>NC_068962.1:6977196-7280227 GCF_026419915.1 Harpia harpyja
ATTAAATATTTCCATGGTCTGTAAAAATATTTCTATTAAAGAAAAATAGTGAATGATTCTCATTGCATATGCCATTTGTTTCATATGCAATGATATCCGCATAGTTCTTGTGTCTAATAAATTCAGCTAGGGAAATTCAAATACAAAATACTCTGTACTTCTTTTCCAGAAGCAGTACATGACTGGCAATTATAATTTAGTACAAGCTATGAAACTTACATTTAACGTTATTTATTCTTCAACTATTAGAATTCATTCCACTGGATCTAGAGCTCAAGGTAAATACTTAAGGAGGAATGGCATTATGCATTGCAATTATAAACAGAATTTAAGTTATGTTTACTTAATATAAATAATAATATGCACTTCTCCAAAGCTCTAAGTAGCCTGACTATTAATAACACAATACATAAAATAATATCAACTTTAACTTAACTGGAAGCTCAGCAAACAGGAAATATAGACACTCCTTTCCAACCTCTCATCTTTGTGGGATGTAAAGTTTCCAACACTTTTTTCTGCCCTCTCAGAATGATGTCTGTTGCAACCTGAAATTGAGATTATGGTACTCAGGCAGTTTCAGACTCAGGTGGTGCTAGAGGTAATGTTTACAGTCCTAGAGCATTTATAGAGAACACATCTGATTGCATGTATGTGTACAGGGAGAAGGGAAAAGAGAAGGAGAAAGGGCAGGGAGAGTGTAAAGAAATGAGTATTGACTTCTCTGCTAGCAGCAGCTGTGGTAATATGACATTGGATAATACAATAATTTGTAGGCTTACATGATTTATAACATCCTAAACAGCTTCTGGAAGCAATTAAGCAACCAGTGCAGACCTCAGAAGATGGGATGCTGCTTGCCTCCCACAGATCGATAGCTCACTAAATTGACTGCTGCATTCATTATCAGTTTCAGTCCCTGACTGCCTCTATCAGCTTGGTGCAATAGTCTAATCTGAAAGTAGCAAAAGAATAGAAAACAATAACAAAAAGAGCTGCTTTCAAAAGATGGCAGCTTACTAACCAAACACAGTTCATAGTAAACTTACTGGGTAACCCATATAATGAGATCACCAAACAGAAGTTAGGAAGCCTAAAATTGTCTTAAATTCCCATTTTTAGCAAGCAATGGCAGGCTTCTATTCTCAGTCATCTTCTGTTTCCTTTTTCTACATCTGTTTCCATAACTATCACAACCTCAGTCTTGGTCTAATTTTCAGACAGGTCACTCCCTTCCATGCCTCTAGCTCATGTAGGTAATGATTGCAGCCCTTTGTTGCAATGTCCAAGCCCCAGGCACAGGACTACATACAAGCAGCTGGCTGGTAATATTTCCTCTGCCTCCTAACATCTCCCCTAACAATAGGGAATACACACCGAACAGGGAAACTGGAGTCCATGCTTGAGACGTCTCTTGAGAGAGACTATTAGCTGAGATTTCATCTAAGGACAAGAATGAAGAATTATTCTGTTTGCTTTTGTCAAGGTCTTCAGGTGCATCATAAAGTACATGAACAGATCAGCAGATTTCATAAAACGTCAGTGTGGACATCTGACCACTATGTTTTCCAGAGGAAGACCTCCATTGTCCTTATATGTCTATCTGACATAAATGTTTTTTATGGAAACCAAGTTTACGGTTCTTGAACAACCAAACAACTCTTCTAAATACAAACCAAACCAAAGGTGTGTCTGACTGATGTTGAGACAATGCTAGCTCGACAGCTATGGCCACACACTGAGCAGCCACAGTTTCTGTTTATAGTTGACAAGCTAATAGTGGGGGCTAACACAGCCCTAACAAAGATCAAGGGTCTTTTCAAAATAATTTTTTTACAATACTGCCACAGGTAAAATAATAAATTGTTCATGAGTGAAGCTTTGATGAATGATTGCTCAGCAGTCTGTCTGGATAACAACACGGATTTTTTACGGAGTATGATTAGCTGAATAAAAGGTGAAGTGCCAACTTCACATTTAATTTCTAAAGTATCGTGAAATAAATGTAAGACTATTAATACAACACAGCATCACTGGACTTGTTACTATTCTTGCCATACTCCTTGAGGACATGTAATAATAATTGCCTTTGGAGTTTTAATATTCATTTGCTCATTCATTTTCACAAGTGTATAACTCTGCTTTTCTTGCCAGGCGCTGATGGTGGTAACAAAGCCTGGGTTTAAATGTCTAGGGTTGGACTAAAATTAACAGCCCTACCCAGAAATCTGCCCTACCCAGAAATCTGGGAAAACACACACCTCTTTTTTAAGTCACTGAGAAAGCCATGAATCCTCTCTTAAAAGCATTGCATCTGTCGATAAATAAAACCAACTTTATTGAAACAGGAGAATACAAGAGCATTAATGTTGAAAGAACAGATCCACCATGTGTCTATCTTACAAACGAAATAATTACTTTGGTGATGTCTCGGGCTAAAATCCACTGTATCTGGTATCCTACCTTCCAGACTCCCATGTCCAGTAGACAGTTGTTTCCTTGAACATTCCTCACTTTTCTAACATATCACATTCAGAGCATATTAATCGCGCTTAACATCCCAGAGATGCAGCATGAGACTGGCCGTGTTCATTCCCTTGGGAAAATGCTGACTACCACACACACCATCCTAGCAGCATCACCTCATGCAACCGCTGCATTTAGTCATGATGACAACCTTGTTCAGTGACACTGGCACCAGAGAGTTGCACTAAATTGTTGCCTCCATTTGAGCAACCCAGAGGTATCCCACCCAACTGAACCATGGGTGTTGGAAGAAAGAGCCTGGTTCAGAAGCCGTTCTGATTTAACATCATGCTATGTTGGCCCACATTCTTTTAAATAAAATATGAGGTTCAGGATTTTAACCATACTGCCATATTCTAGGCAGGGCTCATACCCACATATGGTTTATACCCTTACGCAGACTACATACCAGCAGGGACTTTCCTCCCTCATACAAGTCATTTAGTATTAACCAAACACTCCAGCACCTGCTGCTCTAGGTTGTATATCTGAGCTTAAGGTTACGATGAGGTCAGTTCTGTTGCTCACTAATTGCACAAAATATTCTTACTCCTACCTCCAAAATGTTGAATTAAACAAACCAAAAATAACCAAAATATTTGAACTAGCATAGCAAGTATCACTCATGCAGATTAGGTTTTTTTCACTGTGTAATTCATTAAAAAGTAGAGAAATAGGCAGGAGAAGCTCCATTACATGTAATCCTGATATCATAATGATATGCTAATCTATTCTGAAATATGCCAGATTTGCTCAAGTAAAATTAATAACACACGTTTTCTTGGAACAAATGGCTCGTCGAAATCAAAATGAGCCACCTATTAACACAAAGATTCATGTCTGATTCATTTTCTGAACTCATTCTAGTAGACTAATGCTTAGTATTTGAAAAATACTAAGACCTTATAAGAAATATTAAGATAATGAAATACTAAAGTGAATGGACTAAAATTAACTAATTTCAAACAAATTAGCATGGTTACTCAGTTAGGTTACTTTCTTTTTTTCACTAAGGAGTTTTCATATCCTTTTCTATCTACTTCGTCTACACCTGGATTTTATTTACACGTAGAATATCACATTTAAAATTACACCATTAAATCATATATTACATGATAGGGAATCACCTTTTGGGGACTCAGTAATGAGAGTATCCACTGTCTTGACAGCCTTCTTCCGTAGCTTGCCACTCACTACTGTTGAAGTTTGATGCCTGTCAGCACTTTGTCCTCAGTTTCTTACATGTGTTGGCAAGGATTTGCCTAGTTTATGTACCGCCAAGT
Source organism: Harpia harpyja (assembly GCF_026419915.1). Taxonomy (NCBI): domain Eukaryota; kingdom Metazoa; phylum Chordata; class Aves; order Accipitriformes; family Accipitridae; genus Harpia; species Harpia harpyja. Next base: position 6,981,006 of record NC_068962.1, read on the forward strand.
TACTTTTTTCAGCCACGTCCAACAATCTACTTTCCTAAATCCCTACATTTGAGATGGGAAAATCCAGTTTTCCCAATTCTGTTCTAACAAACCCACTGTGGGTCAATGAATATTAAAAGATAGTTGAACTCCGTTGTACTTCTCCACTAATAGTTATACCCACCGATGGAAAAACAGCAACAAAGCTGTTAGGTTATGTGATAAAATGCTGTTCTCCACAGACACCAAGAAGCACAGAGGAAGAATGGCAGGTAGGGAAACCCAAATCCTATCCAGCTCCGGCCACTCACAAGCCCATCACAGGAGAGCTGAGCCCATCAGAGTCCATGTACACAACACAGAGGAGCACAGAGGTACGATGGGAGGAAAAGGAACCCAAATTACGGACTCGGGTGAACGGACACCCTGTCTGGGCCTGTCTGAGGAGAGCATCAGTCGCAGTGTCCGTGTGTGAAACCCATCAAAATGAGCCAACAGAAGTAACTCTGGAGCATCTTTCAGGAGGGTTACTGCCTAGGGGTCTGTGGGATGCAGGGGAAGAGCATTTTGAGATTGCACAAGACATATTATGGGATGTTTAGGGGTAGAAGTTAAGGTAGGGGAAGGGAGGGATCAACGTGGTTTGGGGAGGAACAAGCATGGGAAAACAAAGGGATAAAGTCGTAAGTGGGCTGACGGAGCATAAACAGTGGGTGGTCAGCGGGCTTGCCTGGCCACACTCTGCACAAAGGGTCCCTGTGCCTAGGTGACAGCATCTGGAGACACCTGAGTGGAAGCAAGCACCAGCCTCTGGAGCGGGACCAGGGGCGAGAGGTCCACGTGTCCGTGGTGCAGCACCTGGAGCAAGTGTGGATGTGCAAGTGGGTGTGCGGGCACTAGCAGGGACCAAGCTGGACTTGCCACCAAGTAGGTGAAGTGGCCTGGCAGCAAGGTGGGGGTGTGTGTCTGCAAGGGTGAGACCACAGGAGGACTGGGCTCCAGAGGGACCAGCAGCTGGGGGGACTGGGACCCAGGGGCCACTGCTGGGCCATTGAATGTCTGAATCCAGCTGCTAGGTGGATCCACCTTGTACATATATATTCCTGCTAGCAGACCTCCATCCTGCTCAGCCAGAGGGGAGAGCTGGATGAGGCCATTGGTCCTGTTTGTGTGAGTGCTGAGCGTGGCTGGCTGTGTGTAGGTGTGTATTTGTGGTGTTGCACATGTGTGTTTATGTGTGTGCCTACTGGGAATACATGCTCAGCCTCGCTAACTGGCGGCACCTGGGGGCGCGGAGCTGTCGCAGCCTTACTTCTGTTGGGCTACAGGGTTTGGCACCTCCCGAGCAGAAACTACAAATTTTGCAGTAACACCTGCTTAGTAATATTGGATCATAAGCCAAATTTATGGATTAATTTAGTTAAGTTATATATATATATATTATTCCCCAAATAATTACAATAGATATTACGGAATAAATAAAAAACAATGCCAGGTACAAGATTTAAACTAACATTTTGCTAAGTATTCAATAACTTTGTTTTTTTCAACCTTTCTGCCTTTCTAGCAATAAAAAAGGGATAATTTCAGCTTCTAAAGATTCTTACTGTTACTTAGCCAACACCAGAAGGACTCTGCCCACACTGCCTTGGTGAGGTGTGCCAACGGTTAAATGAAACAGAGCTGTACTAATGTGAATTTTTCTTTCAGTTATTTCTCCAAATGGACCAGGGAGCCAGTGGAGGCTGGTGAGATGTAGATATCATCTAAGCTCTTAGTTGCCAGTGGTGATGGAAATAGAACAGCTAAATAGCTAATATAAGGACATCAGTATTGTCTAAACCTGAGTTCAGAATCAACATACACCAGATGAAGAACGTGCTACAAACTGTAGAAAAATCTATTAGAATTACCTCTTTGACAGTTTTTTTAAAAACATAAAACCCCTAAAAGTATCACAATAGCAATGCTGACACTGTCATTTACCCTTCATTAAGAAAGTGGTGATAGGAATCCTGTAATTGTAAAAGCTTTCTAGATCAAACAAAAATCATTAACATACCCTCATTTTTTATTTTCTTCTCCCACGGTCTCAGTGCCAGCTTATAGTGGTTTAATGTGGATCCAATTTAATGTGGATTGTGCAGCCAAAACCAGCACAATCACTGAAAGTGTTGTGTGAAGGTGATACAAATAGAATTGTGATAAAATTCTTCTTTTTGATTTACAAAAAACCTAATTTTATCTCCACGTTGCGTTTTCACAAGAAAAATGAAGGTACTATGGATTTGGGGACATTCAGAAGATGAGCAAAAGGGTATGTTTAAGAAATTAAAACATCTGCTGACTGCAATTTGGTTAGCAGAAAGCGGAAGAGATTTTTATTCAGTGAAATTGTTTGATTCAGAAAATCAGCTATGCCAAGTTGGCCCCCAGTTTAGCTAAGAAAATATAGAGAAAGGTCAGTTATCAGGACTACATTTCCATTCCACTGAATCACTGCTGCCCAAAGGTACAACAGCTCAGTGCGTACAGTAAAGCAGCCTAGGAATTACATTTAATTACATTGACTAATGCCATTCACATTGCTTTGACTATTGCAGACATCTGATGTAGCCAAAGCTCCAAGAATTTAATGTTAGCTTTTACACTGATCTTCACAAATGGAAGTGGTTTCTTCATCTGACATGACTCTCATCAAACTAATCTTCTCATCCTTTTAGGCTTTTTTCTATCTGTTCTGTGAAGCTTCAGATGTTCAAAGCAAACAGAGATGAGTCTATAAACCCAAGCCTTTCATTTTTGTTTTGCTTACAGCCTATTTAAACAAAAGTCTCAGAAACAAAGGTACCTATGTAAAAGTTTTCTGTGCTTTTGCTCCTTTAGCTAAAGCTTGCAAAACTCCCAGTTACCTTCTCTGACACTGACAAATATCTAATAAAAAACAGGGGATTTGACTTGAAAATAGCTAGACATATGGAAAGAAAAAGAACTTTGTTCAAATAGAATCTTTCAGACCTCTCTATATGACTAAACATAAAAATAATGTTAAAAATAAAAACACCCCTTAAATAAAACATAATAAAGACCACAAAAATATTAGGCATCAAATTAATAATCATTTACATTTCTTGACTCTGAAGTTGGCTTGATTCATCATTATTTTGCTTCTTAAATTCCTCTTTTTTTAAAAAATAATGGGGTTTTTCCTGGTGTTTTGAAATCTGGAACCATGATACACTAAAAATATCATATACATACCTATCTGTGAAATTTACAGTAAGAATAGGAAGGGCTCCTGAGAGGCCAAAGCCCATTTTCTGTCACCTCTAACTGATCTTTGTCTAACCTCTCCTTACATAGTTTTGAGAATGCAGATTTTATGCTCCTCCAATGTTTCACTCTTAGTGAAACTCATACTTAGAGATAAAAATATTTCCCTAAACTCGAACCAGACCTTTTCTTGCTGCTTATGCCCATCATTTTTTCTTCCATCCACTGTGGATACAGGGAATGGATTGTGCTCTTTTTCTGCAGACGCTTTGTATTTAAGGGATACTGAGCAACTTGTGAAAGCCCTACTCTTGGCAAAACTGAATATTGCACATGGGTTACTGCACATTTTCTTGAGCATAAAGGTTGAAGTTACTATTGCTATACTACTACTATAATATGGCAACTTCTAGGGCCTATGGTGACATAGGAATACATTTCAGTTCACTAGGGGCTTCACAAATATACAACGGCCCCTGTCTCAAGGGAGTTTGTGATATAAACGTAAGATACAACAAAAGGATACGAGTTTAGGAGTACAAGGTCATACAATATTAGTAAGTATAATAGTGTCTCCACTGCTGCCAAGTTTTGAAGCCATCATGGCAAATAAGAATTTGAAGGAAAAACATTAAAGAGAACAATTAAATTACCTGGGGGATGTTTCGGGGAACTACACATGGGAGAAACCACAAACATTCTTGTTTAAAACCTAGGAGAAAACCCATGCTCTTTAATGTTTTTATAAATGATCTGGATGCAGGATTCAAATGTACTTTAAGTAAGTTTGCCAATGATACTAAACTAGGAGGAGCTGTGGACTCCCTCGAGGGCAGCGAAGCCTTACAGAGAGATCTGGATAGACTAGAGAGCTGGGCAATCACCAACCATATAAAATTTAACAAGAGCAAGTGCCGGATTCTGCAGCTGGGGCGGGGTCATCCTGGTTATACGTACAAACTGGGGGATGAGAGGCTGGAGAGCAGCCCTACGAGACGGATCTGGGGGTTTGGGTTGATGACAAGTTGAATATGAGTCAACAGTGTCCCTGGCAGCCAAAAGGGCCAGGCATGTCCCAGGGTTCACCAAGCACGGCATCGCTAGCCGGTCGAGGGAGGTGATTGTCCCACTCTACACCGCACTGGTGCCGCCCCACCTCGACTACTGTGTGCAGTTTGGGGCACCTCAACATAAGAAGGACATGAAACTATTAGAGTGTGTCCAGAGGAGGGAGACCAAGATGGTGAAAGGCCTCAAGAGCAAGACTTACGAGGAGTGGCTGAGGTCACTTGGCTTGTTCAGCTTGGAGAAGAGAAGGCTGAGGGGTCACCTCATCGCACTCTACAGCTTCCTCAAGGGGGGAGCGGAGGGGAAGGTGCTGATCTCTCTCTGGTGACCAGCGATGGAACACGAGGAGATGGAATGAAGCTGCATCGGGGGCTGTTCAGACTGGACATTAGGAAACAGTTCTTCCCTGAGAGGGTAGTCGGTCACTGGAACAGGCTCCCCAGGGAAGTGCTCATGGCACCAAGCCTGCCAGAGTTCAACGAGCATCTGGACAACACTCTTAGTCATATGGTTTAGTTTTAGGTAGTCCTGCGAGGATCAGGGAGTTGGACTCAATGATCCTTATGGGTCCCTTCCAACTCCAGATATTCCATGATTCTACGATTTTAAATGGAAGAAAAAGCTGCAGTATTGGCTGACTAAAAGCAGCAAATGATGTTTTCTATGAATGAAACCTGAAGAATGGGATAAAATCAATGGTAGTTTTGAAAGTAAAACCAAATGTTTTGTTGAAAGAGAGTAGAGTGGGTTTCAGGCTACAAAACAACGTGTGACATTGGCAGGAGCATAATCTTTACAGCAGCACCCAATAGATACAAGCAATATTTATACAAACACACAGATTTATATTAGTCAATGTCAGAAAAAAAGTTGTTGTAATAGATCTGATGTGAGATTATACAATTTTTGACTCTGTGTCTATGTGGGAAAGGTCTTATAGGAAAAACTTCAACCATTTGATAGTAAAGGAGAATGAAATGTTCTTTTGTTCATTTGAAGACTTATCAGCAAAAAATAAAAACACAGAGACAACCTGATAATAATAGGGCTCATCATTCAGCCTCTCACAGTGGAATTCCTAAAGACTAGCTGCAAGATCCTGACCGCATATTTTTGATTTGGCAGAGTAACTCAATTTCATTCAAATCACCAGCAAACGTACCTAACAAAAGCAGGGTTTTTTTCCTTTTTTTGTTGTTGGGTTTTTTTCCTCCTGTGCTACAGCATCCAGCACCCCAGAAAATTTTTGTAGGCTGATATGTGGAAAAAGAAGATGAAGAGTTAAAAGGTCATTCTGTCTCATCCATTTATTCTCCATTTATTTGTGACTCACGCATGAGTAATAACTTTTGCTAAACAGAAGAATGAGTGGTAATATTTTCCCATGTAGCAGTTACCTGAGCATTAGCAGAATCCCTTCTTAACTCCACCAGATGCATGTCTCCAAACTGGAAGGATATGCTTGTCCGGCTCTTTGATTCAAAGTAAATTAGCACCAGACTTCCCGAATGAGAACACGTCCTGTGGAAACAGAGGGTGGGTCCACAACATTACTTAAGATGTTTGACCTTTTTGCGTTCTGAAAGCTCATCTTGCAGAAACTTTCTGAGAGGATTTCTATGCTTTTTGTTCTAAAATTCTTTAAAAGACACCTTTAGAGTGGCTCTTGAAATGAGAATCCAGTGTTCTCCACCAAAAGCTGAGCATAACATGTTCCAGTAAAATGACAGTATCTTACTCTCCATATTTTTCCTCAATCAACAAAAAGATTTTTTTCTAGAGATACCATTTTAGAATTTGGATTTCATAATGTATCTATCTGACCAGTGTTTTTCACAAACACAGTATGAAGACATAACGGACTTAAATATTTGCGTCAATTAAATGTGCAAAACATGTTAGACCTAGTTTCATTGAAAATTATGGGTTTCTTCTGATGGGTTACAAATTATTTAAATGAAATTATTATTGTATTTATTTTACAGTACACGGATCAGTTTCAAAAAGTTACTGGATAGAAATATCAGAAAAATAGGCATGCTCTAAGAAATAGCTGGGCACACCAAGCAACATAATTCTCTTGTGTATTTTTAGAAGGGAGTTTTAGGAGGATACATGTTTCTCTGCAAATTTCTACCCACTGTGTGTGACACCTTACTTGCAGTGAGGATAGCTTCTGTGGTCCGAGTCAATTTGTGTTTTGCGTCCCCAGACAATGCATAGGGAAAACGAGGGGTTCTAGACTGGCATCTACAAAAAGTAGCACACTCAGCAAGGAGAAGCCTTCAGAAAACCTGAAGCTAAAAGGTGTTCTCCAAATCCTTCCCCTCCTCTAGAATTAGTACTAATAGAAGGCAAAAGATCATAAGATAATTAATCCTGGAAGGAATCACATCTGCCTCTCCAATCAGGAGGGACAAAAAGAGTTACATTTTCAAATCAGAAGGAAATGAGCACCAAACCAGGCGAATTCGAATTGCCAGCCCCCCACAGCAGAGTCAGCTCTCAAAGTTTATACCTGCCCCATACAGCGCTGGCATTCCAAAGCTATCTCGTTACTCAGCAAATGCAAACACGACTTGAGCTGCCTGGAGCTATCCAAGAGCCATGTGACCTCGTGAAAAGGCAAAGAGCTTGGGTAACAAACTCGACATTGCAGCAGGGCTGATGGGGTTTGGTGGTACAGCTAGTTACACAGTCTCTTGGCTTTGCTTCCTTGGAACAGGAGCAAGGTGAGCTTGTGTCTCTTGAAGCAGCTGTAGTAAATATGCCCTACAGAATAAAAGCAAAAGATTAGTTCCTTCAGGAGCCCTGAAAACCACCGTGTTCAGTAGACAGCTCCCCGAGGCAGGTTTTTGGTGCTCCAAGATTTTTTTAGCACCTGAGGGAGATTTCTAGGATGTCAGGCTTAGGCACGTGTACAAATCAAGTTTTGGAACCTTAAGTTCTTTTCTAGAAGTGAGCCTAGACGTAGTCCCATTTGCTGTAATGAAGCATATACTGAATAAAATACTGGGTGGCCACTTTTAGAGGTATCAGCCATACTACACATGGAAGGAAGACAGAAAATGTGGAAAAAAGCTATTTAAACAGCTAATTAAAGATTATATCATCTGATATATATTCATAGAGGAGGAAGGGAGGGTAAATTAAGTTTGGGCTAGCTATCTTGATCTGATGTTTCCTGATTTCTCAGCATAATAAAGAAGAAGTGGGATTTTAGAAGACATTGTAAGAATAAGAGGAGAACTTGTAGCTGAGAAGCTGCCCTGTGCAAGGGGAGACACTTGAATAAAATACAAAGAAAGAACAACACAGAAGGAGCAAGCAACAGACAAGTTTAGCTAAAGCAGAAAATGTTAAGAGAGGACAAACAAAGTGCCAACAGTTAATTAAAGAAGAAAGGTATGTCTTCTTACTGTTCTCCATTTCAGTTGATAGTTAATTAATGAAACCAGGTAATATATGTAAACTTATACTATATTTTGGGCTTACATGTTTTATTATTTCAATACCTATCTGAAGAAATCAATAATGGTGACAGCACTCTACAAAAAATGTTTTCACAGCAAGACAATCATTACAGTATCAAGGGGTAAGTCCATAGTTTTAAACGCATGCATATAATACAAACCTAACATTGTCTTCTAAAAATAATAATAAAATTGAACATTAAAAAAGATATGTAATGATCAACTCCACATGCAATTTCTAAGCAATTTTTTGCTGACTCAGGTTTAGACGTCTGAACAATTATGTGAGTTCCCTCTACTAACACGTCGTACTTCCACAGACATCAAACCAAAACCTCAGTAATCAGCAGTGTTCCTCGGTATATTTTATGCTATCTACAGAAGGAAGAGATACAGATTAGCACACTAATAATCTTTGTTTTGTAAAACATTAATGGCATCTCATTCTGAACAGCCACCCACTCACACATCACAAAGATTTTGCAACAAGAGCCTGTCAAATCAGACAAAGGATTTAATCATTAAAAAGTCAATTTCTACTGCTTATTCTTTTTGTAGAATGGGGTAAAGGTATTTAAGGAAGGCCCAAATCTGCAGGGTGCTCCTGAATAAGGAGCGGTAATCATGGTTAAACTATTGGGTAATTTAGATAATCAGTAATTCAGATATCATCCTGTTCAACAACCATTTGACTTGCCTGCAATACATCAAAACTGTCAATTTCATGTATACATACATCCAGTAATACTTCCAATATGAGAATGATATACTTGTAGAGATCTTTTTGCAGAATGCCATGAGAGATCTGAATCTATTGCTAGAAGATAAATATCTTAAGAGAATTAAACTATGGAAACCTCTGATCTTCTTTATTTCACTTCTGATCTTAGTCCAGAATCTTGCTATAAATGTATGAAGAAGTTACTTTCTCCTGGAATATCTTTGAAACATCATGCCATTGTCTATTCAATATAATTTTGAAAAGTGATTTACTCAAAGCACTTAATATATTTAATGATGATAATTTAATAATTCGATAATGATAACAAACTCTTTCATATATGCTTCCAAAGGTTTTTGCATTCTTTCAGACATGTAGCTGTAATTTTTGGATACTGGATATATTTCTGGCTGTAGTTAAAGAACTGTTTTGGAAACAGCTCCAGTTCTGGGTTTTTTAGTGTTGATATAATAAACTTCAATATTAAGGATATACATTTCTGTTGGTTTGGAATTTCTAATAAACAACTTTGCTCCACACAGTTGCAGTGTAACATGGGGTATAAAGAAACAGAAAGAAGTCATAACAGAAAGGAGTTATAATTCTTATTATAAATTTTCATATTATTACAAGCTCATAAATGAAACAAAAAGGAACAGAAAACTGTTATAAAAATGTGTAAGCTTATCTGCATGGGGAAAAACTTAACAGTTAGCAAAAAATTTTCAAAGCATCATGATGGGTCTTTCTTCAATATTCAAAGATTTTTGAACCTTTTCTAGGACATTGCTGGAAGTGTTCCCTTAAAAGTGCAAAGGGGTTATGTCACACCAAAATTAAATGGTGCAGAGTGTTAGTGTTTGCATATAAAATATTAAACAGTGACACGCAAGTTCTTTTATGTTACTGGACTGATATATATGCATTATTAGATGTATGATTTTTTTTCTGTTCAAATAAATACTTCACAATGAAATCACTTACAAAAGGCTATTTGAATTATTAGTAGACAGAAGACAGCATAATGCTGTTGTTTTTATATAGTTTTTTCAAGGCAGAAATGTCTCGCCAATTAGACCAATAGTGAAGAAAATTAATCTCTTTTGCAGAAAGTCATGTTGCTATTTCAGCGAAAAAAGGGGAGCTTATTTTTTTCTAGTTACATGTTCCAAAAATTACAAAATATTTGTGAAACATTCCTTCAAGCTGGTTCTGCTAGCTGACATGTACCATAAGGCACAGAGATTATATACATGCCCCTCTGCAGTTTCAGGATAGATTGCAAACACACATTATCTGTGTTTTATATTGTTCCAGTGATGTAGGACTTGATATCTGGAACCAGACATAGAAATGGCTTATATAGGACTTAACAGCAAGTCAGTTTTACAGCCTGGGTAGAACTCAGGAGATCATGGCTGCTGGATAGGGGCTCAAACTATTACAGACTACAACCTCTCTCTAAATCACAGAGAGATTGCTATCAAGCAAAAGGTGATTCCACAGGTTAAAACAGATTTAGGGAATTTCATCCTCATGTCACCTGTTCTGACAAGTTTCTTACTCTTTCATATCTACCAGCTGCTAACATGAGTGTTGAAATTCCTGGCAGCTAGTAAATATCTCCTGCAAACAGAAAGAATGGTTACAAACTATATCTGATTTTTTTTTTAAATATGTGTTTTCAGATAAGATGGAGGACATGCTGAGTGAACAATCTCATTCAATTCTGTTTGAAAAGAGGAAATTAAAGCATTGCATCACCCCTGGGGCTTTCTGGGATATTGCTTCAGTAATTTGTCAGAGAAATTAAAGTTGACCAGCAAAATGCCCAGGTTTGGTGGTTTGGGGTTTTCTTATTTTTTATTTTTTCCTCCCCAGAAAAAGTATAGCAATAACACTCAGGGTAGCAGCCACCTAGATCAGGACCCATGTGTAAAGGACTACCACAAACATACAGACACAAACGAGCTTTGATACTGCTTTTTCAAAAGGATATCCATCAGACTGTTCTGTTTAGGTCCTGCCACACTAAAGTGTAAAGTTCCTTCCACAGTGCTAGATCTGGTGACTCCTTGCTTCCATCCATCACCATGGGATATTGTGAAATGCAGTCTTCATCGTTACTCTTCACAGAGCAAAGACCACACAATCTCACAGCACTGTATTGTTAGACTAGGATTAACTACCCATAGAAAAAACAAAGAAAAAGAAAGAAAAGAAAACCCAAGAGGGATAGTTCACTTCTTCAGGGCAAATGATAGCTACAGCAAACAGCCTTACACGCTCAATAAGGATACCAAGTCTCTACACCTTCTACATTAGGATAAGTATACAAAACTATACAAAACACCTACATGCTTTCCCTTGTCTCGGTTTCCTCAGCAGTTTGAAACACTTCTTTGATCTCGGATTAGAGTCCCCTAGGGTGTTTTTGATCTCTGCCCCTGTAGCTCATGATTCCTGATCTGATCCCGTCTCACTTGCATACCCAGTTTTCTGCTTCTGGTACTTTCCCTTTCTTTCTCTTAAACAGACCTTGGTCAGTGAAAGACAACTTCACACTGTCTTAATCAACTTCCAAAACTGATAGCTGTTTCTTAGCTATTTTCCTCTGTAGCTTGATCTTAAAAACTGGCAACCAAGTCCAAAAGTTAAGAGGGTTATGCAGGCAGGGGCTTTCTTCTGAAGACAGTGGCCCACCGTCCAAGGGTGAAGAGGAAAAGAGAACACAAACAGACCCCAGTCAAAACAACTTCATGTTGCATCCAGCTCGGGACCCTTCTGTATCTTAGTCAATGTATAGAGTGATTACTTAGACAGTCATGGGCAGACATTTGAATTCCTAAATACTCGTCTTAAACTTGGGTGATTTGAAAGAGTTCTGTTTCTTGATGGAAAGCTGCAAATTTCTAGGAAAAGAAAAATGTGTTTTATGCTTTTTTTTTTAGACAAAAGTAGATTTCTACCAAAACACACTTTCAATAAAATGCCCTAATAATGGAAAGATTAGTAACATACACTTTCTTGGACAGAGTTTTAAACATATTTTTTTAATATATAGACAAGCATATAATATTAAGGAAGTGGATAATCTTTGGTGTGAAGCAGGGTAACATAACTATTTGAGAAAGCTTGTGGAGAAATTATAAGGAAACAGGAAAACTGAGTAACAAAGAGTCAAAGTAATACCACTTGCAGAGTAGTGGGGCTAGGAAACCTGACAGGATGTAAGATTTATTATTTAATAATTAGGATAAAAATATTGAAGAGTACAAAATAAGAATGGTGAGTTGTAAACTGTGCTGAGTGATTAATGCCGCTCATGGAAGAATTTAAAAGCTGAAAATAGTAAGTTTTGAAAATAACATTAATAGTATTTTGAACAGATTTATATAAGGCCAAGAGGCAACTGCAGTGATAACAGTGCATAAGGATCAGAATAAGAGTAAGGCAATTAGGTAAATTTAGATACTGGAAATAAATTATTGGAAAAGTCCCTAAGTTTTCTGTAAAGTTTGTATATCTAGTTCTATAGCAAAGAAAAAAATAGCTTAACTAAAGATATGTGTGAATCCAAGAACAGTAGTATTGCCAACAACTACAGAGAAAAATAAGTGAAAAGGGGCTTAGAAAGACACATAAACATATAGCTTTGCCTATGTTACTTTAAAATTGAGCACGTGGACATTAAACAAGAGAAGAAATCAGCATTATCACTGATAGAACAGAGATCACAGAACAATAAAGAGGAATTCAAGGGTGTGTTCATATTGAACTAGGAAGGAAAAGTGAGGAGAGGAAATCTGGCAAATTAAAAATACTGAAAAGTGTCATTTGTGGTTGATCTGATTTTTTTTTTTTTAATCCAGGATAAACTGCTTTGGTTTTGAAACAGTTTTTTTCACTTCCCGCCCCCCAGTCCTTAAAATGCTTTAGTGATTCTTTCTTAGAGGAGGTCAGTTTTGAAATGAAAACCACGATTTAGCACAGATACGTAAGTTCTCCACCTGTAGATTTCCTATCACATTTCTGTTTTCTCTTGCTATAAGTTAGACTTAGGTGCCACCCAATTTTCCTTATCAGGTCAAAATGGGTACAATACACCCTTTTTTTGGTGAGCTAGATCTAGTTAACATGTAAACTGGTATAATTGCCACAATAATCAGGAAAATGTTTGCTGAGTTCTTGATACTGAAGTAGAAAGATTTTCCTTCCAAGTTACCTTTAGCATGTCACACTATACTTATAAAAGACTTTTTTTTTTTTTGTTACGCAAGAATTTTACCCTTTCCATTTGTCTACATAAATACATTTCAAAAAGCCAATTAAAGATATAGCCTAGATAGGTGCAATATGTTCTTTATTAAATTTTTAAAAGGTATTCACTACCTCTTAACATTTTGTTTGTATTCACTTCACAGATGTGTAAACTCACATTTGTACCAGCTGATGGCTGCAGTTGTTACCAGTAGGTGCTCGCATACTAGGGATGAGGATGGGATACCTATTGGAGTTGATGGGATAAGATTTATTACTGGTACAGCAGAAAATAATTTAAAGGCAGAAGTTTGAAAAATGCCTTCCAAATCGGTTTGCAAAATGCATTGCAAGACATGGAGTCTAAGGTACATAAAAACACAGAAGAGGCGTTGCTGGATGGGAATGTAATGACGGTGCTTCTAGCATGTGTGGGAATGCAGACACGGGACTATTGGCCAAGAGAAATATTTTAATGTCCTTTGATCAAAATGAAAAAGGAAAACAGTTAAATAAAATTTGAATTTAAAATACTAATAAAGCTAAAGTGTCACGAAGATGTGGGGTGAGAATTCCCTGTGCTACAAATGGATTACCTTGTTATCCATAATCATAGGCAACTCTTCATTGCTTTGCCAGTCTGCACTCTTAATTTGGTTGAAAGAGTATGAGATTTTGCATTTATACCCTGGAGAGCTAATTTTCTCTCCAGGATGCCTGAAAAGTTTTGGCAGTTGCTAGTGCTTTTCCTGCCCCTCCAGGAAATGAATGAGTTGATGAGGACTGATAAGAACAACTATGTGCTGTTCCCTTGAAGACTGACTGGGCTGAAAGCTAGTTGTTCTCCTGGATGGGACAGGAAGATGCGCCATCCTATGGTACCAGTGCCTTTCCCACAGCCAGCTCGTTAGACCTCAGCAGCTCAATCTTTCCGGAGAAGCTTTCAACTCCCTTTCTAACTTCGCATCCAGGCCAGAACTAGCACGCCTCCTTTAACGTGACAAAATGTCCCCAAATGCAAGTCATTTCTCTTCAAGTCTTTCCTCAAGTATCTTCAATCCAGCCATTTCTACTGACAAGAAAATGAATATTGTATGGAATTTGCCTTAGTGACTCATCTTGATCATGGGAGACAGATCTGGCAGTTGAGATTCACAAGTGGGGCTCTTAAACAAGACACCTTATGTGTTCAGCCATTATAATCCTCTGTACAGATATCTAAAGGTCAGTTGATTCCCATTGCTATATTAGAAAAAATGCTGCTTACACAGCAATGCTGTAAGTATTAGATTATTTGCATATGAGCCTCTTGAAAACTGACATTAAAAAAGAAGCTTATATCCTTTTAGACATTTAAACAACGCTAAAAGGCTTACATTTGAAAACAGATTTGCTAACGAAATGCAAAAAAGTAAATTAAAAAGTAAAGAAAAATTAGACAATATCCATTTTGGCAAGTGAAGTTTTAGACTACATTACTAGAAATCATTTTCAACACTAATACTTCTAAAATAGTCCATAAGAGCTCAACAGAGACTTTTTTTTTTTTCTTAATGAGAAAAGCTAGCCTTGGATGGCCTTGACTAACCAGGTGTTGCCTTTCAGATTACGGAAAAATATTCTCAGTGGTTTTTAACAAGCCCTCCTGATGATTTAAAACAATTGCTAAAATTACAATTTACTTTCATTCCTTATCTATAAATAGCAATTCAAATGACAACAAAACACTTTATCAAACACCAAATTGTTAAAAAAGTAACAACTATATAGATATTTCTTACACAGTATACAGTTACACAGATTATTAAAGCAAAACATCTGTTCAGTGGAGCCTTGACAAAAACTGGCCTGCGAGATATTCCTTATATTACCGCCTCCCTTGAAGCATCAAATCACTAAACATTTTTCCCTACCGATTACAAACTAGGTCCATTAAACCAAATAAACCCATAAGCTCTCAACTCTTGCAACTTTCGTAGAATTTCCCCAGGAACATTTTTACATTTCAAAGGATATTATTACACTAGAAAATAATCTGAAGCAAGGTCACAGAAGTATGCTCTTCCAATTTAGACCTTTGCTGCACCCCTTCTTAACGCTATTGAAGTTCCACTAGCATTAGGGCTAACAACAGTATTATTGTATTATGCTGAAAACTGTGTGATCAGTGTGGTATTTTAAAATCAGTTTTAGAAAATTATGTTTTCTAAATTATATTATCTACTTAAATGCCTAAAACCCCTAAGCTATACGTCTTCTGTGCAAGTGAATCTACATTAGAGGTCATAATTTTAGAGATAAAAATTCTACAGCAGACAAGACTGGAAAGAATATCTCCTGGACGCTAATTAATGAAAACATTTAAATGAATGATATAAGCAACTTCAATGAAGACCTTAATGCTACCTAAAAGCACAATCTTGAGCAAACACCAACCACCCTTTTCAAATAAAGATTCACTTAACATCCTGAATCTGTAGTACATGAGTCCGTTAAAAGGGAAAAAAGCCTAAAGGAAATTGCTTAGCACTAACAGAAGGATGTAAGATACTCTGGCTCAGAAATTCACAAATCAAAAGGAGTTAATTAGGCAGACAGATGAAGTATTTACAACTGAGTACTCCAGGTGCCCAAACAGGAGGTATTTTTCAAAAACAAAAAAATCAAGGAAATTTACACAACTCTGATTTCAAGGTGAATAGCTGATTATTAGTTGCACTGCAAGATAGCAGCACAAATTTTAAATTCATAAATAGAAATGAAGCTGCTTCTGTTTACCAGAAACACCATAGGAGCAACAGGAGGTTGAAGAGCAAATCTTGCTCTCACACCTGCTTTTGCATTGAGTTTATGAGGTTTACATGGGAATAAGGAGAAAGTTGCTTTCTTTTGCTTTTCTGTTTTACAAAAAAGTTGAAGTCTTAAGTTAGGTTAGTTGATACAGACTCATGAAAAGGTACTAATTGCTCTCTCATTTAATCAAAAATATTTTTCATCTTACATGACTTCATACTACTACATACTTCAAATTCAAGTGTAGTAGCCATCATATTGTGAACAAATGCATTAGAAAACATTCCTGAAACTAGAAAATTAAAGACATGAGCAGACAATCAGGTTATCCCAAGGTACCCCAATGTTCGAATCTTTGCTACTTCAGTTTCTTTTGGGGAACGGCTCATATACAATGTTCTTACCCCGAGGCACATGCTGGTAAATGCTAGGGATGTTAGTCCTCTCTGTCCGATGGAAACGCTCTCTCATGTTTCCACAGAGTGAGAATATGCAGACTGTTTCTGTGGAGAGGCCCTGTTGTAAATTAGAATATAGCTTCACTTGCAAAAAAAAAAAAAAAAGCCCACCCATATTCTTAGAATTAAAGTATCAAATACACTTTTCCCAGTAGAGAACAGAACTAATATAGAAAACCACAAGTATTGCAGATGAGTTCATGTCTGTCTGCTAAGAGAATGATACCTTGACCATTGTGTCATATGGAAATGACTGGGTCACGTAGAAAACTGCAGTGATCAGCAATAAATACTTGAGATCATTATACATTTCCTACAGAAATATTTACTTTAGTTACAAAAAGAAACTAAATGCTACAATCTTATTAGATCAATGAGTCTTACCTCCTGTATAATACAGACTGCAGAACTTAATCTAGTCATTCCATTACAGATATCATAACTGGCATTTATCCTGACTATAATCAATAAAGGCATTCAGTTTTTGTAATAAAAACTCTAAGAGCTGGAAGGATTTTTAATAGTTCATTGCACTATATTTTAAAAACAAAAGCCTTATTCTTACTTAGAAAATATATCACTTCAAGTTTCAATAATAGGCATAGCATGAACCAGTCTCTCCCATGTGAGGTAAGTCTTATTGCGTCATTGCTTGATCTCATTTTTAATAATGTGAACAGACTAAGCTTCTCAGTATAGGATGGTTTTCTGATATTAGAATATTTTTTGTGTTTTGCTGCTATGCCTTCTCTAATTTTTACAGTATATTAAAATGATTTTTTAAAATATATAACAAGACCTAATATGCTACTCCATTATGGGGCACAACTCTTCTGTAAACATAATTTCTTCTTCAACTCATTACTGTTTTATTTATATAGTCTTTACATCTAGCTATAGTTTTTTTCCGCTAACATTCATGCTGGAAACTCATTCCAGAATGTCTGTCTAGCCTTTTTTGCATACAGCAAAAGACAATTTGGAGGAGAACTAGGAAGAGGAAGAATTAGTTGGGCATTCAGAAATTTCAGAGAAGCAATTTGTGTCTGTGTGACTCGCCAAGAAAAAATAGAAGTACTTCTTCAAAAATTAGCAACTGTGCAATGGAGGCTGGCAGCATGAACTGATCAGAGTGAAGAACCAGGTTTTCAGGAATAAATGAGATATGACAGACAAAGTGAGGGTAGCCCGTGCAGAGCTTTGGCTAGCATTTGGGCCGCCTTCTCTGTCATATTGATAACCATCTATCAATATGATGCAGGACAAGAAAGCTATAAAATGTACAAAGAGGAAATATAAATATGATCAAAGTGGCTAGGAAAATATTCTTTACATGTGCTTAGACCAAAAAAAAGGGTTCCACAAAGACTAAGCTGGGAGAATATGGGAGGGTAGAAAGACATTTGGGGGAGAATACACAAGTAGCATCAATGGGCTGTACGGAAATGAGTTGTTGGCGTTTGTCCAGTTTCCCATTCCACAGCTGAAAAATGTCAGAACTTCAACCTTAGTTAAGCAACACTTTCATGGTTTCACAGGAAAAGGTCAGCTGGGTAGATGTGGAGCAGGCACTATGACTCTCTTATAAGGATGAAGGATTTGTGGAACTTTAATAACAAGTTCAAACTACTTGTATCATCATACATGCCATCTTCTCTCCAAAGGTATCAAGTCTTTCATCTACAAGGTTATTAAGCTTTCCAACACACTTAATATCCAGTCAAAGGTGAAAAAGAAGTTTAATCCTGAATAATAAAAATAAAATTAGACATCCTGCAAAGTAATTAAAACCTTCCCATTAGGCCTCTGTCGTGGTTTAACCCAAGCCGGCAACTAAGCCCCACGCAGCCGCTCGCTCACTTCTCCCTGGTGGGATGGGGGAGAGAATCGGAAGGGTAAAAGTGAGAAAACTTCTGGGCTGAGATAAGAATACTTTAATAATTGAAATAGAATAATAATAACAACAATAACAATAATAGTAGTAATAATAATAATAATAACAACAGCAACAATATTAATAATAAATTGTAATGAAAAGGAAAATAACAGAGAAAGAAAACCCATGAAAGGCAAGTGATGCAGATGAAAACAATTGCTCACCCCCAACTGACCGATGCCCAGCCAATCCCCAAGCCACAGCCCCTCAGCCAACCTTCCCTTTAGTTTTATTGCTGAGCATGACGTCCTGTGGGCTGGAATATCCCTTGGGGCAGCTGGGGGCAGCTGTCCCGGCTCTGTCCCCTCCCGACTCCTCGTGCCCCCCTCGCTGCTGGGGGGAGAAGCAGAAAAGACCTTGATGCTGTGTGAGCACTGCTCAGCAGAAACAAAAACTTCCCTGTGTTATGAACACTGCTTCCAGCACAAATCCAAAACACAGCCCCATACTAGCTACTGTGAAGAAAATTAACTCCACCCCAGTCAAAACCAGCACAAGCCTCCCACCTCACAGAGAGCATGTTATTGCCCAGAAGGTGGATTCGTGTGTTTAACTCATTATTTTTATGAGGAAGACTGATGGCAGAGCCTTTGTTGCTTAGATTATTATGTACTCACAGACTTACACTTTTGATTAAGTTAAAATAGGTAAGACAACTATGGAAATTATACTCTTCAAATACCAAAGATATTTTCACTTTATTTTTCTGTAAAAATACTTTTGATCTGTTTCACGAAAATCACACTATACACAGCAAGTTGAGACATATTGTAGACTTCATGTAGCTAAGTCTACAGTGAAGTCTCTAGGTTTAATTTAACATATTTCCACCATAGCAGAATTTTCAGTATAATGCTTACTTGCTATAAAACAAATCAACTACCTTTTTATATGTGTTTGTCATTAGCACAGGTAGATTTTTTTTTAAAAGATCACGTTGACAATCTTCTAAAAGTCATTGCTTAACATTGTTCTACATTTACTTATGTAGTGATTTCTGTAACCTATTTACTTTTTCAGCCTATATTTAATTGTGTTCCCTTCATGAATTTAGGTCAGTCTAGAGCCTCTGTAGCTATGAGATGATCTCAGTTAGAAACTTGACAATGTACTTAGATTTCCATTGTAACTATACAGAAATATCATTTTCTACAGGGATGAGAGTCTGGCAGTCACTAATGTATTTCAAAATTGACTAGGTCATTTGTTCTATCCATCTAAAAGCATTGGAATACAGGGCTAAGCATTTAGTGAGAGGAAACCATTAAAATGAATGGGAAATCTTATTTTACAAAAACAATAAGGAGATGCTTTCCAGATTCCTACTGCAATTCCTTTCATTTCATTCTAAGACAAAACCTTTAATAAATTATTTAACTATTAATCTTAGCATTTTCTTTTCTGGTTTTGTTTTTTTTTTGTCTTTAAATACATGCATGCAACTGTTCTAGCATAAAAGGAGAGACAAAAAATCAATGAAAACATACATCAGATATTTTTAGATTTTCTTCTGTGGGGTAAGAGTTCTAATCTGTGGCATTTGAATAAAAAGATGGGGGGGGGGCTGAACCAGTGTTTTTCTTTTAAACAAAAGAATATATTTCCTGTTTCCTTTTTAAAATCAAATTACCAAAAGACAGAAAATGTAATTCACTGAACATCTGCTGTTCTTCTCTTAGATCAAATTGTTTAAATAGAGAAAGTGATTCTGTATGAGGCAAAGCAGGGGGAGCAGGTGCTGATCAGCAGGAATGACTTTTCAAGAAAAATGTATTTCAAGATAGGCAACACTTCTTGCCTCATTGTCCTCTGTTTGTCACCTTCGATAGGAGAGCAGATTATTTGCTGGACTCAACCTTGTACCAAATTTGAGCTGAATTGAGCTTTAAAGCATAAGCCAGGACTTTGCACTTCAGAAATTCCTTGCTTAAGGACAATGCCGGTGCTCTTTACTCAGTAGTCATTGTAACTACAAACTCATTTAACACATTTTAAACCAAATGTATGGGAATTATACTTCATGTATACTCATTCACAAATATGAAAACAACTAATTTTATAGGTCTGTTTATGTTTTCTTTTTACAGCAGTTTATAATGGAAATATTTACATTGATGACCTTTAAATACCTAACCCTGATACCTAATTTCATAGGCTAATCTCCCTGGGGTATCTGTCCAGCAAATCAAAAGAATTTGTGTGGAAACCTTAGCTTAAAGCTCCCTAACTTAAGCCAGCCACAAAAGGGTCAGGTATTGCAGTCCCTGCTTTGGGGATATTATTGTAGTCCAGACATACTGTGGACGATGAAGGGAATGCCACCCCAGGCCAACAGCATTGCTCTACAGTATCCAGCGTGACATGAGAAAGAGCCACATGTATCGGAGTTTCAAGGTCGCTCTGTCTCTGTGTCTCTCTCAGTGTTTGTATTTGGAGTGTTCTGACTTAGTCTGTTCCTAGCAGAAGGAGAACCATCTACTTTCCATCATGATAATATTCCTTGGCAGAGTAGTAGACAACACATTAGTACATTAATATTTATATTTGAGGGTCTCATTTAAAGTAAATCTCTGTGAATGCTGTTCAGACTTGCATCCAGAAAATATTTTTAATTTAAATCTAGTTCTTTCTTAGAATATAAAACACTTCTCTTTCTGCAATGTTCATAAGCTACATAAATACAAGACCTTTTTCACCTCTGACATTTCTTGTTTTAATGCCTTTCTCATCATTATGAAGAAAATTAAATATGGCTTACTATATGCTAGCTGCTAGCTATAGACTGAGAAATGCCCTCATGTCCCACACAGACATACTTAAAAAAGATGGGAGAATCTTGCAGGCTGTAGACCTGAGGCTCACAGTGTTCATGGGTGACCCTCCCAGCTGAAAGTTAGCCCTGTCTTTACTGAACACCACGAATGCGGTCCTGATGTTGCTTTATATCACCTTTGTCCAATTCGCAAAACTATATTCCTGATTTTCATGATGGGCTTTTTCTCCTCAAATAAGCAAGAACTAGTTAAAAATGAAAGCAGGGTTGCTGCAGGTCAGGATAGAGACTGTTGTATTAAACAAGAGAGATGAAGCTTTAGCTGTGCCTATTCATATCATACGTTCATGAAACTTATGATGTCACAAGTCTTCTACTTCTTCAGTTATTAAAGCCAAAGAAGTTGAAAAAATGTTTTTTCAAATAAAAATGACTTTTAGTTTATGTGCTCCTTACTCCAGATACTACATACAGAGGCTAATAAATGCTGTTGTGTTTTAATAGTTTCTTCTTGGGTAAGTGTTAGATATATGATAACAGTAATAGTCTAGCATCAAAAGTATATGCTTAATAAACATGGAGCTAATTTTCAAACACATAAAAATCCTTGCAGTGTTTTGTCCCTCATTACTTATTTCATCTTCTTCAGTTTAGCTAATTATAGATGTCCAGAGGCTAATACAGGCTTATTGACTTCTTTATCAAAGGTTCTGCAAGAACTTGTTTAAACAGGGTGTTGGTATTATACACTTTAAAGCTTTTTCTCATTTAATAATCCTGAACACAACAGCCAGCTTTGGTTATGCAAACAAAACTCAGAGCTTTGTTTCATAATATTTTACTCTGGTTATTATTGATAGCTAATAGTAACTGCTTCTCAAATAATTTTTCTACCCTTTATTTTGCTATGTGTTTCACTGCTAAATGATTCTATTACCTTTTGCCTCTTTTCATGTTGCAGTCACACAAGGACTTGGTCTTTCTGGAAGGAATTAGTGTTCTTAGCTGCTCCCTGCTAGTACCTTTTAATCCTGTGTAAATAAAATAATGCTAAAATAAAGACCCAAACTATGTTTTTTCTTGCATACATTGTATTTAGAATAGGATGACAGATATAAAAGAAACAAGAGCAAGGAACCCTGAAGCATCATCTAATTCACTCCCCTATCCCAAGGCTGAACCAACCATCCTTAAAAACATTCTTGACATATATTCTTCTAAGCTGTTTGGGGGAATTGCAGATGACATAAATTTTACCTTTGCTAGTAAACAGTCCCATTGTTTAGGTATTTCTAACAATTAACAAATCTCCCTGCTTCCCGACTTGTTGGTCTTTAATCCTTGTACACTGCCAGCTGGTCTCTGGGATTGAGTAAGGACTGTAATTTGTTTGTAGTGGAAGTGCAGATGAAGTAGAGAACATCGCTACTCTTTTAGAAAATCAGACATAAACCCTGAACACTTGCACCGGGGCAGCCCGCACCACCACACCTGTCCCTTTACTGACAACTTGCTAAAATCCTGTTTGTCCTCTTCCCACCCGGTCCGCAGTAAGACCAGTGGCTGTGACGTGAGAAAGGATTGAGGACACCAGGGATGGGCCTTCCTCACCGCCTGCACGCTGGGATGCCCGGAGGCCCAGACCGAGCCCCTCCGTTACTCCGTTCTCAAGAACGCGTTGAGGTTAAGCAGGACAGTGCAGATACATGGGACTCTGGCAAAACAAGTTTCGGTGAGTGCCTTGCAGTAAGTACTCTTGTACTGGGGCAAAAAGATATTAGAAGCTGTAAAAGCTGATGGCGTGAAAAGCTTTGCTCCAGGGACACCCACTGAATGAGTCATTGAACAGGTCTGGCAGCCAGGAGATGAAAACCAGCAACATTCTGGCAGAGGGAGAAAGCTTCAGGTAGACCTCGCTCCCCTCCGCCTCTCCACACCACTCCCTTCTTCCCACCAGCTCCAAAGGGGAAATCCAGGCCCGGCCCGAGACGGACCGCCTGGCTCTTCCTCCCGGTAACTAAACACACCGCAACCCCAACCGCCGCGCGTCAGCCGCGGGCCACGCCGTCCACGCGCCAGGGACGCTGGCAAAGTGCGCTCGGGCAGCTGTCGGCCGCTCGCCCTGCCAATGGCCGCCCACGTCCAGCGGCGGTTCCCGTTGGCGCTGGGTATAACCACACTGTGTGTTCTCCAGAATGGCAAATTCTCCAAATTGCTGTTTATTACGATGATGCTACACCCTGGTGATTGTAAACCCAGTCCTTCCCCAGCACGGTCCTCATGCGTGTCTGTCTCTCCCTCTTCTCAGAAAAGCAAGTGGCTGACTGAAGCGCGCGATCTCCTCCTTTACCTCCCTTCCCTCACCAGGAAATATTTGCCCATAGTCCTGGCCACACTCTGGGGGGGTTTCCCACTCCACAGCAGTCTGTTACAGGATTCAGGACAGGGCTGACTTGTATCACCAAATGGCTGCCACTCCAACGGGCAGCAAGAGCACTTCCAGCCACGCTCTGGACCAAAACCATGCCAAGGACCTTCCTAATTTCACAGAGGAGGTGACTGGGACCCTGTGTCCCGGAGCACCCCGGCACTGTTTAGTTTACTAATAATGGCATATGCTGATTTTCTAGGAAGTACCCCTTCCACAGCAAATGTCTTGATGTTATATATGAACACCAAGTCTTAGGTTTGCTACACAGAGACACACAAATAAAGACCTTCTGAATTTGGGGATGTGTAGTAGAAGTTCTGAGCATGAGTATGCTTGTTTTCCTCTCCATTGACCAATATCCAGAGATTTTCAATGATCTATTTCTCAATATATACAAGCTCTAGAAGTGGGCCCATGTGCACGTCATGAGGTTCAATAAGGCCAAGTGCAAGGTCCTGCGCCTGGGTCAGGGCAACCCCCAATATCAGTACAGGCTGGGGAATGAAGGGATTGAAAGCAGCCCTGTGGACAAAGACTTGGGAATACTGGTGGATGAAAAGCTGGACATGAGCCAGCAACGTGTGTGCTCGCAGCCCAGAAAGCCAACCGTATCCTGGGCTGCATCAGAAGAAGCGTGACCAGCAGGTCGAGGGAGGGGATTCTGCCCCTCTGCTCCGCTCTGGTGAGACCCCCCTGCAGTACTGCGTCCAGCTCTGGGGTCCTCAGCACGGGAAAGACACGGACCTGTTGGAGCAGGTCCAGGGGAGGGCCATAAAAATGATCAGAGGGTTGGAACACCTCTCCTATGAGGACAGGCTGAGAGAGTTGGGGTTGTTCAGTCTGGAGAAGAGAAGGTTCTGGGGAGACCTTATTGTGGCCTTCAAGTACTTAAAGGGGGTTTACAAGAAAGATGGGAACAGACTTTTTAGTAGGGCCTAAGATAAGACAAAGGTTAATAGTTTTAAATTAAAAGAGGGCAGATTTAGACTAGATATAAGGAAGAAATTTTTTACAATGAGGGTGGTGAAGCACTGGCACAGCTTGCCCAGAGAGGTGGTAGATGCCCCATCCCTGGAAACATTCAAGGTCACATTGGACAGGGCTCCAAGCAACCTGATCTGGTTGCAGGGGGGTTGGACTAGATGGCCTTTAAAGGTCCCTTCCAATGCAAACTGTCCTATGATTCTGTGATTCTATATTCTACACCTCAGAGAAAATGGTTTAGAAGTGACATATCTCCCCTCTGTTTCCTTGTAAAGAGTCCTTAAAGAAGCTGTACTCATATTTATATTATTGTAGTCATGTAAGACATTCCAACTCTCTATTTTCTTGGTCAATTAAATAATAAAAAGCCTAATGTATCAAGATCTCCAAACCCTCTTGTTTAGTGCCTGTGCTGCTTGAATACTGAGGATATTTCAGATTCTCATGCCATTTCCCTCTTTGTGTCTTCTATGACCTTATTATGAGTATCCACAGCTCCCCTACTTCTTAGTCCTGTTTACACATTTGCTAGTTAATATTGACTGATGTGGTGTTATTGGAAACCACTAATCTTAGTTTAAAGCCATCCTCACAACTTTACCTGATCTGCGTTCAAAGGTGTTCTTCCTCTTCTTCATGGCATGACCTCTGTCTCTGCTCCTTTTCTTAGAATTTCACTCTTGACTGAGGAAACCAAAACGTCTCCCAGTACCATAATCTAAGAAGTCATACATTCACAGTTTAGGTTGTGCTTGTCTGCTGCTGGGCCTTTTTCACCTGTCACCAGGGATGGTGACTAGTAAATGGTGACTAGTAACTAGTCCCTCCCTGTCAAGAAGCTGGTTCACCTTCTGAGGTTGTGCAGCAATGGTCCTTCTCACCATTTATCCTTGTTACTGCTTTGCCATCATTTATACTTTGTTGATTATGTCACATACTCTTGAATGCTTTCCAGTCTAACTTATGCTATTGGTATTTTTACCCCTGCTTCCTGAGATATTTGAGTAGGAGGCATGCTAGACAGCTTTCTGTTCCCAGCTTTCACTGATAGAAACCTTTGGTTACAGTGTCCAAAAGCAGACGGAAGACCAGGATTGGGAATGGATGGGGAGAAAGAGGGAGGAAGCACTCAGGATCTTTGTGTGGATGCAATATTCATGCTAAGAAAATCTTTGTCACCACTGGCTGTGATGCTAAACATGTGGTTTGGCTTTTTTTCATCTCTGCAGACTTTTTTTACACTCTTTCTAAAAGCTCCCTTGTTGCTCATATTTTACCTCCCACTGTCCACTAATCTGTTAATTTTTAAGCTCGTTTTTGCTTATATCAAGCCCTGTCCTTTTGTTAGGTATCACCAGTAACCAAAACCAGTGACGACAGCACAGCCAGTTACACCTTTTCATTCTCAGTCTCCCTGTGACACCCACTCCAGCAGCAGGCCTGACACTGCCAAACACCCCCCACTCTTCAATATCTTTTTTTCCTCAACTAATTTTGCAGCACAAATTACAATTTCTTACACTATTCCAAGAAATTTTAGAAATGGTAATACTACTTTAGTTTTTCATTCCCTCAGTAAAGGACTGTTTTCTGCCTCGCTAAAATTCCAGAAATCCTTACCTCTAGCTAACAAGCAGCAGATGAAGAAAAAAGGCATGCTGTTCTACAAATGAATCTTATGTCATAACGTGCAGTCATAAGGGGAGAGAAGGGTGAATTAAATTTCACAGGAATGCTTGCATCTATAATTTCATAACTTTTAAGCACTGACTTTGTCACCTTAGCTCTTCTTAAAATAAAATTTTTAACAAATTTTATTAGTCCAACTGAAACCACTGCTCTCTTAAAAAAGTCTTGTTCTCTTACTGCACAGTGGCTTCAATTACCTTAGAGAAGACAGTTTTTATTTCTTCTTGAATGCACAGAGATTTGTTCAAATCTTCATCTCTGAACTTGTTTACTCAAACAAGCATCCTTTCCTTTTGAATTTTCTGACACCGACCCTGCTCAATCTACTCTAATCACAGACACATATTTTTTTCTACCATTCTGACCTTCCTATGCCTGCTCTGAATTCTCCATTGAATAAAATTCAAGCTACTGCTTCTCAGCATCAAGGGGTTTACTCCTCTCTACTAATCTAGTGTCCTGAAAGTTATTCAGCCATACCTTAAGACACCTCCTGCTCTTCCAGAAATGCAACACTTGATTATAGACATCTTTCTGTTTTCTACGGTTCCAGTTTAAAAAAAAAAAAGAATTCTTTTAAATTCATTTAACTCATTACAACACCCAAATATTCTTTAAAGTATCCATCAACAGTTTCCTTGAGACTCCTCATGATATATTTAAGAAAATGGACAACTTAGAAGTGGTTAAAGGGCATATCATTATTTTGTCATGTACACGTAAAGACAACATATAAAAATATATAATCATACATCTATTAATTTATCTGTATTCTCTAGCTTTTGTGTATTACATCCTTCTCAGTCTTTTGAGCTCTCTGCAACTACAATTTACTGAAATATCAGAAATATATAAAAGCTAAAATACAAAAGTCACAGGTTTTACTCACTTAGGAATTCCAACACATTTGAGAATAACAGATTACTATAAAGCCCCGAGTAAGGGTAAAACCATGGATAGAGTATATCAAGAAACAGACTTAGACTTTCTTACATTGAATATCATCTTACATTACTGCCAAACTTGCTGAAATAAAATGCCAATTGTTCCAGCTTTATTAGAACTATCAGAATCTGATCCAAATGAAAATAACTACAATAAATTTTGGAGAAGAAAATATAGAGACAAGATACTTGTCGAGATGTGCTGTATGTCTGAAAGTCACCATGTTCAACAATTTAAATGTGAGAGATTTGGCAGCAAAAATGGTAGCACAATTTAGGTTTTACATAGAGAAGAATCAAATCACATTACAGGGAAGTAAAAGTTACTTCCTCCATTACTGTGGTGACGCTACATGTGGAATAAAATGTATGTCAGAAAAATAAAAACATGGACAAACTGGAAAGTGTTCAGAGAACCACAAATTTTTCAAGTGCTTAAAGGAGAAAGGCTTGCAAGAAGAAATTAATGGAGCTTTTTTTTTTTCTTCTTTATTAAGATATGGTTAGAGAAAAAGACCATTATTCACAGTTACTATTTATGTCCAAATGCTTGGAGACAAAACCTCACCTAGTATAAATCTGTGCAGTTTATTTGAGAACAGAATAGCTATGCTGATTTACATTAGTGGAGGATAAGGCACTAAGAACAGAAGAAAAAATTAAGTTGATAGGAAGAGGTAATAAGAGAATTTTAGTAGAGTATAATGAAAAAAACCCTGTAAAGAACCATTACATTTTAGAGCAGACTCCTCAAAGGACTGGAACAACAGAGACCACTATGACTAAGAAAGTGAAAAGTGTTATAAATTGTAATTCTTAATGGCACAGATGAAGACCACCATCAATATGACTGTGGCTTTTTCTTTTCCTGTTTCAGACTTGTGGGATCAAACAAAAAGACTGAATTAGAAGATTTTAAGGCTGTGATGTGTTTTTCTTACTTTTATACACATTTTTAGATGGCAATAAACACCACAGATTTGTGGTCTCTGGAATTATTATTCTGACATTTATACAAACAATAGCAGATGATCATGCTTTAGAAAACCACAGTGAAAACATTGTAAAACCTCACTAGACTGCATTGTCTGATACCTGAAAGAAGTGTTCAGCAGCGGCACTGTCATTTGCAACCATCTGAATTCTGACACGTACTAAAAGGAGGGCATTCTCCCCTTGTGACAGTCATGTCATTTAGTCATTTATATTGTGTTGCATATGTATTATGTTCTTTTTGATATGCTGCCATTCCAGCTGGCAGACTCGCAAGTTTGGAACACATTCTCTCTTTCACTTTCTTCCCTCTCTGCCCTTGCAAAATAAAACTGTTCCCTACAAAATGGAACAAGACACAAGAGGAGAGACTGAGAGGGTACCTGTGTGCTGTCATGTTAGCACAGGCTTCCAGCTCGCATTTGAGTTCAAATTCTCCCCTCGTGCTCACTGTTCATGCATTGAATCAGACCGTGAGCTCGAGGCTAGCGTTAGCCAACTGGCTCAGCAGTAAGGAGAGCCTGACTCCAGAGTGCTCTCCGGATTCCGGGCCATAGGAAGAGGTGGGAATCACCTTCGGGTGTCCCAGATCCTGGAAGAGAATTTGGACTACTCTGCCCTTGAGCAAGAAGACGGGGAGGTGCCATTGTGTGCAGGGCTAAATTCAAGCAGTGCAGCCTGGGAAGCCACAATGAGCTGGACCCTGCAGAGAAGTGCAGAGGGACACTTTGGCAGATGATCTCAGGTAAGCCCAGTAACCAGCTAGTCAGTCCCGTCAACACTGGGGCAATTCTAAAGGACTGGTACCCAGGAACCTCATTCAGGAGACAAGGGGAGGTATAATCACACACAGAGAGTTTATAAATACCCAAATTTTTAACCAGCGGGTGATGCTTGTTATGTGACTACTGGGAGAGTATTTGGGCAAGCACTCACATTTTTGCGAGCCTCTAGGTGAGTAAAAAAGGGAAAACTGGAAGCAGGACCTATGGACTGTTGGAAGTCTGGCACTGGGACAGGTTGGGATCTACAGCTGCAGTCGGGGGAGTGTGGCACAGAGAGATGGGAAGGTTTGAGAGCCTGGAAATAAGAGAAAGACAACTCTCTCAAAGCAGTGGGGACAAGGCAAGATGTGGTGGTGACTAGGAAGGTCATCTGAGGAGTTGAAGAAGGGTTGATGAGGAGGAATGTGGAGTCCAGAAAGAGTATAAGCAGAAGACAATTGTAAGGAAGAGATATGTAGATGAGAAGAAAGCCAGAAAGAAGGAAATAGAGCTGTCTGTGTCAGAAAAATGGGACTGGGAAGAGAAATCAAGGGTGGGAAAGAGATAGGAACAGTCCTGGGTTCAAGTTAGAGAACATACAAAAAAGAAAAGAGACCATGCTTTGAATGAATGGGCAGAAACATATGTATTCACAAGAGACATCTTTTCTGAAAGCCTGCAGTGGAGCTGGCACGGCCTGAGTCTCACTCAACTTAATCCTGGTAATGTTTAGAATTAGAATGTTTAGGTTTAATCTTGCAAGTTTCCCATAATCAGAATTCCTAAAAGTCACTAACAAAACAGATGTATAAATTCTCTGTTTGTTATTAATAAATGACTGTATCGTGAAGTTCTTATTAAAAATCTATTTAATATGTTTACACAGAAACCATAAAAACAGAATGTTGCACAATCTGCTTTGCTATACTCTTGGCCAGAGTTAAATAAAATCCCATAATGAAGTGGTTCATTTCTAGCAACACAGCTCTGGTAGCTATACAATAAATGCTAGTATACATCTTGAAGGTTTCCTTTAGTTTTGCTACAAAATGCATGGCTCTATGTGAGGAGCATGGTAACAGCAGCAGAACTAAACATTGTTTTAATCTCTCAGATTGCCAGAAGAGTGATCCACACAGTCATAAGTACTTTTACAGTTTTCTGTCCCTGAAGTCATTTCCAGGGAGGAAAAGCCAAGGATGATTTTGTTATTCTTCACACTAGTAATAGGTGTAACTTCCTCCTCCTCTGATATCTGGAGGTTATATATAATATTTTTGTCATTCCTGTCTTAGGAGGAAGGAACTGAAGTAATTCCCTACACTGACAACATCAGGAATCTTAGTCTACCCTCCCCAAAAGAAAGTTAAGGGCAGAAGCTGTTAAAATGCACCCCAGACATCTGCACATATCTGAAAGGACAGACCTATTTTTATTCCTACCTATTTATAAAGGTGGATCTTTGCATCTTAAAAGTATGATTCTGTTCTTAAAAAATAAATTGTGGAACTGGCATTATGCTTCTAATTTTTCGTGTTGTATCTGTTCAGTTTACAAATAATAAATGTTCTTGTAATTGTGCCAGCCTTGCATACTGATTCTGAAATGTCACACTGTGGGCTTTCTCATGTGTATGTCAAAGAACTGGCGCAAACATGATTTGAAGTTAGTAGAAATATATACACCGAAATATATTCAACAGGCTTAAGACTATCAGATCGATTCCAATAATAAAATTTACATCTAAATCCCAGCATTTTCAGTGGAATATATAGGTTTAAATAATCCCAGAATTTCACAGTGGAACATGAATTAATTTTTTTTGTCATGATGCACAAGATAGATAAATATTAAATGTGTGTGTGTGTGTGTGTGTATCCCCTTAGGACCCAATTAGACCTCAACAAGCTGTCCAAGTGTCCAGAATAAACACAGAAAAATAGCCTGACATACAACACAGATGGCAGTGTATTGGTGTGATCCGTGAGCTAGCTGTAAACAAGAATCAGAACATACATAGCCACAGTCACAAGATCGAGGGCAAACCACTGTACTTCGTATGTCAGAGATTTAACCACCCTGAGTGCCACGCCAGATTGCTGCTGGTGTCCGTTAGAGCTGTCTTGGCTCTCCTCACACAGCACTGCAGCGTGGGGCGCAATCCAATCCATAGCCCCTGTGTAGAAGTGCTTACAATCATAGGAAAACACTATGTGAAGGGTAGAGGAAATGACAAAATGTTAATATAATGTATGATTTTATCTTCAAAAATTTCCATGACTGAATTTACAAACCAGAAACTTAATTTGCACAGCAACAGTTATAAAAACACGTAAAAAATTGGCTTTGACATTAAAATAAACATTAGCTCCTAATATGCAGAAGTCAGATGCATGGAGTTAGTGTGCTGTTTTTACAGTCTAATTTTAATTACAAATCGCTCCAACACCAGTCTCCAGGACTCGGTATTTCCTTGAGTTACACAAAATAGTAAAATATACAATTATGAATATCATCAATATTGTTATGTAGAACAACATAACTAATGTCAGTGTAATTCTACAGTAACATTAGGAAATCCAGAACCAAAATTTAAGAACAAGCTTTTAAGCTTAATCAGAAAAAAACCCCATGATGGTCAGTTTGGAATGCCGCACCTCATTAGTTATGTTCACAGGGCCATTCATTTTTAATTAAATTTTCAGTGCTCTCTATCCCTCTCTGACTATGATGACAGACATCACAGATAGAGATGGATCGCTAGCTATGACATCATCAAAACAAAAACCAAGCCCAGCTCACTGGCAAGATTGGTCTTACAATTAGGTGGCTGTAAAAATGCTTCTCACAAGAACCGAGCTCTCCTCTTTTCGTCCCTTTTTCACTCCCCGCAGTGTCGGGAGTCACACTTATCTACCAGGCTCCTACCTCTCAGGTCTGCCCCAAGCTCTATGCATTAACGCTGCAGCCCCCTTCTTCTCAAGCTCTTCCCTCAAAATCCCCATGCCGCTTCCCCGATCCCTCCTGCCCGCCACAGAAATCCCACTCGCCGTGCCCTTGCCTGGGAAGGTCTCCACTTGTCCTCACCTCCGGCAGAGATCTGTCCCATGAAACCTCTGAAACCAAGCGTGCAGCTCCCATCGGCGGAGGAGAAGGGCTTCTTAGGAGACCACCAAGGACCACGACAGCCACCTCCACCACCTGCAGACAGGTGGGGTTCTGCGGGACAGCCTGCTCCCTCCTGCAGGATGCTTGGCCAGGCCAGGGAATTGCAGGGTGCGAAAAGATTCGTTCTTCTCAGAGGAAATAGGCAAAGAAATTCCTTGTGAGGTCGCCGGTATTAATGCAACAACATGAGAGAAATGTGATCGCTGCCTAGTATCTCATGTAAAAAAACAAACAAACAAAAAATTAGTCCTTTTTTTAACTGATTGAAATGTAAGAAAACTTAGTGTTCGTTAGAATTCAGAATTCCTTTGTGTGTTTTGTAAAATATTGTTCCTCTTTCCGTCAGTTTTGCCCCACTTCCAAAATGAAACTAAATCTAATCATGCTAAGAGATTGAAAGTTTTTTAATGCATCTCCTCATTAGCTTCTTTCATTTAACATCTTCAGACTCCATGCATTGCAGTCATTAAAGAAGTACCAGGAAGGTAGCTTAGCTGAAAACTAAAAAGCTTTCATTTCTGGCACCATGCCGCAAACTAAAGTTGTAGAACACTACAATATATTTGGGGGAAGCAATCAAGCTAATCAAACTAAAATGTTTCAAATGTTTCTCACAGACATCTTGACATCAAACTGATCTCTTATGTGAATTTCAAATGCTAAAAACAAGAGGCTAAAGCAAGCTGGTTTATTATACAGAAGAAGAGAAGGAAGGAAGATACCAGTGGAGCCAAAGATCTGTATTCTCTTTTCACTGCACACAAAGATCCAATCCAAAATGTTCGGGAGTGGGAGCAGCCAAAATCAAAGAGTAGTTATCCAGACACACACGCTACAAACCAGCAGTTAATGAGCTTGTACATAGCCTTATTATTTAATGGCTCCATAATTCAACGAGGGACACTGTACAGCGAACAGCGCTTTGAATGCAACCCGCTTATGTCCTTTTTTCAGTCGCTACAGTGTTCTTCAGCTGAAGCCCCATTCATCAAGAAAGTCAAAGGAATCGTCCACTAAGAGCAGGGCAACATGTGCTACTACTCCTTAAGTGTTGACCCTCATGAGGGAATAGTAGGAAGAAGGAGGTTTGGGTAAACTCTTCTCTCAAACACTGCTCTGTTGTTGGTAAGTAGCTGCAGCTGCAGTAGGCTCTGATCCAATGTGGTCCAGCCACTGAAACTGGGAACATAAAAAAATTAACCAGGTTTGGGTTTTTTGGGTTTTTTTTCTGAAAGGAGAAGGGAGAGATTCAATAGGCAATAAGTTGAAGTAAAACTCAGAGAATTGTCATACGCAATTACGAAGATAGTACATGACGGGAAATAAGAGAGATTTGATATTTACTTGCTGAGCTTCCCATCTTAGCTAGCAGCATTTGTAGACCATACAATCTTGCTTTGGCTCCATTTTCTGAAGTAAGTTGCGGGATAGTCTCTGTGGTAAACAGGGAGTTAGCCTACTGTGACACAAAAAGACATGACTTCCAGACTTGGCAGCTAGATACATCACATCCTGGGCAAAAATGTGAAGATTTCATAATCATCTGAATTGCACAACTTCTGGTGGTTTTCTCATAGCTTGCCCTTTCATTGAAAGAAAATGTTTTTATTTTTTCTTTCCTAAAAATATAATACTCAGTGTAAACACTGTAGTGCCAATCCCTTCACCCAGATTTATTTTAAAATGTCTTCTGCCAACTGCAGATACAGGGAAAATAACTGTGGTGTCCCAGTGAATATATCAGTTCTAGCAAGGTTGTGAGAGAATGTGGAAATTGGGGAAAATTGCAGTTTTATTAAGCAGGTAGGGAAAACCGTAACTGAAGGCAAGGTACTTTTGAAAACTCTTGCTTAGTCTCTCCCTTTTTTGCAAAAAAAGCTCTTTCTCCACCGTTCAAAATACAATTTTCTACCACAGTCACTACAGCAAATATTTCTCCTCTTCACCCCAGCTATTTTTTATTGTTTCAGGTTCTCTTCCTTTGCAGCAACTGCCATTAAAGATGGGTAGATGGTGCCTTGGAAGATGGCAGTAAGCAATCTGAAATGTTTTACTAATTCCCATTGTCACAAGGATCTAGTGAATGGTGAAGTCAAAGTCTATATATGTCAGATATAGCTTCAGAAGCTTCTGCTTTTGCTGTTTCCTCCTCTGCCCTTACCACCAGTTTCCACTCTTTTCTAACTCCACGGTGATCTGAAAGCCAGCCCGGAAGAAAATTAACTCATTTAAAAAAAAGAAAAAAAAAAAAAAAAGTGAAATATCCTTTCATTAGTGTAGCTTTTTGAACTGACTCTTTTTTTCCAGAGTCAGATGACTGCAAGTGCTGATGTGAGGGATGTGGACTATGGAGCTGGAGAGGATGAATAGTAAGATTCTGGCAATGCCAGTACAAATTAGCTTAAAAGTTACGTTGCAGCCTTATGCTCCTGCTTGAAGTCCTCTGAATGAAATATCTGAAACAGTTTAACTTAGACTAAACACTCTATCTTTTGTCCCTTTCTGGGGCTATACAGTGTTATCTAAGCAAGGGCTCCAGCTGGGCTGAAGACGACTTGTTAAAAATGTGCAGTCATATTTTGATAAGCTGAAGAAGCAGCTTTTTAGAGCAATAGGACTAGGGGAATATTAACATACCTATGTGGATTTATTTTACTGTGTTATGCACTTGGAACATATTTGGGAAAAAGATGAAGCTGTGCAGCTTACTTTTTAAAGAAAAATAACAGAGGTTATTAGTTCTATAAGAAACATCAAGCAAAATAAGTTGATGTAGTCTGTACCTTATGTTCAGTCACCATGAATCACATCCCATATTAATAAAAATAGTCAGAGGTGGCCAGCACCACTAACACAACTGTTCTCTGGTTAATTAGAGACAACGGTGAAAATTGCTATTTTGGCGGATATCACAGTGCTTCCCAGACTAAATTCAGCAGGTTATTTCACCAAGTCTATTATGAGAGATAAGAGAAAATTTATAGAGAGGGTGAAGGTAGATATAATGAATCCATTTGAAAAATCTACACTCTATTTTATATATTTTGAATATACTTTACTAATTATATTAAAATAAAATTAGTCAGATTGAATGCAGTGAAACAAAAGGGCTATAATTGTGTTTTAAAGAGTCTCATGAAGATTCCTCCAGGTTAGGTGAATCCCTAGGGTCCAAGCAGCCTGTTTTATTCTGCTCTTCCGACATTTATTAGCATGTGACTGTGCCAAGACATAGGCGGGATGCTTCTGCAACAGAGTCTAACCAGATATACTAAAGCATATTTAAAATAATTGCCTGTATGCTTCACTCCCACTCTTAAACAGATAGACACTGATGCAGTAGATTGCACCGCACAGAATTATTTAGCCTGTCTCCAGCCTGGAGCTTAGAGGGAAGCTCGATTCCAAAATGAAGAATTCTAGGAAAGCATTTAGGGGAAATAATGGTACTTAAGAAACTGGACAAAATTTGTGTGGTTTTGCCCTCTGGAAATATGTTCTATTTTAATTCAACTCTGTTGTCTTCATCATGATTTACTGACAAAGAACAACTCTGTGAAAGTGACCACAATATGCTTTAAAACATTGGCAGCAGCAACAACAACAACAAAAAACCATTAAAAAGTAATTATGATTGCGGTCAACTCCTTAAAGAACTACCTAAGAATAATGAAGCTTGTTAAAAATATGCTAAAAAAGGATAGCTAAAAGATGATTAAATGCTAACTAAAAGAGTTAAATCTCCGCCAGCAGCATGAGCACAATTTAGAGACTATACAGAAGGTAAAAAGGATATGCATACTTCCTGTCATGAAAGATTTGAGAAAAGCAAAAGGAAGCCAGCATGGCTAAACAACAGTGCAAGAAAGATTAGTAAATGCAAGAAGGCAAGTCTGAAAACGTTGAAGTGGTGTCCAAATATGGACACTAGAGAGGATGAAACTTTGGCAGGTTAAATATAAAAACACAGTAAGGCGAACGAGAAGACCACTTGAAGAAAGTTTGCAAAAAACAACAATAAATATTTTTTCAAAGGTATCAGGCACAGGAAGTCTGTCAGGGAGTCCAAAGAGCCAGCAGATATTCAGAGGATAAAAGAAGCACTCAGGGAAGACAGAGCCATAACAAAGAAACAAAATTAATCCTCTATTTTTGCGTTCTATTTTTGCGATACATGTGAAAAGGGTCTTGGGCCAGAAAACTTCTTTACTGGGAACTCATTACAGGAGCTGTAATTTAAGCATTGGTAGAAGAGGCTACGGAAGAAATAGATAAAATTAATGATAACAGCCAGGACCAGATGTCATCCACCAAAAATCTCAGGGATAAAACAGCTTAGCTAGTAAGTGTGATGTGCAACATTTGAATTAGAAGTGCCTAAGCACCTGTGGACTGGGAGGGGGCAGATGTGATGGCTGTTTTTAAAATGGGTTCCAGGACAGACCCAACGAGCTAGAGACTAGTAAGGTTACTGTCTGCACTGGACAAATTGCTGGTAATTACAGCAAAGACCAGACTCAGCAGACACACAAACAAATACAATATACTGCAGAAGAGCTCAAGGCGTTATTGGGAAGGGAGGCTTTGCCTTACCAGCCTCCTGGCATTCTTCAAAGGAGGCAACAAGCTTGTTCATAGGGGACGTACAGCTTGTGCCGGTTTTGACTGGGGTGGAGTTAATTTTCTTCACAGTAGCTGGTATGGGGCTGTGTTTTGGATTTGTGCTGGAAGCAGTGCTGATAACCCAGGGATGTTTTCGTTCCTGCTGAGCAGTGCTCACGCAGAGCTGAGGCCTTTTCTGCTTCTCCCCCCAGCAGCGAGGGGGGCACGAGGAGTCGGGAGGGGACAGAGCCGGGACAGCTGCCCCCAGCTGCCCCAAGGGATATTCCAGCCCACAGGACGTCATGCTCAGTATATAAACCTAGGGGAAGGTTGGCCAGGGGGCCATTGCTTGGGGACTGACTGGGCATCGGTCAGTTGGGCGGGAGCAATTGTTTTAATTTGCATCACTTCTCTGTCTTCGGTTTTATTTGTCTCTCTTTGTTATTTTTCTTTTCATTACAATTTTTTGTAATTTTTTTTTTTTTAAATTTCAATTATTAAACTGTTCTTATCTCAACCCAGGAGTTTTCTCACTTTTACCCCTCCAATTCTCTTCTCCTGCTATCTTGCTGGAGGTGGGGAGTGAGCACGCGGCTGTGTGGGGCGTAGTTGCCGGCTGGGGTTAAACCACAACACAGCTGCTGCAGTCTACCTGGATTTCCAAAAAGCATCCAACGAGGTGCTTCATCAAAAGCTCTTGTGGGGACTTAGAATAAGACCGAACATTTGCTCATGAAATAAAGACAGGATAAAGATAGGAAACACCAGGTAGGATTAATTTCATCCCTAGAAGAAGGTCTACATGTTTGCATGCTGGGACTGTGCTGCTCAAAATTTCAGAAAATAGCGAGGTGACAGTGCTTCCTGTGACTTACATTATTCAAGGATAGTAAAGATAAGCATCAGCTATGAAGCATAGAAGGAAAGCATGAGATGTAGTGACTGGATGTTAAAATGGCAGATACGATTCAGTGAAGATAAATGTAAAGTGCTGCACAAGAGAAAACAAAAATGCTAATGGACCTGTACCCCACAGGAATGAGTTCGAGGATTATAGCAGATGTTTCTGTGCTCAGTATTCAGTAACTATCAGAAAAACAATGTTGAAAGTATTAAGAAAACAGAGAGCATCATTATGCCACTGAATAGACTGTACCCTCTTTCTCCGAATAGAAGAAATAGGATTCATCAAATAAAACTAGTGATTGGCTGCTCAAAACAACAAGGTAACATAGCTGAGCTATGAAGCTTTTTGCCACAAAATTTTCAAAGAGTAAATGAAAGACAAGATGATCAAAGGCTATTAAAATGATTATCATCCCTGACACAGAAATTTAGGCACTAAGCCACAAATTCTTGGAAGTCAGGAGAGTATTCTGGGGAAGTAATACTGTAGGTTGTCTCTACTTCTGTATTTGTTGTCCTGGAGAAGAGAAGACATAGGACGGACCTAATAGTTGTCTTCCAAAACCTAAGAAGAGGCTACTGAGAAGATGGAGGTTGGACTAAAGATCTTCTGATGTTCCCTCCAACCTGAATGATTTTGTAATTCTATGATTCATTAAGTTTCGGCACTAGTGGAGACAGGCTGCCAGGCCAGCTGGGCTTTGGTTCAATCCAGTATACCAATTCTCACCTTATACACATGTATGCATTAGAACGTTGTTAGAAACTCAAGGTCAAGCTCAAGCTCAGTAGCAATTCACCATCTCTGCAAGCTGAATGACGCCAAGTGTCACTTATATTTGCAGCTTCAAGAAATAAAACTGGCTTTCTGAATTTTACCTTCATGCTTTCAAAAAGAAAAAATATTGAAGTACTCACAAATAATATCGATTCAAATATAGTATTTGAGTCCTCTAAGAGAAAGTCAGTATCAGAGAGCAACTCATGGATAAACTGAATGTTTATCCATTTTTGGTAAATAATGAAGATAGCAGTTTAATTGGCAATTTAAAATCCAGTCACAGGACTGACATATTGCTGCCAAAAATGTGATGTTCAGGAAGAACAAGCAAGGAAAAATGGGAGAAGGCACTCTACTGTAAATTAAGACTGCTATATGTTGTAATAGATGTACAAAATACTAGATGTATAAAATATATTACCTGATATACAGGAAGAGCTGAGAAGCTCAATGGAAGACTGTCCACAAATGAAAGTAAAAGTGAAAAAAGAATATGTATATTGTCAGGACATGAGACTACTATGGCTACGTCCATTTGAAAGAAGTTTTTTTCCCCAGACTCTCCAGTAAGATATTGCAATACACTCAGGCTCACTGTTTTATCTTAGAGGTAGAGGGAATTATTTGGGGGCTACTGATTTAGAAGACTCTAACAGATAGAAGAAGTGGTTGAGAAGAGGAAAATGGACAATCATTTGTATGCAACTGATCAGAAATACTGCAGTACCACTCTAAAAAGAGTAAGGAAGGGAAGGAGTGAAAGCACGAGAATAATGACAATAAAACAGATGTTATAAAATCCAATTCTGGAATGTGTGGTTTTGATCTTCTGGGAAGGTACAGGAAGGGAAAAGAAAAGTAGGAAAGCAAGAACTTACTGAAAGAAATCTTATCAAACACACAATTAGTCTGAGACACAAAGAAGAGAGGAGGAATGGCTTTTGCTTCATTAGGCGCCACTGAAGCAGAAACGAATCATGCAAGAGGTGGAACACGACAAAAGGCACATCAGAAAGAATCGGTATAAAGGAACAGCAGAAGTGCACAGGGTAAGTCAAGTGCTATTGTTACGACATTTAGAAGTAGCAGGTGAAGAGAGCTGGATGAGAACAGAAAGGAGTTAGCAGGAGTGCTAAAACACAAAGCAGCGTGGCGTCAAAGGAAGGCCAACAGAGGACTGGCCGGGTTTGAATCCCATAACTCCCAATCCTACAGAAATTTGGCTGTGCAGGGATGGACAAATACTCAGGAGCTGTGTAGAAACTGCAGGCCTGGGCTATATTAAGGATATGACATTCTTCTGCCATTTCAGGATTTCTGCCATTTTGCGCAGAAAGAGAATCCAGGCAGACTTGACGGCTGTAAGGCACAGTAAATTAAATAATCTGGCTTGGGTTCTCTTGAATAGTGTGCTGGTTTCATCTGGGGTAGAGCTAATTTTCTTCATAGTGGCTAGTATGGGGTTCTGCTTTGGCTTTGTGCTGGAAGCAGTGCTGATAACCCAGGGATGTTTTCGTTATTGCTGAGCAGTGCTCACACAGCGTCAAGGCCTTTTCTCTTCTCCCCCCACCCCAGCAGCGAGCAGGCTGGGGGGGCACAAGGAGTCGGGAGGGGACAGAGCCGGGACAGCTGCCCCCAGCTGCCCCAAGGGATATTCCAGCCCACAGGACGTCATGGGGGAAGACGAAGGAAGGGGGGACGCTGGGAGTGATGGCGTTTGTCTTCCCAAGTGACCGCTTTGCGTGATGGAGCCCTGCTGTCCTGGAGATGGCTGAACACCCGCCTGCCTGTGGGAAGGGGTGGATGGATTCCTGGTTTTGCTTTGCTTGAACACATGGCTTTTGCTTTCCCTGTTGAACTGTCTTTATCTCAACCCACAAGTTTTCTCACTTTTACCCTTCTGATTCTCTCCCCCATCCCACCGGGGGGGAGTGAGCGAGCGGCTGCGTGGGGCTGAGTTGCCGGCTGGGGTTAAACCATAACAAATAGTCACCTGCTCAAAGCAGCCTAGGCTGGTGAGTGCCTAGAAGGATATGTTTGTCACAGAAATTATTGCACTGACTGATGAGCCTTTTGGACCTCTCCTGGCTGAAGGCTGGAGCACCAGCAATGACAACAGCATAGCTTGGGTACTCTGTGGTAGGGGCGATAATGTGATTTGCACTGACCTCTTGAAGAACATATGTACTGTCACATCACAGCAGAAAGTAGATATTTCTGTACACATATATGGCTTCTATGGGAAGGCAACACAACAGAGTTACTCAGCAGTATTGCATCCAGAGTTACCAATACAGGAATGACTCAATAAAAATCCAATTTTGTTTGTACCTGCAGTGCTATTAATTAGGGGACTTTTTTTGTAGACTGATAGTCATATCCATGAATATGATTCAGTGATATGTGGCTCACTTCATGGGCACATAGAAGTCTTTCGTTCACATTTGTTTTATGGAAGTTGAGTGTTTTCTGAAATCTTGAATACCTCCTTCATATGTATGAAACTAGCTATTAAAATGTTTCAGAGTGCAAAATCTTAACATATTCTGTAAAGTCTGCCTTATAGGTCTCACTTAAATATAAAATATGCAGTACTGTAAACAGCAGTACCATATACACTTGTTTAGGAAAAGAAAGGCTTCTGGTCTTGTCAGCAAACACAGCACTCTTACTCCTCGCCCTTTCTAAGCCCTTTAATGACATTTAAAAATGCAGGAATCAGTGCCTTGTCAAAAACTTAGGTCAACACTTATGTCCCAAGTTTGTGGCTATTTGTCCTTTTTCTCTATGCTCATTATGAGTAATTATCCTGCTTCAATGCTTTTTTAAAAACATGAAGCTTTTACAAAATCTGTCAAATCTAAGTTCATGTAAAAAACAATTCTACATAAAAGAAAATCAAAGTACTAAGCTATTCTATTTAGTTTTTTAAAGTAAAGCTCTATAGTACCTTTTCTATAATATAATTTCTCTGCAGTCTTTCTAATAGTCTAGTGATAGTTTAAAAATTTAAAATTTTTTAGCTCTCAGCTAGAACTCTATTGAGAATGAAAATGTGCAACAAGTAAGACTCCAGCAGGTTCACCCGCCTTCTTAATGTGGCCCTCATGACTGCGTATCCAGTTCTGGGAGATACTGGTACCACTCTTACTAATGTATGCATGTCACCAACATCAAAGAGTGCTTCCCTTCAAATAGGGAAGGGAAAGTATTCACCATGACCTAAAACCAAAGCCTTATCCATAAGGAGTTTATACCGAGGCTCATGCTTGCACTGAGTGGTCAAGTGATGGGGAATGTTACTAGTAAATTGATCAGCTTCTTCACAAATTCAAAAATTACATTACTTGGGATAAATCCGCACAATTAAGGTTCAAACAGGCAAAGCAATAATGCATTGGAATACATCTGTCTTGCTTCCAGTGAGTGAGTTAGGTGCTCGTAGATAGCATTCATGTTCTCTTGTTTGTTTTACAAAAAACGCAGGATGCTAAGTCAAACACTATGAAGAACATGCAAGAGCAATATCTCTTTTCCCCAAATGATTGACTGTTCTGGGGACACAGTGTGATTTTTCTACTGAAATAGATTACAAAAGGCTTGTGATTCTCTGATTTTCAAATCACTATGAAGTTGTTATTGAAAAGATCCATTTAGACGAAACAGAATTTGCTGGGCTATAGTCATGTCACCGGTTGAAATTTTATACCATATGTGTTACATGACATTACAGTATGAGATTCCCTTCTCATCTGTGTGCAGACTGTAATGATGAAAATTATATAAAATATTATCTATATAAAGTAAATATAAAATATATAATGTATAACATATACAACCTATAACATATAATATGCAATATTTAATATGTACTATGATATGTATTTATATAATCATATGATATATATCATATAATCAAAAAACAGATCCAAAAGGAGAAAAACTTTCAAACACAGCAAACGTTGCCTAATTAAATACATAGCATAGTATGAGAAATAAGTGGGAAGACTATGAAAACATCTGGAATTCATTCACTGGATACAACAGAAAATCAAAACAAACACAAAAAAAAAAGTTAAAAAGTAAGAATAAGTTTATTCTTTCCCTATCCGGGTTTTTGGGTTTGGGGTTGGGATTTTTTTTGGTCTTATATGGGCTATGATATCAGAATTTTTAAAAATAATTACGTTATAACAGAAATAATGTAAGCAAAAGATTCTGTTTGTTCTGCATATGTTTAATACATTTGTATAACATTAAATATAATTACTTTCTAGATAAGAATAGATAAATGGCATTATTCGTATAACTATTCAGGAATGCAGAACCAGAGCTGTTCAGGAACCGAGCAG
The DNA here is from genome assembly GCF_026419915.1 of Harpia harpyja. Taxonomy (NCBI): domain Eukaryota; kingdom Metazoa; phylum Chordata; class Aves; order Accipitriformes; family Accipitridae; genus Harpia; species Harpia harpyja. Next base: position 7,023,354 of record NC_068962.1, read on the forward strand.
CAGAGCTTAATTATCCAGTCAATAAAGATACTGTCTTAGAACTTAATGTCTTTTATATTCTGCGACATGGATTTCTTCACTTTCACCACTTTGAGCTCAACCAATAAACAAGATCCAAAAGGTACATAAGCTCTATACCTCTGAGCTTTTTATGCCCACTGGCAAGTTCAAGAACTGATCAAAGTTAGAGCTCCAATTGCGCAATGAAGGAAGAGTGTCTAAAAATGCATCTGTTTTGTGGAGTGCTTTTTGCTTCCCAGGAAACGATGGCATGAAGCATGCATTCCCACCAAACAACTCTATAAAATATAAGCCTCTAGGTGTTCCCAGAGACATCATCTACCACAGACTATTTACCCTTTCCTCCTTCTAGCTGTGGGCTAGTTCCATGGAAAGTCTTAAGAGCCTATAAATCTCTCTTTGGGCAGCTAAGGCTACATCTACTTTATCACGTAATTCAGCAAACAAAAGCAGATTGGCAGACTGAAGCTGCTGATGCCCCTACATCCACCTTATGTATGTTCCACGGCTTGTCCTTCAGATTAGATCTGCTCTGATGCCTTGAACTGAACATCCCCATCATGGACATGATTCATAGCTGCTCCAAGGACGGGTCAGTGGTTTGGACCTCCCCTAAGGGTTAGAGCACATCTTTAAGTTCCTGGAGAAAAGCTTCTGGTTTAATTTCACACAGATGGAAACTAGTACGCATGCACAAAACTTGCTCTAGAAACCAAGCCAAGGTGCCTTAAGTGGGGATGACCGAGAGTTAGTTTCAAAACTACGCTACTGCACTGAATCAACACATTCACGCACACGAAGCCTATATCCAATACAGGAGTGTCAATGGTCTTTTCACCTGACTGCATATAGTAAAATTTCTCTTGGTAAAAACCTAGTTCAAAACTTTAGCTGTGCAAGCAAAACCGAATTCTACCTTCAGCCTCAGAGCAGCAAAATTTGCCTTCCTATGAGAAATGGACATACTCCATTGACACCACCCTCCTGGAGGGTGAAGGTAAAGCCCTGCCGAGAGGGCTGGTGTGGCTGCAGCACAGCCATCTGCAGGGGAGGAGAAGAGGAGAGGGCTTATGGCCAGGAATCCCCTGCCTTGCCATGCCTCCCGTTCCTCCTCCCATTGCCGGAGCTCCCCACTATTTGCATGGCCTCCCCTCCAGCACAGAGGGGACAGGGTAGAAGTGAGTGATCAGACAAGTGCAGAATCATCCCTGCAACAGCAGGGCTATGGCTGCCTGTTACTGGAACAAGAAAAGTCAATCGGTTCTGTCTAAGGAGGATAACGTCTGGAGAATCACTCCACTGTAGCAAGCCATGATAGTTTTGCTCCTGTTAGCTCCAGGCACCTAGCCCTAAAACAACTCGAAGGGTGTTACCTGTTCTCCTTAACTTACTGTGTGACATAATTCCGTGCTGCTTGGACTTCAGGAGTCACCCTGCAGAGAACTGCCTGTGCTGTGGAAACAAGGCACAGGCAGAATTAATGCGAGATGCGGCTGATCCTGGCCAAGCAGGGTTGACTTGGAAACCGGGTGGACACTTTAAATGCTGGACAAGGTAATGAAGTGAAAGCCGCAAATCTCCAAGTCACGCAACTCAATTTGTGTTAATGGGCAATAAAAATTGTCGGATGCATATCACTGCCACTGTCAAGGAAGACAGGCGGGTGCTAAAGGCCAGCTGTGTGATAAAATGATTGTAAGTGGAAGACTTGGTGGAATGAAAGCTAGGGGAGGGAAATACAGCACGGTCGTAGAGCAGTTTTGCTTCTCAGGTTGAGTACAATGATTAGATTAGCCTACAATTTATCTGTGAATCTTTTTCCAGGTCAACTGCCGTAATGTTTCTTTCACTCACAGCCTTATTTAGACAGTAATAAGGCAAACATCAAAATGCCTCTCAGTATTTAACTTCCTCTATTCTCCAGTGCAAAGTTAGCTTAGCACTTACAGGTCTAACCTTGGCCAAAATTAAATTGGAGAAGGTTTCAGAAAAAAAAAGAAAAAAAGTGAGAATGTTGTTAGTCCCATCAAAGTGCTTAACATTGGCCTAAACTATTTTTAAAGCACTTGTTTAAATTTTAAAGCAGTAAGGGATTAAGAACAAACACAGGCATTTCTTGTCTCCCTTGTGTGTAAGTAATTTTAAAGGTCAAGCACAGCTTTTTTGTTCCCTGAAAAAGCCTTCTGCATTTTTGAAAGCTAAAAACCATAGGCCAGATAATCAGCTAATCTAAATTAGCAGAACTCTGTCATGGTCAATATAGGAGGCCAGTTTACACTGGCTGAGGTTCTGGCTGCTGTTTTGTAAAATTCCAGGAAAAAAAGATTACAGCATTTTTAAAGGAATACATCCTGAAAGAGGAGATGCAGATTTCCCTGTCTGAGTCTCTGCCAGGGGGAATGAACTTGTAAGTACCGTAAATCAAGACAATGAAAACAGGCAGTTAAAGTCCAGTTCTTATGATGACAGGTATACTGGTTCTTTAGATTTGCAATAGAAAACCAGGCTGTGCATGCATCTGGGTAGGAGCCCTCTATGGAGGCAAAAAAAAAAAAGCACCATAGCTGGAGGATGCCATTCCATTAATTCCAAAAAGCGTCCTGATTTAACAATCATTAGAAAAGAATCACACATGCGTCTGACACAATAGTCCTCTCAAACGACTTTTGAAGCCCCGTTGGTGTCCCTTGGACAGAAGCAGCAAGTCAGCAGCTTGGAGTTCTCCAGAACTGTATCAGGAGTTTCCTAAAGCTGACTTTAAATTATGACACTAATTACACCGTTTTCATCGTAACGTGTACAAAGTGTTTCTCTTGGGATATCAGAGAGGAATTTTGTCAGCTTTTAAAAAGAGTTATAATTCACCTCTGAAATGTCTTTTTGCTGATTCTTGCCATGATGACGAAAAAAGAGCAGAGCGGTATTCCAGAGCCCTCCTTCAGATCTGCAGCTAGTGCAGATCTGAAAGCTGTTTAAGACCTGATCCAAAGGCCAGTTAAATCAATGATATACCTGATCACTAGAGGAAACAAAATCATTATTATCAATCTAATCCTGCTTCCATGGAAGTCAAGGAAGTAAATTTTCAATGGGAACAGCACCAAATACTTAGGCTTCTTTTTAGTCCTTAACTGAATATCTTTTTAAATAATTTCAGTAGGTACTATTGAACTTAAAATTCCTCATGAATAAAGCATCTTGAAAGACTTGGTATGAACAAAATGAGTAGCTCCTTATTATAAAATTTTGCTATTAAAATCAGGCTCTTAAACATTTTCCCAGTGCTTCACAAGAAGACGTTTGCAGATCTAGGAGAAGGATTTCTGAATCTGCCTTTTCTTCTCCACTCCCATGCTGTCTGTAATCACTGCACAGTTTAAAGAGCATATTCATGTGAGAACACTTTATTTTCTAAGTACGACAACTGGTATGTTCAGGTGATTATTTTTCCGAGTGAATTTCTGAAAAGACACAATCCTTCTCAGAAGGCCTGGTATTCTAGGCTTAAGTCACAAGAAGCATGTTTTCCTTCACTTTTACTTTCCCATTTCAGTGCATGTAAATAATAGCTAGGTTGTAGTAAGTTTTTAACTTACTTCTATACCAGAACTGACTTGTTATCACAATTCAAGGATCTAACACAATAAACGCTTATGTGATTACTCCTAACAGAAGCTGAACAGTAACAGAATAGTTACATAAGGATTATTCCCAATGAATACAAGTTGAAAAGTGTAGGGACAAATTCCCATACCCCATTCCTGGCTGTCTGAGAGGTTTCTAATTCCAAGTTTAACAGCAAACAGGGCCAAACATTAAGCTGGTCTATACCCCACATGTAATGAATCTTTCCTAGTAGATAAGCACTCTGAGATAAGCATGAGGCTGGGTACTGGAATTTAGGCCACCTGAATGTAAGCCCTTAATAGAATTCTTTAAAATGTCACTTTTTTATTGTTTTGCATTTAAAAAATTCAAATAATTTCTACACCAGGATCAAAGTATAGGATTCAAAACCAAAAATACAAATATTGACATATAAGCAAGACTTAAAATGCATTGGTTGAATGATCTTTTGCAAAAGAGCACTCTTTCCGTGCTCAGGAGGCATTTCAAACTGCATTTGACACACAAGGCAATTAATTCCTTTTGGTGCATTTATGTTATCATATTCTGTTCTTTGACACCCAATGTGGTAAAAATGCTGCTTGTTTCAAAATTTGGAAAATGACTGGGTTTAGCTTTGCTTCCTGGGGATTCCTATTCTAAGGTGACTATTTTCCTCTTCTCCTCTGTTTTTACTCTGTTCAAAAACACTAATAAATCTGTGTGATAATTAACATACTTTAACTTTTTTGTTTGTAGTGAGTGATACATACTTAGAGACTGGATTAAATATTATAAATACACACACAGGAAGGGAAACTATGTTCTGGACGAAGCATCTTTATTATCTCTGCTCACTCAAAAAACATTAGTAATACAAATTGTCACTATATAAGGAACCTCCAGAATTACAAAGCTTGAGTTATCTTTTTAAACCATATGCAGAGATTACAGCTGTTCTGGCATGCATTTTTCAGCCTATGAAATACAAAACCCAATGCTATCCTGCTTTTATTAAAATATTTTTAGGATGCAAAAGCAAGGACTAAGAATCTGAGGAAATTACAAATTAATGTTTAGTTGTGCATTGGATAGTCAGGACATTTTATCTCTTTATGCATCTGTCCCACACATTAAATGAAAGGAAAAACAGTAGATGGACATATAATTAGACATTCAGTACAATTAATTCATCAAAGACATGTAAGTGTGGTTTCAACACACACAGTATATTTACCATTTGTTAAATTCTGGAACATTCATACAGTACGGTCTAATGGTCACACTTTCTATAGAGAATTTCCTACCTTTTTCAAAAAGGGGGAGGGGATGGAGAATATTCTGATTTTAAATTAAGTGACATGTCCAGGGAAAAGCCCTAAACTCAATTCTTCAGCATACAAGAAGACCTGAGCTTGAGCTGCCAGTCTCATCTGAATAGCTAGCACCCAAGGCCGGCTTCTATTCCACAGGGGAAAATGAGCCACCACCGCCACCACCATACCAGAAAGCCAAGTCCATCCTGTTTCTTTTTCTTTCCCATCATTAGAAGCTTGCACTTTGCTGAGTCTGGAAAGCAGAAACAATATACCCATCTTTCTCCTTCACCTTCCACTTCCACTATCATGGCACCGAAAGCTTTAGGGCACTTGCAGTTCTGCATGTACCTCTACAGAGCAGAACAGATTCACTCTCAGGTTGTTCATGTCCAGCTAGTATTTTAGTAGATTGCTAAGGTTTTCCTGGGGAATACAAGTCCCAGCAAAGAAACTGCATTTTTTGCAGTTTCTAATTTAGACAAACTCAAAGACAGTTTCATGAGACAAAGGAAAACATGTTTTTTCTGGGCTAAATTGTTGATTTGTAGCAGCCTTAGAGGAGATATTAGAGCATTTAACACAGATGCAAGAAAAATGTAAAATGAAAATGGAACATATTAGGCAACCAGGCTGTTTCCAGCTCCCTGTATAATTATTATAAACCTGTTTCCACTCATCCTGTAGATATTCTCTATGTCTGGAGACAGAGTGGAGCCTCCTTCCAGTACGCAAGTTCTCCTTGTATATAATTCCTTTTCTGCCAAGTAAGAAACCCAAAGACCTAAAGTGGTTACTGGACGCTTACGTGGGCCCAGAATTCCAGAAGTGAATGCTGTCATTTGTCTCTTCCTAATTACCATTAATTCTTCCTTTGTGCATTCAATGGAGATTGGATTAATGCAGCTATTCTGTTTAAAAATCAAACCGCGTCGTCATCACTTGCAGTGCTCTAGTAGCTAAATTTATAGTATCTTATCTTGCTGAGGAATCTTTGCTGTGTTCCAGGACCATTTGTTAATGTCACTGCAGCCATTGAAATGGCACAAGTTCATTATATTGTTATTGTACATACAGCATAACAAAAAACTAAACAGAAGGTCAAATTCTGATCATGTGACTATGTATATAAATCAAGAATATTTCCACCGAGTAAAATGAAATTGTTGGAATAGCTGGCCAAAGACCTAATTTATTATTGTGTCACCCACAGAAATAGGAATTAGAAATAAATACATGGACACACATACAGCGAATAGAATATATAATATTTTATCTCTGAACATTTGGATTTCTCTTAAAAAGCAAATGGGAAAAGATGAAGAATATGAAGGGATTTGCGATTAGTTTACCATACAAGAAAATCCAATATGGAGCCTAAACTGCTTGAAATAAAAACATCAGTTGGCTAAAGGAATTTTTCAATAGGATGAATATATTTTGCTTTAACCCATTTAGTTTTGCAGCCTTTTTTCACTACTCCACTTACCCCAGGAAAACTGGCAATTGTGAAAACAGATTTCTTAAAATTGAGTGCAGTTTTTTTTAATCCCATGCTTTGGCCAACAGTTAGTGCAGTTTTTGTAAAATGAATGGAGGTGAGACCCATTACTAAATCTGTCCCATAACATTTCCCGCCAGGGCGAGAAAGAGGATCAGTTTCCAAGACCATTTTTAGTCCTTCTGTTTCCAGCACCCTTCCACCCTCTCAGGGCATTGAATTAGGCAGGCCTGCTTGAGGATATCTGAACATGCCTGAAACATCCAAAGCCTGACACCCGTCATCCAAAGCCTGACACCCGTCATATCTCCCCTAGACAAAAGGAAAGCACAGAGAGAAGGGGTTTAGACTGCTGAGGATCTAGTTTACATCATAGCACTAGCAAAGGATCAATCTCTCTTATTATAAATGTATGGACACATTCATACATGTTTTGAAAGATCACTTCTTTTTGCATTATTGTCTTGTAAAAAGACAAGTTTAAGATATTCCCAACTCCTTCCAACATAATATATTCCATTTGTAGCTTACTATTACTATGTAATGAAGTCTTTTTCCTGATTCACAACATGGTAACATATGACTTATGAAGAACTTACTACACCTACTGATCCTTACAGTAATGAAGAGATGTGCCACTACCTTGTGCAGGCTAGGGAAAACTCGCTTTGTCCTCATCTCCTTTGTATCACCCACTACATCCCACATAAAAATCACGCCAGGCGGTTCTACTGCTGAAAGAACAAACAGGAGATTATAAAGGACATCGGTGACAATGCTTGAGAGGGAAATGTTTCTCATCATTGCAGAGAGGCATCACATACCTGTCTATAGGGGCATACTTGGATATTAGTTTGTTGGGAAAACCAGAGATTAAAGAATTTCATGCACTAGGGATTACTATCCCCCTTCTGACAGGACAGCAAGAGACAGCCTTGGTCTCCAGCTCCTGTCCCCTGCTATGCTATCCTACAAGCACAACGTATCATCCCCTTCATACACCGACTAAACTCAGTCCTGTGTGGTTTGCTTGTTTCTAGGTTAAGCTGGCTATTGGCCAGTTTCTATCTACACAGCCTTGTGTGAATATTATTACCTTATTGTTCTTGCTTTACCTCTTTATTTCCTTGACCTCCGCAGAAAAGTATGTCTTTGCCTTTGGCCTATCAGACCAAGCAAACCAAGATCTTTTTATCGTTTTCCACAAAACAGACTCTCCATTCTCCAAAATAAGTCTTCTTTACTGGTGTTCAAAACTTTTCTTAAGCCAGGGTTAACAGAACTTTTCATCCATTATTAAAGGTGAGACCTTAGGAGGGCCTCATGCCTCGACACTTCTCTACTGCTGCAGGGTGTATGATGGACCAACTACCACATCTACCTTTTCCACAGCTACAAATGTCTCTGAAATATTAAAAAGCACAGCCGATTTTGCTTTATTTCATTCACAAAGCTTCTTTTCACTGAAAAAAATGTTATTTCAAGCACTAAAGAAAACCACTGGTTTCCACATTCGTGATTTCTGCCTTTTAGAACTGGATTTAGTATTTCCTCTTACGAAGGAAATGAATGTGTTGAGAAAGTAAATGTGTTAGAAAAGATGAAGCAGGCAGCTCGAAGCTGTCTATTTGTCACTAGCTGCAGCGTACAGCTGTAGAGCTCCAGGATCACGCGCTGCCAAGGGAACAGCAACCAATTTCAGGGCCAGGGCCAGGAGGCAAGAAGTTGGCAAGGATACACTCCTCCTCCTCCTCCTATACAGACAAACGGACATACAGGGAAGGGGGGACGGCTGGGGCTCAGTCGAAGAGAGGAGGAAGAAGGGCCATTCAAGCACAGCGAGCCAAAGCTCCTGGGGAAAGGCTGCCATTAGGGGCAGCAGAATTTGTTGATGGCAATTTTTTTGCAGCTGGCTCCTGTCAGATTTAAGCACATCATTTCCAGTACTGGCCTGAAGCGTGCTGTCCGTATCACTACATAAGCTCGGCTCCTGTCCATCAGAACAAACACGCCTTCTTTCAGCCTCTTTTTAACAGGGTAAGCTATGATAAAAGATAGAGAGTCATGGTATGATTTTCCTATAAAAAGGCACTAAAAAGGTTAAATTATTAGCCTAGAGAAAACATAAGCAGATAGGTGTTAGATATGTAACGAATAATGAAGCACCAAAAATATACTAAGTGCTCTTTTGTAAATTCTACAATAAATAAAGAACACAAGGTAATTAAATGATATTGAAAGGCAGTTTGTTTAAAATAAAAAAGTACTTATATTTTACAAGATGCATAGTTAGCTTGTGAAATTGACAGCAATACCATAACTGAGGAATAAGTTCAGAAAATTTCAATAAGACTAAAATTAAATGGATAACAAAAAAATCTGCATTACATTTTCTCTCTCTCACTCACTTTCCTAATGCTTTCTGAAATAACCATTCACTAAATCTAAGACTAAGGGAGAAAATACGGCAAATCACCCTTCTGAAACAGCTGAGGATGATGACTGTTAGACAGTATTGCACGATGCAGAGAAAAAGAAAGAAAATAAAAGTCATTAAGCACAGTCCTCCAGAGCTGGAAACTCTGGGGAAAGAGTTGTCACATCAATCTGTCCTTCTAAAAACAACACTTTGAATTACTTCATAAATGAAAGCAGACTGAACTACATTTCCTTTTTATAACTACTCTTTAAAATTAGTGAATGACTTCATAGACTGAATATATTAAATGAAAATTGCTACTGTTTACAAAATCTTAAGAAAAAAGAACAGGAAAATACATCATCCTTTCACCATACAGGTGGCACTTCTTTCACATTCAGTAGAAGAGCAATGTAGCGGCTAACCCCACATGAAACAGGTCTGAGGAATGACTCAATCTTATGTATGTGTCACAGCTCTCCATTTTGGATTATTTCCAAAACTGGGAGGTGGGGGAAATCTCACCTTCACATTTCTTGATTATCTATCCTGTCAGAGCTCCGGGCTTGTGCATGGATTAGTACTGCCATCTTAATGAAACTGAAAATCAAAGCAAAATAGTTTAACTGTATTTTCTTACACAAGTAAACACATAGTAAAGTAAACTGGTCAGTTTGGGGGATTTAAACTATTGCACAAAACTAATTTCAAACATTTCTCATCATTCTAACTGGGTCTTCAGTTCTGAACAGGGCCCCTCTCTACAGCTGCACCAAAACCACCCTAATCACACCGAGTCTTTTTAAATGGGGAAAAATCATTAACTTTCTACCTTTCCATGGCAAATCCATACCTTTTCCAAGCAAATCCATGGTCTCCTCCAAAAGGTCTGGACTCACTGCCTGGTCTCCCTATCCTCCTTTTGTCAGCAGTTCAAAAGCTTTAGCTGAGTGTTTCCCTGCAGTAATACATAGGGATAACAAGAACAGACAGTTTCTCAGTACACCATAACCTCTTGTTGGCACAGTGAGATCTCACTCTTTCGGGGAGCTCCAACAGCAGAGGACCTTCTAGTCAAGGAATGAATACTTCAGCATGAGGTCATTTCTGCATTCTCCCTTTTTTTCATGTTAATAGAATGCTTTGATTGCATTTCCAAACTTCAAAAGGGAGGAAATTCCAGAATTAAGGTTGACTTTTACTGCACAGGTGCTGCGGTTGGCAATTTCCTGAACACCTGTTTTACCAAACTTTTTTTTCCCCCAAATATAATTTGCAAATACTATTTTTAGTGCGTGTATTAAAAGAGGCAATCCAAACCACAGCTTTAGACCTGGACCCATTCTCTGGCCCCAGGGTAAGTGGCAGAGGATGGTTTGCATCCATGCAGCAAAACTCTCTTCCTTCCCCAGAACAGGGGGGAACTGCCTGCTGGAAACAGGTCCTGGCTTGTACTCTTCCTCTGGCTGAGCTCAGGCCTGGAGAACACCGGTTGGCTGGATGAAACCGTGCCAAAGTGAGTGCTAAAAATTAAACTCCAGAGACCATTGCATGCCAGTACTTGAGCCCATGCTTCGTCTCTGTTTTGTTTATTAGTGTACACATTGCCAGTAGGTTGGGCAGGAGGATCAAAAAGCAGTAGGGAAAGGAAAGAGCTATGTATGGTAAAGGATAACTTTGGCCCAAGAACAAACATGTATAAATTAACAATTAATATATTAGGCTTCAAATTACAAGAAGGTTTCCAACCGTGAGGTGAGTCAAATTCTAACACAACATTCCCATAGAAGAGCTGAGCAAGAAACTTAGCTCTTTTTGTGCTGGAAACAGATCAACTTTCAAAAGGACTGAATGATACAGTTTCTCTTGATGGCAGGGGGCTCATCCTAGCAAGTCCTTTTACTCCTACCTACGTTTTAGTCCTTCCTACACTCCTAATACAATCACACTTCATCAAAGAGAAAAGGCATGACATAATATGGCTCTGAAGTCACTGTACCTGATACTGTACCTCTCTCTTTAAATACACTACACAAAAAAAAAAAAATTTCACAAATTTCCATTGAACAGGAATAGTCTCAGCTTTCCCTGTAAACAGTGAATATTTATATCCAATCCCACTTACACAGCGTTTTGTTTTCAAATGAACCCATTTTATCATGAAACTCCCTAGGGTTGTAATTACTGTGAACAGGATGACATAGACTAATGCAAATTGAGAGATGTAGGCAACAAATCTGGGAACAGAGATATTTATTTCTCATACATGTATCACCTCTAAATTACTGGAATCAAAATATGAATATAACAAGGAGCTACTTAAGTATGGTAAAATTGATAAATTATGGGGCTTTTTCTCCTTGGAAATAGAATTGTACAAGCAAAATAACATGGGGTTTTTTGAGCTTGCATAACTATAATTAATGCATTAGGCTACACAAACTGATCTCATGACAGGCAAACAGCTGAATTTTAGACATAATAAGCAGTGGTTATCTCGTCCTGTAATAAACACCTAGTTGCACTGTAGATGTCCAAGATGATGTATCAGCTTGAGTCTGCCTACCTCCAACACTGCCTGGCTTGGTGACTGCAGTATGTAATTGTCTTCTTTTTCTCCCAAAGTGGAAAACAGGGCAAAATGTGAGGAAAGTTAAAAATCCTATGAATGTTGGGGAAATATGATTATTTAATACAGTAACTATAATTCCTTGTAATGCCGTAGGCAGTGTGTTTTACACTGTCCATGAATATGCTCCTTGGAAGCATGAGCTCCAGTACTTTTGAGTAGTCATGCCAATGCCTCCGGTATTCCTGTTTAAGAAGTAATGACAAATCTCCCTGTTCCTTCATGACTGGAAGCCTGTGGATACTGAAATATTCCCTAGTATAAATGTGGGGATAGAATTTCATCCCTAGAAGTTGTATCAACTACAGCATCTTGAAGAAATCAGTATCTGTAAGATAAACGACTGCTCTTTTTTCACCCGACATGTGAGGAGGCATGCCACAGTAGATGGCTGGTGGACTTCAGGAAGAGAGTGTTCTTCAGAGTTAGGACTACTAACTGCATCTGCTGAACAGAATTTAGCACTTCTCTCCAATCCTCCAACCAAACCCAGTAAAGAAACCTCTGCAAATAAGAGTAGATTGTCCTCTTGGGCTGGGTACTCCATCATTTCAGAAACAGGACGAAGGTGGTGTTTGGACTCTGGTAAATTGAGCCATGCTGAACACTGTTGAACATAACCACTAGCAACTACCACAGCACGATGTACTATGATTACATGCAAACTCAAGGCTTGGAAAACAGCCGATTTGTCTGTCCCAATATATACTCTGGTCTCTTTCTGACTGAATGCCAAGACAGAGTTGGATGGGCACCATTCATCCCTGCAACCTCCCTCACCATAGAAGGAAACAGAGGCATGCCATCAGAGTAATCACAGTGCACTCCAGCAGGTCTCCCTGATCTGGACAACTGAATAACTTTCAAGATCATGCATGTAATTCCTCAAAAGCAGATGTAGTGGTTGTGAGTGCAATCTGAGATGAAGCAGACCCCTCTTAGCACACATGTGAAAAAAACCCCCATGAGTTAAGACCAAAAAAAAAAATCTTCAAATTGCTGTTGTCCTCTGTTCTTCTTGGAACCTTAGTGAATGCAAAACTTTACACGAGTTTCAAGGAGCTTCACACTTCTATTAACGTCTATTAACACCTAGAGGGCCATCAGAAGCCAAAGGGTGATTGCCAAGGATCACAGAACTCCTGCAGCATCAGTTTTTCCCAAGTTATGTTCTCCATGTACCAGTTTTTTCTAGCTGAGAATTCCCTCATGCCAGTGAGATCTTCAGATGCTCATTTTGGACTGCTTTAAAACTGCAGTATATTGAAAGAATAGTAAAAAGAAGCTTTCATGTAAATCAAGAAATGGGCATTTACTTTTTAGTAGCTACAACTATATCTTTACAGGCTCTGATCGAGTTTTAACAGCATCAGTGCAACTTCCTACTTTGGGCTTGTCTTCCTTGCCAAAAACTTTTCTCAGTAAAACAGGGTATCTTTTGCATGCTAATTATCCTGCTGTAAAATCCTAATGGAAATAAAACTGTCATTTTACTGCAAAGTAAACCACCAAAGACACTAACAGACAGAAGTTCTAGGCTTTCAGTAAAAATCTGTCATTCCTTCTCTCCATCAGTATTTCAGACCAGGATGGTGGTCAGATGAACAAAGCCCACTTTCCTTCCAGTGAAAACAAAGACTACACTCTAGCTTTGTCTACCTGCTTGTCTCCATAGCTCTTTCTGGGCAAACGAATCTCACACACAACCATATAACTGTAGCTTCCTTCACTGGCACTTCTTGAACAGATTTCCAATAGTCTGCATCCACTCCTGTGCTGCACTGCTTGCTGCTTCTTTTTCCTGTATCTAGATGGCTTTTGGAGTGCACAGGTTTTTTAAAGCAGCATCATAATGAGGTACTGAGCTACTCATGCTGTCATTTCAATAAATAATTGAATTTCAATTCAATAAATATAAATTTTTTTTTTTAATTTGGAGATATCTCTATTCATCCAGAATATTGCATTTACCCCCAGCTGGTCTGAATTGAACTGGCCAGTTTGTGATTTTACCATATAATAATATTATTATCCCTAAAATCCCAGTCTGTACTAATATATTATGGAGAATCAAACAGTTACATGGAAACTGCTTTTTGAAAATTAATCTTTAGAGACAGATCATGTGAATGAAAAAACTGCCCCTGAATCCTATGCTCTTGTGGTGCTCAATGAAATAAAAGTGGCTCCATAGTGGTGTAGGTGTCCCCATGGACCTTAGTCTTGATTAAGTCACTTACTTACTTGCTGATTAGTAATATTGAATAACCACAAAAGTTCTCCCTGTCATTTGTATAAAGCACAAAGGCTGTATGGTACTTAAAAGAAACCAACAGCCACTTTGGTAACTGTTAAGCATAAGAAGGCTCAATTAGAAATTCAAAATATGTACTTTGATCCAATATTAAAGTATTAATACTCAGTTGTGGTTGTGCTCTGAGATTAGAATATATGAGTTCTCAATCACAGAATAACACCTAGTACATTTTGTGGTATGAAAGATAGGGAAGGTCTCTTAAGGAGATAGTTATCTCAGCGTACTTCCTCTATATCAAAGTAATTCATATAATTTTCTGTAGATCTTGCAAGTTTGCAACATTTTTCTGTTCTGTAGAGAAGTCATTCCTCTATGATCAAGTACTTCTGTAAATAAAACCTAAAGAAGCTTGAGGGCACCTTCTGAGTTTCTTGGCTCTATATACCTCAATTTTAGCTCTTTTTTTTAATTTCTATGTGCCTGAAGTAGATTAAGAAAGCTTGTACCTATTACTCTATGTCCTTAAAAAAGACCAGGGGGAGAGGAGTTAACTGAGCTAACGCTACAGACTCTGTGTCCCCAAAGGCCTCCATACGCTCAGAGTCTGTAACAGATTAGATGGGATTAGCGTGTTATCTTTCTAATACGTACTGGTGTTTGCCTTCACAGCTTAGATGGTTTCATAGGAGAAATTTTTCAATTTTCCAGGCTGGTGCAGAGCACTTTTTAACCCGGCAACCTCAGTGGCTGAGGCTGGATCTGATTCTGCATATTCCCGAATTCTGGGTGCTCCAGCCAGCAGTCAAGCTATCAACACACTGAATGGGGTCATTCTTCTCACGGCTGGAGCTACAGAAAGCACAGCAGATATTCCATAAAATTCCAGAATAAACAGCACTTAACGGCCATTTCTCACCTGCAGAAGATGCTGAGACTCTTCCATTCACACTAGACTGGAAAGGCATCATTTATGCTTCAATTGTTGCTATTTCCATATATGCAGAACAGTATTCCTAGTGAAGGATAATCCTGCTGAGTGGGTGGAACCAAATCCTGTGAAGAGCTGGGATGACCAACACTATTTTCCATAGCTTCCCTGTGAAGAAACAGGTTTTCACAGAACTATGACAGGAGCCTGTGTTCACCCTCAAGCATTTAGAAATGTAAATGAGGTAGGCCATAAATGACTGAATGCGGTTTGCAGTTGTGCTTTGGAAACCTACCACTCAATGTGCTAACGGTCCATGGCTAACGAGTTCTCAACTGGTAAATTGAAAGTTGGTACTATGTTGGGAATGGGCAAGACTAATAAAGACATGCTTTCTTATAGGTTATGGACATATGTTATTAATGAGTTTAAACTATTAAACTCTGAATTTCATAGAAAAGACTTCTCAAACCATACTGAGGTCAATGTCAGCAGCAATACACTTGCAAATCGCCAGCGTAAAGGAAGAGATGAAAAGGGCATTGTTCCACTATAGCTGGGCTTAGTTAAACACCAGGGCAGGTTCAAGAACTCAGATCAGGGATAGAGAGAAAAGGTGCATGATGCCAGGGCGGTAAAGAAACTTAATTAGTCCCCTAAGTCTTATCCTCTCTGCACGACTATCAGTAAGGTAACTGGACGCAGGGCATCCACTAAAGCTTTCCTGTCAAGACTAACGGTGGACTGTGACAGAGCTCAAGGCGGAGAAAGACCAGAAGTGTTTTCCATAAGGTAGGTAACTGCTATGACAGACTGCTCTTTCACACTTTCCAGGGCTTCTCCCCAGGAGACTAAACCTGTCATCTGTTCTAAGGAGGAAATATGCCATAACATTTTAATTTCCTGGCCCTATTTGCTAAATGCTTAGACTGTAGAAGCAGTATTGGTTGATCACCGCTAGGTGATATACAAAATATCCTTTCAGTGAGATGATTTTTTTGATTTTTTTTGTCGTTACAGGCTTCCATCCTTTCACTGCTTGTCTGTTGCTTGAATCGTAACCTTTTAGAGGAAAAGACTATTACAATATGCATATAAAACAGTCTGACAAAGCTAACACAAGAATGCCGAGGTAATTCAGCACGGTAATAACCAAGAAATGCAAAAAACTGTAATGGATTCATCAGCAGCGTCATGCTGTAAAAGAAAATTATCAGCCAATTTTTCTGGATTGGATGCAGAGGCTCAAAGAGATTCGATGTTTATCTGCCCTGCACTGAAACCCAAATATATAGTGGAGTTGGGGATGGGTTCAAAATCTTTTCTATACCTGAACAGCTCACCTTTACTTTGGCAGAAACCTAGTCGTTTGAAAACTTACCATTTAACCTAGGTTAAAACCAGGCAAGCTTTCCTAATGTAATATCTTACGGTGTACTCCGAGCATATCCCACCTCCCTTAGGAAATGACCATTGACTTGGGCAGCCTATTCTTTCTTCATTCCGTGTTAGCGCGGTTTTTAATTTCCACCAAAGATTGCTGTCTCAGGAAATGCTAGTTCCATAAACCGCTCTTCTTTCCATTTAACGCACGCTCAACGTTTAGTCCGTGTTAACCTGCCAGCCGTGTTCTCTGAAGAGGACTCAAATTCTGTCGCTACTGCTGGGATGGATTCGGCAGCAGGACTCCGCGCAAGTCAAAAATCAGGTGTCGTTTTTCCACACCCAACACTAACCCATTACCGACACAGGATGCGAATTGCAATAGCACGTTAAAAAGACCTGCAGGATCACCCTGACGCAAGCGTTAGGAGGCACTGCTCAACAACTTTGCTCCGGCTGGAGCAGGTAAAAGGAGTTTTCGAGCCCCAGCCGAACTGCTCATCCATCCCAGTGCCTACCTCGCGTCGCCGGTGATGGACAGGCAGCAGCACCGAAACGGCAACCGCAAACCCGCAGCTGCCGCCCGCCGGTGCGCGGCCGGGCGCTGCCCTGAACACACCGGCCGCTCGCTGCCGGCTCCGCCAGCCCTCCCAGCCCGCTGCCCCGCGGCGGGACCCGGCGGCAGGGAGGGATCCCCCCCTCCTCGGGCTCCTCACGGGCGGCGGGGGGGGGAACGGGACCCACGCCAGGGCCCTGGGCTCGGCGCCGGCTGCCTAATCGGCCTCGAGTGCCGCGGCGGCGGGACGCTGCCCTGCCGCTTGCCGGAGCCCAGGGCGGAGGAGGCCGGAGACCCCCCGCCCCGCTCCGCCGCGGCCGGCTGGGCTCACCGCCGAGCCCGCGGCATCGGGCGGGAGAAGCCCTCTGCCCCCCTCCCCACCCCGGGGGCCGAGGCCGCCATCCCCCCTCCCCACACACACACACACACACACACACACACGCAGCCCCCGCCGCTCTCCCGCGGCGGCCGGCCCGGGCCCCGCCGGCCACGCTCGCTCCCGTCCCGCTCTGGGAAGGGGGGGAGGGGGCAAGCTCGGCTTCGCCCCCAGCCTCCAACTTCCCCGAAGTTACCTCGGGTTCCCCCCTCCCCGCCGGGTCCGCCCGGGCTCCACCGTCCCTCAGGAGGGAGGGCGGGAGAGGGCGGGGAGAGGCGTGTCTCGCCTGGGCCGCCGCCGCTGAGAGGAGGCAGATCGGAGATATAAAAGACCCGGCCGGGGGCCGGCGGAGGTTCCAGTCAGCGCGGGCGTTCACGCCGTGGGGGAGCGGGGCTGGAGCGGGGCTGGCCGTGGGCAACCCCAATGCGTGGACTATCCGCCGCTGCGTTATGCTGGAGCTACGGTTCCGCTGAAGGGAGTTTGCACACGGCCGGCTGGGCTGGACTGCAGCGCTGCCGTTCCTTATGAAGAAGGCACAAGTGAGTGAGGCCGCCGGGCGTGAGGGGCGGCCCGACCTACCTGGGGGGGGCTTGCCTGCTGGGGAAGGTCGAGCTGCGGGCCGGGGAGGGGGGGACCTTGGGGGGGGGGCTGCTGGGGTCGGAGAGGGGAGTTGCGCGGCCGTGGGGGTGTCCGCGGAGGGGGGGGGGGGGGTGGTTGTGGCGGCTGGCGGGTTGCCTCAGAGGTGAGGGGCGCCGGGGGTGGGAGCTGGTGCCGTTGATGAGCGGTTTGGGGGAGCGGGGGAGGAAAAAAAAATAATAGTAATAAAAAATAAATAAATAAAATTACCGCCCGGTCTTGCCCTCGGCGCCCCGCAGCCCTTGGAAAAGTTGCAGCAGGCGGCCGGATCGGCGGCTGAGCCGTGGGGGGTCTGGGAAGGGTGTGGGGAAAAGCGCCGGAATAAATCCGTTGCCTGTGTCAGGCTGACGAGCTGAGTGCGAAAACCTGAACTCGTGGGAGGGAGGACGGGACGGCGGTGCCGTGGCCGCTGCCCTCCGCGGCCCCGGGGTCGGTGTTGCGGGTGGCCCCCGGCGTTCCGCCGCGGAGAGCCGCTCGGTACCGGCGGCGGGGGGGGGGGGTGTCCCCTGCCATCATTTCTCCAAGTTCTGGAGAGATTGCAATCGCTGTGCTGTGCGTTTGGTAAAAGGATGGGGACGGACACGAGTGGAAAAAGGGTCTTGTCGCAAGAAGCAGCTCGGGGAAGCTCTGAAGAGAAAAAGTTGAGGGCTTGACTGCGCAAGGTGCCGCGGTACCCGCCGCCCTGGCTGACCCCAGTGCCGAGACCGAGCTCCGAGGGAACGATGCACGGACACGCACACCGCTAGTCCTGCGCGGGGGGCTTTTGCCTCCCCCCTCCGCTTCTTGGTTCGAAGGTGCTTTTTGCCTTTGTCTGTTTCTTGGCGATTGCTGGGTCGTCCACGCACCGGTAGCCTGAAGACGCTTCAGCGTACAGTCATTGGAAAAGACGTAAACTGTGGGGTTTTTTTTTAAAAAAGGGAAGGTCCTTACTCGAGTCTTTGGGGCGGTCAAATAGTTTTTCCAGAGATGACAGGAATTAGAAATACTTGCTTTTTGAAATATTTAAATCCCAGCTGGCCAAAGCACTGGAGAATGTACCCATGCTTAAGGAGTTATAACCTGGCGACTTAATTTTTGTGATGCTGAAGTACAGTGAGGTGTTAACTTAATGATCAGTTCTGAACTCTAACGGCACATATCCATTGCTGTTATTCCCTCCAGATGACTAAAGATGCCTTGAACTTCAAGGCTGCTGTTTCAGACACTATATACAAACTTGGTCAAATATGCTGAATAGATTATTAGTTGGGAAGGGTCTCTTAAAGTCTAAGAGCCATATTTAAGTGTGTTTAGATTTATGCATTCGTTTAATATTGGAGTGGATAGCAGTAAAGTCACAAGGTGTTGTCGTAGCCCACGGAAGCATATATGTAGGGCTGTTTCTTCAGAGAAGAAAAAACTGTTTGTCAAACAAATGAGGATTTATGAGTGCAAGCGGTCAAGTGTTTCATTTCATAGGAACTGTAAACTTCTAAAACCAACAGAGAACTCTTGCAAATTCAGAGCAAAGCAGGAGCAATCTCTCTCCCAATAAACTGGGAAAGACAGGCAGTCTTGGCATTCAGGACCATATGGCTTGACTCAGGGGCTCGTGAGCTGTAGCCTGTGGAACAGCTTCTTGTCATGGTGGTGAAGCATCTGTCAGCCTTCAAGCAGTTATGCTTCCTGCTTTTTGGAGGCAGTGACAGACTCCTAGCTCTCCAGAGGATTGTTTCCTTCATTTTAAGGATTACCAAACAAATGTGGTACCAAACCATTAATCATTCTGAGGGGATCGGAGCAGGAGATACTTTGAGAAAGACTGTTCACTAAAACCGTGATGACCCTTGTGCAAAGAGAGAGTGAGTGAAGCAGATACAAGAAGGAGGACTTAAGCACATTGGGGCATTTGGAACATTAAAGGAAATTTTAACCTTTGTGCTTTCCTGTGGCTACTTTTGCCACTGTCCAGACTGGTAACTGGCATAGTGAAAAAAACAGGATTGGGAAGTCAGGAGAGAAGTTAGCATTTCTTATAATAAAATACTCTGCAATAGACATAGTACAGAAAGTGAGAACCACTACATCACTGAGCCTTGAAAACACTTAGTAATACCTGGATAGTGCTTAAAATAAATCAGGGATCTTGAAGTTTGAGGTAATGTTACACAGGGATAATATATAACTAGTGCAGCTGAAGGAGTAGCTGAGTCATACGTCAGTGCAAGGAAAGTGCTGAAAGAGAAGAGTCGTGCTGAATGCTAGACTTGAAGTGAGCAGGTTGGTCAGTTTATTTAAATCAGTCTTAACCTGAGAAACCACAGGAGCTGCAGAAGCATGTTCCCCAACAGTGTCAGTCCTAGAAGGATTGTTTCTGAAACTATACATTTAGATAAATATATAACTCCCTGTCTTACATGTACCAACGCCTCCTGGATATCTTTTTTTTTTTAAGTAATAATGCCTTTAGAAATGTGATTAAGCATTTAGGGTCCAGTCATACAAATCCTTTTTCAATGGGACTACTTCCATGAATTAATCTTATTGAAGGATTACTTGTATGAGAGGATTTGCAGGCTTATATACTTAGTAATTAAAACTATTATCAGAAGTGAGTTTATGTCATTTTGCATGCTAATATTACAACAAATAAAATATCACTGATGTTTGGACAGCCTTTTACATTTTCAGTAAAACGGGATGAGTGGTGCTAGTGTGATACAATCTTGCAAAAACATGTGGCAGATTTCTGATTTGTTTGTTCTTTGTTTTATTTGAAGACAATGTAAATAGGATTAAGTTACTAAGAAATATGCTGCAAGGAGGGGGTCACCCATGGGGCTAGCTCAGAAGGCTGCTGATGTTAAGGTATCACAGATACTTTGTTCAGGCGCTTGATCTTCAGCAGTGGGTTAGATGCACAACCTCTTAGAAACCTCAGTATTAGAAGTGTCTGATATCTCAGCTCGGCTTTTTATCTCTGAATGTGCACATTACTGCTGTAGTTAAATGACCTTCTTAGGTTGTCCTGTCTGTAGTACATTTGTGTCACTGAAGTGGGAGCCTCTGTAGAAATTATGATGGAATCGTACCTGGAAAGAGAATTAGTACACAAATTGCCTGCTCCAGTCTCATGTTGGCAGGCTAAATCAGAAACACGAAGCAGATATCTGGTACCTTGGTGCAAGCTTGCAGAGTCATTATTTTAGGGGAAATAGCTCTGATCTCCAATCTTTCTTGCTCGCTCTGCAAAAAAATTAACACTAGGCACTGGAAGATGTTTGGAGCTCAAGGTAGGTATAGGTCTGCTGCTCATCAGATAGAAAAAGAGAACTTGCTGGAGCCAGAAAGATGTTGTGCTATTCACATTGAGAAATGGACTAAGGTATCTTTCTCTTTTCCCCTGTTTTAAATCTGCTTCAGGGAGGTCAGTTTGTGAGTACTGCAGCTGGAAAGAACATCCTGGAATAAAGTGTTATATGGAGAATAAACAGCAGATGAACTGGAAGACTCTAGGGTGGGGGAGTGTTTTGTAAGGCATGTTTAGTGATCTTTTTATTTCTTTTTCTTCGCCTGCTTGTATTGCGTGCCTGTAAGTTTTTTTATCTCCGCGAATGGTGCAGCACTTTGCTTTGTAGTTTAGACTGAGGCCACTAACCCAGTCTGCTTCTGACCCAGTTCTGCCATCGCACTGAAATCTAGTTTCTCCTTTTGTGCACTGCATGTCAGTCGTTCAGGTACAGTTCTGCAAGCTGACAGTGCCATTCTCCAAGTTTTGTTATGTGACTTAATGGTATGCTGGCTCGTGTAATCGCCATATTGTATGAAAGTTAAAGAGTTGGCAAGATGCAGCCCTTGGCTTCGGGTGGGCAATGCTCAGTATGCAGTATGTAAACACAACACCCATTTATTTGAAGGAAGGCAGGAAAAATCTCCCTACGCAATTCCATTTGAGTGGTGTGGGAGCTGACAGATGAAAACGAAAGCGTTTGTTCTTGCCCTGGTCTTTGGTATGCCAAACCTGAGGTTGGTCAGCCTTTTAAACACACTGCAAATCTGCTTGGGTTTTGTTTTGGGTTTTTTTTTCCTGTGCACTTGTGGAAAAAGGAGATGGACCAATGTAAGGTGAGTGGAGAGGGGTACCGCTCCTCTTTATTGTTGTTGATGGGCCCATGTTTGCATTGTGTACTGAGTCCTCTGTAAACCTGCAAAACTGACATTTGTAAATATTACCAATGCTGAAATAGCTGACTGCGGGGAGCATGTAAAATATAGATTTCTTTGCTGGATGGTTTTAGCTATTGACAAATGTAAATAGTATCAGACATTTATAAGTACGAGAATGAAAACTGAAAATATGTTACAGTTACAGAGAAAACAAATAGTGTTAAGTATTTTATTTGAATAAAGCTGGTAGGAGGCATAATAGCTGAGGTCAGTGAAAGCAAATATGCTACTGAAGGCATTCTTTCTACTGTATGTCTAAATAAAAGCCAGTTTAGGAGTTCAGATTAATGAACACTTTGGATCCCAATAACGTAGGAAATAAATTATCCTCTAATTTCCTATTGTTATCTAATAACCACTGGGCAAATGACTGGTTCTTGTTTCTGTTTAAATAATGTTTAAATTATACAATGTAGATGGATGCAATAATCATTTTAAATCTGATTAGGAATTTTCTGCTTTATACATATTTTTGCATTATCGTTGCTGCGTGGAGCAGACTTAAGTTTCGGTGCAAGGCAAAAATAGCGTCAGGTCTAAGATGTCACTGCAGGCATGGCCTGAAGGAGGCCCCTGTGGTACTGGCTGCTTTGCAGCCATGCTTTGGAGCCCACAGTTTTGCAAAGTGGGTAAGTCCTGAGCCTCCAGCTCCTCCATCACCACTTGAACCAATGCTAGAAGTGGGACGAGGTGGTGCAGGCTGGGGGGGCCGAGTGCGGGTTTCCCCCCTGCAGGGCCAGCAGTGCTCGTTGGCAGCGGTCAGGGCTCCTGGAAGGCTCTCGCAAGCAGGTCTGCTGGACACCCGCCTTTCAGATACCTGCTAGCCCTAAACCTTCACTGCTGTTAAAGAACACTTGTGAGCATGCAGCGACTGCAGCATTTGGGTATTTTTCTTTTTCTTCATTTTTGCTGCAAAACCTACTGGATGGCGAAGGTCAGGTTCAGGAATGACCCTCAAGGTCACGTTTAGCCCGAATGTCAAGAGCTACCTCTTCTCCCATCTGTGATTTGGTGCCTGTTTATAACAGCCGTTCACATGGTGTTGCTTAATGTTCCAGTGAAGAGTTTCTAGAGGTCAGGCTGAGTATCTTGGTACTCCTCCACCTTCACTGGCTTCTGACTGATTTTGGGCAGCAGAGCGGGGAAGCCAGAGAGGGGTGCGTGGGGCTGGGCAGCAGAGGTGGGTTGCAGACTGCAGCTCAGACTGGTGTTCTGCAAAGCCTGCAGGTTTAGGCTGGGCTGTCACGAGAAGGTGAGTGTATGCTCTACAGAGATGACCTCTGGGTTTGTGAACAACTTTGATTCGATCCAGACAGAAAAAGACTAATCTAAAAGAATTTACCTGAGCATGCTCATTGGAGTGAGAGACACAGTTTCACATCTTTCTTGGGTAGGAACTTAGGTCTCCAGGAAGGGTCTAACCATCCAGTCTGTCTTGTTGAAGCTGTTCTACTTTGCATAAGTAATTATGCACTGTGCCAGAGGGAAGAAAAGCAGAAAAAAAAAAAATCAAATCCAGACTCTGAATCTGAAGTGTAACTTCAGTGTTGCTCCAAATCTGAATCTGGGTCCATGCAGATTAAGAGTTAAGTCATCCTTTAAGACCAAATTAACTGAGCTGCTAGGTTTATTTGTTCAGTCTTGAGGGTGGCTGACGCATGAACTAGGAATGTAGGGGGGACTGTATTTCAGGCCACAAGTCCAAATTCACAAATTGCAAATCATGCGAACCTCTGAACCTCCACTCAGAAAGACTTAGGCATCTGCAAATCAGAGTCTGAAAATACCAGTCTGCCAGTCCTCTCTGTTTGTGTAACTTGGCATTCCCAAGCATGGCCATCCAATGTGACTGAACCTGGCCTCAACGTAATTACATTAACTGTCTCAGTGACAGTAAACCCTTATCCAGTGTTTTATTCAGCTGGTCTTCTGCTTTGTGTTTGTTCTGCTGCCATCAGCTCCAGGGACATCAGTTCACTGACAGTTAAGGCCAAGGACAAGCATAGTTCACTTCGTTCTACCATCTCTTCTTTAGAAGTACCTTAAGAAGTTTTTAGAAGCACCCTAAAATACAGCTTTAGGAATATGTTAAGTATATGCAGTCTATTGTATGATAGGACCTACATTCTGCATTTGCTTTGGCTGGAATCTCTCGACTTGATGTAGGCAGGATCACTTGTACTGACAGTTTTCCAGTGTCTTCTGCTTAATGAACAACATTCTATTTTTTTTTTTTTAACTTGCAACTTATGAAAGGTAGGAGGGAATCCAAGTATCTCACCCCATTGAACCAGTGTCCACATACATACAGAGGAACACACACCATGCAAAAACAGCTGTACATATCCAGTATTCTTTATCTGGACGCCAGCCTATGTTTGTGCACAAACTTGCATGCAGTGAAGGTCGTAAACGTGGTGTGCAAGCACTCTGCCCAAGAGATTTGAAAATCTGTATGTAATGTGGGCACAGCTGAGTCCTGGGAATGTCCTGTTCCAGCCTAGAATAACACATGCACAGAAATATGTGCCAATGGTGTGTATTTCTGTTACAGGAGAGACATAATCTGTGTGTGAATTCACACCATGCTTTATCATGAAATAAGTAAGGCAGAGGATAGCACAATAGAACCTCCTTGGACTAAAGGCTAATCTGAGTCCTTGTACAGGATAATCTTAAACTGCTCATCAAGTGGATCTATAGCTTTTTCTTTGTGTATTTTTGTTCTTTGCTGTGAAACTCAGAATTCAGTGACAGGTAAAGTTAAATTTCTCATTTTTTTGAGGAAGAACTTAATAATGCTCAATTATTTTTTTTGAAAGGAGTTTTATGTTGATACATGATAGGCATATACGTTTTATATGAATTTGGAAGTATGAGGAAAAAACACAAAATATTCCTTGCTACCATGTGCTTGTTTGGTAGCAGCAGACGAATATGTCTTCCATTTATGTTTGCAGTATGTTACATCATGGCTGCATGGATTCTTCAGTCTGTTTAGTAACTCATGACCTCTAATTATGTTTGGAAAAAAGTTATTCTGGCAATGTAAGTCAGACTGTAAAACTAAGTTGTGCATGTCCTGACAATCTATTTCCGTTTAGAACAGAAAATGAACTCTGCAAATCATACAGCAACTCTTTTTGTAAGAGCTGCTCCTGGACAAAAGAATGAACTTAACAATGTCTATAGCGCATACTGAAAGCTCAGAGCAATACACTGATGTACAAGGTTCATTATTTTAAAGTGGGATTTTTTTTTTTGGACAGTGCCTGTAAATGTGGAGGTTTTCAAGTGTGTAGGGAAGTTTGTTCCTCCATTTCACATTGATCCAAAAAATTCCTCTCTGTTTATGGAGATTTCATAATTGTGTCTAAAATGGGAGTAGGATATTAAAGTGTTGACTTTTGTGGTCTAACTGAAGTAATGGACTGAAGTAAGGTAGTGAGGAGTCAGCCATGATACATTTAAATTGATAATATGCTGCATATATGCAAAATAATTATCTAAATTAAAAGAATTGCTTAGAAATTTAGGGAGGTTGTAATTTAAACATGCTAATGGTTTATTGTAAAGAAGTCCTAAGTTCCAGCCCTCTAATTTCCAGCCTCTGTTTGCTCGTTTTAAGTGAACTCAGCAAAATTTGTCTTTTACATTAAATGGCAAGCAGACAATATTATGCATTATGTTTTAAACTGATACAGATCTGAATGTCAGTTCTTCCTGAGATTTGTTTTTCTTTTACTACTTTGAAGCATGCAGGAATAGGAACATTAGTCAGCCAAATGAATTTAGGAAGCTTGTATAACACAGCTTGGCACCCTCTTTCATTTGGATTTAAAAATATGCTCCTGAATAAACAGAGCTTTTTTGTGGTTATTTTAAAAAGGAGGGAAAAAAAATATATCTCCAATATTCATAATTGCTGTCTTTTTCAAATTAGTGTGGTTCTGCAACGTGCGGATTGCATTTCTATTCTAATAGCAAAAACTATCAGTGCTGTATTTGACACCAGTTTAAATGGTTCTGATGTGTATTGCATTCTTTATTTTCAAGGAAATATGAACCTTATTTATAAACGGTAAGTTTAAACACTGTCACTGAAGCTGCTTTGATCTTCTGTATTATAATCCCTGGCAAAAAATGTGCCCTAGATTTACCATGCATTCTCTAAATCCGTGTCCTTTAAAACTTCTGGCCATAATCATAGTCTGTTCCAAATGGTTTTGATAAATTTCTTCAGCATTTGTTCCTTTAAAAGTGTAAAGCTGGGCAGTGAAAGCCCTCTTTTCAGGCTACTAAATCCAGTGAAAAATCTTGCTATTTTTTTAAAATTAGACTCCATTCCCAAGCAGGGTGGTGTTCATAATCCCCCATCAATTTTCTTCTGCCATGGATGCAGGAAGATTTTGTTCCCGCAAATTTCTGGATTTTCTTTTTTCCTATCATCACATCTCAAGCCCACATCTAAAAATGATTGTTCGTCCTTCGAGTTTCAATCTCCTCTCCCCATTAAGACGGAAAACTTAACAGTGCTACCCTCATTTCTTTGTGCACATTCCCTGGCCTCGGTTGCATTTAAGTCAGCATCCTCACCTCTGACAATAAAACTTCAGCGCTTCTGGCAGTCAAAACACTGAAGGTGTCTCTGTCACCGTACTGTTTCCTTCCACATAGTCTAAGCTTCATCTCTGGTGAGTGTTTTCTACAATTTTTGTAGTAGTCTGTCCAGTGCCCATTTTATTTCCCACAATTTTTTGAGGCCTAATTCAAATATTAATCCTCTGAATAACCTGGTTTTGCTGTATTTCCTCTTGTCTGTAAAGACTAGGCATCTCAGAATTAGAATGAATCCACTGTTCTGTGGAATATGTTGTTTATTTATATGATGATACTGGTAAGCTATTAATACAGTTATGAAGAGCCCTCTGAAATATTGGCCTGCCATTTCTAGAAGCAACAATACCTTTTCCTCTGTAACATCAGTAATTTTCTTAATACATATTTAGAAAATACTTGCCTTTTTTCTTTAGGGGTCAAATACTGATTGAGACCAAAGGAAATCCTTTTAGAAGTAATCGTTATTGCTTTCTCCTGTATCTCAGCTTTGTCACCTAACCATATTAGAAATATCTGATTCGGTGTTTTTGTTTGGCCTTCAAAAAATTCTGGCCTAAAACCTTCTTTAAATCATCTGGAGTGAATTTCCTGTCTTCCCTTTCTCCTCAGCACATTTCAAAAATCTCTTCTCACACACAGGTTTTAGTGATCAACTAGACATTTGCCAGTAATAATCAGATTGTCTATAGTGCTTTTGGTCATTTCCCACTGTAACAGAATGTTGTTGATATTTAAAAATGATCTGAGACATATGTGAAGTTAATCTGATTTTAGCCTACTGGTTTATTTCTATTGAAATGAGTCCCTCTTGTTTTGCATCCAAGAACATTATTTCAGTTACTGTTGAATTTGTACCTGTTTAAAGTGCTAATTGTCAAACTATGATATGCTTTTTGGCTTTATGCACTGTGATAGATTCTTCTTCTTAACATACACACTCCATTACTTATTTCAAAGTAAATGGCACAATTCCTGCGAAACTGGGAAGAATTTTTTTCTGTACAAGTTGACAAGTATCACTTAAGTAAACTTGCTAAGAAACTGCATTGCTTATGAAAATACCTAACTAGTCTTACTGGAGTTTTAGAATGTAGACATTGAAAAGTATATACTCTGAGGAGATTTGCACTAATCTTCTCAATGATGGGATATATTTTCTGTGAGATTATTTACAGAAGCCAGAGAAATTTCATGATAGGCCAGGCAACTTAATGTGTCCTCTTTAAGAAGAGCAATCGTAGGAAACTTGTGAGAACGAGGTGTATAAATCATCTAAGAAATCATATTATATTGTGTGAGTACTTGCATGAGTTTCTCTATCAGCACATCTGTAACAAGGATGCTGCTGATGCTGTATCAGAAAAATAGTTTCACTACTGACAACTGTGGTTCTTTCTAATTCACATGAATACTCTTCACCAAATGTAAAGCTGTATAGGATGTAAATGCACTACACGCAATTTACAACTGCATTTTTTTACAAGTAACCCCTGTGAAAATAATCAGTAAAATTAAAGTAAAATAGCTGTTTTTTCAAAGGGTTGTGTTCTGTTGCATTGTTGCAAATGTTGTGAGGATACCTAATGTTTCTTATCAGTTATGTACTAAAATCAAAGTACTATATTATTGGTGTCTTAAGAATTATATTTTATAGGCATCTGTGTTTAATAGGCATTTATATTTCTTCAAAATTGTACAGACTTAGGGAGCTTTTTTCTCAGATTATTTTTCTACCAGTTGTATCTGCATCTCGATACCAAGCTACAAACTGACTGATTCAGCTTCTTCTTTTGGTATGTTTACCCCACAATTTCTGCAATTTTTAAGGAAAGCCGCAAGTGGAGCTTCAGGTTGAAGTTTAGATATTTACAGTTCTCTCCAGTTAACATAACTCAAGCAAAAACATTGAGGCAGTATTTGAATGACATTCGTATTAATTCTGCAGTCACAATTCTGTGACATGGAAGTTAGTTGGGATATATCCTGTGTCTCTTTGCTCTAAGCTGAGAGCACTTCCACGTTGATGGAGATCATGGGAATGTGCCTGTTCTTCCTGGAAACATAGGGGAATTGTGGGGAGACGCTGAAGTACTAGAAACACTTTGATGGAGTTTGTAGTCGTTAGCCTGTACAAATGCCAGTCAAAACCAACTGAAAAATCAAAACAAAAAACCTAAACCCACCCACAAGCCAGCAGGATATTAGAATTACAGTTTGTGTGGACAGGTCTAAAGTTTGGGGCAGGATATAAATTATAACTCAGGTTAATTTTACAGTAAAGGCATGGTAGAAATGGGTGATCATGGTGTTCCCTCTGTTTTCTTAAATATATAGTAACTCTTAACATATTAACTCTTAATTCTGGTCCTTAGAGTTAATGAGTATGTCCAGAATTTAAAAAAGATTTTTTCTTAACAGCTTGCCTCTATTGTGTTGTCAGCAGATCTTGCTGTATTTAAATCAGCCAGTAGAAGGAAGGTGAGAACTCTATATTAATAGATTTCAATGAAAGGAATAGAAAAGCCCAGCTCCTGTAAAAGAAATCCTTTCAATGTACTAAAATTCTTTGCGTTCCAAAATGGGTGAATAAATAGAAAGTATTGAAATTACTTATTTAGATTAAAAAAAAAAAAAAGAAAAGATCTAAGAAAAAAACTAAGTAGCCCCATATTGTGTTTCCCTTATCGTAACAGTCTGAGGAAAAAATTATTTAGGGACAGAAAGCAAAGTGTAGGAATAAGTCATTAATTTGTAACATGGCAAAAACCTAAGAGGTAATGTTCTTTAATTGTCAGCAACCTCATATAGTTCAATCTGGTAAGAGGGTTCACAGATTGATGACAACATGTGCAAGCTACATAAATTACTCAGGTTAATTGAAATTAAAAGAGATTCTGAGGAACTTTGTAAAGGTTTAGAGAAGATAGGAGAACAGATGGCATGATGGCAAGTGGAGTTTATGGTGTTGAAGAGCAAGGGGGATGCATTTTGGAAGGAATGTTTTGAACTAATTGTAACTACATTAATACAGCATTTTTCATTAGTTGTAAAAACTACTTACAAGCTCTTTTTTTAATGTTCTTGTAGCAATAGTTGGTCAGGAAGAATGGATGAAAAATCCCTGTATTTTACCTGAGATAGAGCAAATTAACCAACATATTGGGACACAGTAAGAGCAGGATGAGACACATATAAACTCTAATGCTTTTATGCTAGTGATAGTCAGCTGTCTTGAAAAAAAGTCCTGGTTGCCCTATTGGAAAAAAAGAATATCACAGAAATAGTGGTCCTAAAATAGGCAAAAGCGTTATTTTGAAACTGTGCATATGAAGGGGGACTGAAAGCTGAGAGCGAGAAACTACTGAGTGATATGCAAGTAGCAGAGAGAATGATTACTGGGCATTACTGATCCTTTCTTGGTACAAGAGCAAAGAAATATTTAAAACAATTGAAAGTCAGAAGATGCTAAAGCAGGCAGTGCTACCTTCACACATAATTACCAGTCTGGAAAGCTTTTTGACACTAGATACAATATGGCTTGAAATGCAGCTTGATAAATGTCAGAGTGAGCCTAAGAGGTCACTTCCACCGAAGGGGGTATTCCTGGTCTTCTCATCCTTGCACATCTCCTCCTCCACTCATTCCTCAGGGATTAGTTTTCTGTCTCTGAGCTGAATTGGCTAGTCACTGTCTGTGGATTTACTGATTGCGGAGGGGTCGGGTGAATGTCAGAGTGAGGGAAGCTGCGGAGAAGGAGACGCTGAGAGCCCTCTCTCAGCAGCAGGGAGCTGTTAGATTGCTTCAGACCATCTCATTAACCTCAAGTGAAGGAAAAAAGGATTATACACTTAAGTAGGTAAAAAGCTGTGGTTACTTTAGTTTACACTCTGAGCATGAAAGTTTGCTTATCTTTTGGTTCATGCAATTAAGAAGAAATTTTAAAATAGGCAATATATTCTGTAAGTGTGAATGATCAGGTTTCTTCAGTTTTCTGTGGCTACCAGACTGATCATGTACCGATCTGACACTTCATATTTTCCAAATCTTCATTGCCTTAATTGCACAAGTCAGATTTGGCCTAATTATAAACTTAGTTTCATATACAACCATCTGCCAAAATCACCATCTGTAACAATTCAGCCTTTAGTTTTGGGAAAAGGAAAACCCTTTGAAATATATTGTAGCTGAACTCCAATTACATGTGGAAGCAATGACAGCTGAGACATTTATACTGAAAGATCTTTCTTTTAGCACATGAGTATGAATGGTTAGAACTTGTAAAATTTTATGCAGTGCTGACATGTTGCATAGCTCTAACCATTGAAAGACAGTGGAGTTTCCATGGACCATGCCTGAAAGATGCTCTTGTCCAGTACTTCAGTATCAACAGGAAAAGGCACTTAAAAGTATGTCCTCCCCTTTTAGGGGTGCACAGGAATTCAAAATATACTTCAGTTTCTGATGCAGTAATGCAGTCACTGGCTTTTTATGTTACAGGAAGCATTTTGATCAGTCCCATCCCATTTTTGCCATCTTCAGCTTGCATTGTCCTGGAACAACCTTATCTATTGCTTCAAAGCTCTAAAATGGCCATTCTGGCAATTTGCTTTCTTTAAAAAAAAAAAAAAGGCATAATAATTTCAGAAAGAACTTCTAAAATTAACAATGGCACAAAGCATTTTAGTAAATCATGAAAAAGGAATTGATGTTCACTTTCTGTGGTAAAAAGATGTGCAGTTGGAATAATAATCACTTAGGTATTTTTGACATATGGAAATGTTTTCAATTTAGATCAAAAACTTAAAAAAATAGTTGATTTGTTCTTAGTAATATACCAATGTAATTGCTTTAAGACAAGGCATAATGTATTTGTAATTCCATCTTGCTGAGGTAAATGGCTTATTGCCTGCCCAGTGCTTATGTTGTCTTGCAAGCATACTTAAATGTTTTGAAGATTAGTTGCTAATTTGATGTCAGTTACCTGATTTGTCTGCAGTCCCACAAGCTGTAACTTCAAGGCATTTGAGATTAATCTCATCCATCAGTGTATCACTTCGGATAAATATTCTTTTCACAAAATATATAGATTTGTTCTTAATGTACTTATATTTTAGTAACAGTGTAAATGTAAGATTGTGTTATTCTTTCACAGATCATTACCTTAAAGCTAAATTGTTCACTTTGGGTTTGAGTATGTATAGGAAAGAATCTGATTCAAATTATATAGGAAATTAAATGCTGTCTAAGAGCTTAGAGCATTTTTTGGAAGTAAAATTATTTACTGGGTAGCTTTCATAAATACATATGAGACAACTGGGGTAAAATCAGGATCTGAAGTGAAAAAAATTTTTTTCCAGTCAGAAAATGATTTAAATCTGGTTTTGTTTTACTCTGTGTTATTTGGAAACAGCTGAGAGAAACTAGCATGATTCTCACAAACATTTCTTGGTGCGCTACTAATACATACAGCTCAGCTTGTCAGGTATAGTGATGAGAAGTACAAGATCTAATGAAATATTGAAAATGAATGGTTTTAAATAGGTCTAGGGAGAATGTAAGCCTAGCAATGTTGTTTCTGATGGGCTCATTTGATCATTGACATCAAAAGCTTCATTTGGTTATTGACAAATGTGCAGTCATATGCTCCAAGTTTTTGAATGGTAAGGTTTAAACTTACACATTTCCCAGGGAAATACCACAACAGACCTTCTGGTTAACTAACTACTGTATCAAGAAACGCTATGTAAATGAACAAAGAACAATAGGATTTTTATTGTGACAAATAAGTTCAACATGCTCAAAGTCCTCAGGGTTTTTCCTGCATCTCCTGATAAAGGAAGATGAAAACTTAGCACCAAAGCTAGGAGATGCAGGTTTCATTTTTTACTTTTGTTGTTTTTTTTAGTATGCTGGCTTTTCAATGGCTTGCCTGTAGGTGCTTTTAATCTTTTCCCCTGAAAAATTGTCTTCCAGAAACCTCCTGCAGTTTTTGTAAAAACTGACTATAGATTATTGTTAAAATGTCTGCTGTGGCTCTTCATGGGGCCAGAAGCCAACTTCATTGCCTAACAACATGTGTTTTGTTGGAAACAGAATATGGTGTGGAAAGGGTTATGTATTTGTTTTAAAACTCAAACTGTTTCTAACAAACTAGGCACTGTTATGTTACGTTTTCCTCTGAATATTCACTTATGGTACATACTAGGTCTTCTATTGACTTAGCATAGAGTTTTGTATGCAAGATGCTTGTAAAGCACTGCATTAAATCTGTAAAGCCACATTTCTAAATCATGAATGGTATACAGGCACATCATTAATAGACATTATGTCCAATATAGTAAATTTCTTGATGAAATGAAAAATAGTGAGAAGGAGCAGAAACTCAAGCTTCACTATGGAAGACCATGACCCAGCCCTGTTTTTGCAGTTGCGTAATCACACTCTTTTCATCCTACAGTAGAGCAGTGTGTGAAGAATACTTTTCATCCTTGTTACTTGCTCCAAGGGAATCATGTAGGTTTAGAGTAATGCTTATAAAAGTATCTTTTGAATTCCAAAAGACTGAGTAACAGCTTTTATGACTTATGTTCAAAATTTTAGGTGTCACTACTGATGATGGAAGGAAACCTAAAATATCCCTGAAGTATTTCCCAAATGATCTGAGATTTAAAGCAGCTGAAAAGGAGAATGACCTTTCATCAATGTAGCTGGTGTTGAAAACTTTGACCAAAGGTTTCGCTAAATATCTGGTTGGTTTGGGTTTTTTTTAATCTCTTCAAAATACAAAATCGCTTTCCTCACCAACATTTTACAAGAGAAGAATACATGTTACATCATAATTTGCAAAGTTACCAACTGAGGTTTTGGGGGATCAAAGAAAAACTTCAGTTCTGGTGCATTGAAATGTCCTGTTCCAAGCCTTTTTAATTTGATGCAGGTGCTACTGTCTGGAATGCATGCAGAGAAGCCAGCTTTTATGTGAGTAAATTGGGAATACCTGTTATGTCAATTGGTATTTATCACTGGGAGAAACTGCTCTGACTAATGAGGACTGATCCATTTAAAAGTTGCATGACTTAGTGTCACTCCACTTTAGAAGCAACCACCTGGCTGGATACTGCATCCATTGCAATAGCCACAAGAATGCGCAGTAAGAGGTAGGGTAATCCTCTATTGACATTTGCTGGAGAGGAGAGCCTGTAAAAGCTGAGCTGCTATAGAGAGTAAATAGATAGAATTTCTAATCTGAGAGGAGGTAAGAGGGAATGCTTTGTTTGTTTTCCATGAGTCTTTGGTTTTTTATGTTGCTTCTGTGTCATGGAGCACTGGAAGTGAGAAGGGCTTTTTAATTAGGCCTAATGAAGACTCAGATAGCAGGGTTGATCTCCATAAATACATTAAGAGAACAAATGGGAAAGTTGGGAGTATAAATACATCATCAAAGGAGCAGTGTTGCCACGAGAACACGTGGATGTAAACTGCTATCAGTAGACTTAAACTGGACAGTACAAGAAGGCTTTTAACCATTGGAACATGAAGATCTGGAACAATTTCCCAAGATTCACTTTGAATATGGTGTTCAGTTTTGGGCCCCTCACGACAAGAAAGACATTGAGGTGTTGGAGCGTGTCCAGAGAAGGGCAGCGGAGCTGGTGAAGGGTCTAGAGCACAAGTCTGATGAGGAGTGGCTGAGGGAACGGGGCTTGTGTAGTCTGGAGAACAGGAGGCTGAGGGGAGACCTTATCATTCTCTAAAACTACCTGAAAGGAGGCTGTAGTGAGGTGGGTGCTGGTCTCTTCTCCCAAGTAACAAGTGATAGGACAAGAGGAAACGGCCTCAAGTTGTACCAGGGGAGGTTTAGGTTGGATATTAGGAAAAATTTCTTCACTGAAAGGGTTATCAAGCATTGGAAGAGGATGTCCAGGGAAGTGCTTGAGTCACCATCCCTGGAGGTATTTAGAAGACGTGTAGACGTGGTGCTTAGGGACATGGTTTAGTGGTGGACTTGGCAGTGTTAGGTTTATAGTTGGGCTCGATGATCTTAAGGGTCTTTTCCAGCCTAAATGACTCTGATTCAATGATTATTCCCTCCACTCCCACTTGACTCCTCCACTCCTATTTGCTTTTATCCAGTCCTATTACAAATGTAACCTGTCTGCGGTGTCAAAGGAGTGGGATATTACACAACTGTTATCTGGAGCCTACCTATCCCAGGAGTTACCTGAAGCCCCCAGTGACTTTGAAAACTGATACTTGCTGTGGAATGGGGCAAGTAAAGTCAATCAGGAGATTTATGTTCCAGGAATACCAGTTTTTTCATTGTCTGTTGAGGAGGACTGCTTAGACCTATCCCTGTATGATGGAATTCAGGTTACTGATATCATTTGCCTTGGTAGTAGATGATACTAGAGCTTTTCTGGATGGACTGCGAAGTACCACATTTGCCTGATGTTGGTCATGAGATCTTCACAATGGCAGAGGGACTGAGGAAAGCTGCTGGAGCTTGCTCCCATGATCTTTATCATGATACAAACCATATCATTTATGCAACCTCTGTTTCTCACCTTATCCTGAGTGCTCTTGTAGACCACCAATATAGACAGCAGCTGTAAAATGTCAGGAAATGAATAGTCTCATGATATATAGTACAGTACTGATGTGAAAAAATATCATCCTTCAGTGCTGTCAGAGCTTATACTGGTGTTGCCATATCCGAGAGATCCGAACAGTGTGCTTTAATCACATCTAAGCTCATAATTGTAAGGATGTAATACGATTAAGGTAGGTGGATGAAACACAATCTCGACTGCACTGGCATCCAATTTTAGTCTGTGTTCAGCAGTTATCCTTTTGTAATGAGGTCTCTCATATTGAGCAGGTCAGAGAACTTAGTTCTGAATTTATATCCCTATAAAGATCCAGGCCGTATCAGGGATGGTATCAAAGAAATTCAGAGTTCAGAAACAGAACAGTGTCTTTCTGAGGACATGTCTTTGGTTTACAACCAAGTGGACCAGTCTGTGATTTGTATTTCAAAAGTCATCCTCTACTTATACAAGAAAGTATAAAAGGATTGAAAAGAAAAAAAGCAAAAAAAATGCCTAAAAACCTTTTAATTTTGTATAAGAATATTTTTTTCCTGATGTTCTCTTTCCACAGGCTAAAGCATGAACTGAAAACTCTTCAGATTTATAATACAGTTTACTTTCTAGCAAAGTTTGTGCATGACAGAGTAAGAATACACTTAATCTGTTTTAATTCATACTACAAATAAAATACTAGGGAGGACAGACATTTTCATCATGTGCATGAGTTTTGTATGCCATTGTATGCCAAGTATAAAAATAGCTGATGATTTCACTGTTCTTGATTTTTTTTTTATTTTTTTATTTGTCAGTGTAGTAGTTCTCCTAACCCAAATTCCATGTACTTTGTAGCAGATGGTAAGAATTAAAGATCCAGTACAGAATTTCTGTAATTCTTATTCCATTTCCTTTACTGGTGCTTGAAGGTTGATGATTAAGAAGGGTGGCTCTGTATACATTTTCATTATAATTCAAAACAATATTCAAGATAGTGGATTTTTTTTTTTGCACAAACTTGGCAAACAAGCAAGACATCTGAAATAGATCTTTAAAAACAATCTTTAAGTATTTTACTTAATAGAGTGTCTTTTCATTCCCTGAGGAAGACAGATCATCCACCTCCATACAATGTGAGAATCTTGTCCTCCCTGCCAAGATAAACCTGTATCTTACTTTGCCTTCCCCTTTCAATTACTTAAAAATACCTTTGGATTTCTGCTGGAAAACTCTTTTGTAAGTTCCCAGGAAGATGGGGGGAAGACAACTTCCTATTTGGAGTTTGTGGGAGGTTTTGTTGAGTCAACTGAAGTCTGGACTTCTGCTTATTTCTGTTTTGATTGTGTAGGTATTTTGAATCTCAATGTCTCCATTAAGAGAACAAGTAATATTGGTCTTTATCACTCTAACATGGGATAGAAAAATGAAAATTTCAGTACCAATCCTGTATGATTGTAATGGAACTTTACAAGGAGGGGGGAAAAATATCTCTTGCCAGTGCATACGTCCTAAAAAGACTGTGCTAAATGCAGAACCTCTGAAGATCCTCATAATCTCTGATGATGACTTGAAAGGAAGATGTCTTTCAAAATATATGGGGTTTTTTATTTTTAATGTTTCTTCCAATTGGAAACATTTTTGTCCATAAAACTCCTGGTTCTTTGCAGAACTAGAATGCCACCTGATGGATGATTATCAGTAAATATTTATTTGGCCACTGTTAACACAAGCTCCAGAGGCAACATCCATGTGTAATTACCTGTCTCTTGGTAACTTCCCTTCCCGGTGTTTGGGAACTAAACAAACCAGCTGTCATCCAGGACAGATTTAGGATGCATGGAAACTGCTTGGATCCTTGATTGTCAAGTGAGATTAAAAAGTGGACAAAATTTATTATGGAACAGATAACATTTTTAAAGAGCCACAGCCAACATTTTTAGAACAGCCAAATATTTTAAGTTGGTATCCTTACAATGATGGAAAATAAATACATTAATTTACACGTTAAAAACACTGGTTTGTAGTTTACTGAATGTAATTACAAAATACCTGGATTACATTGATTTGCAAGGCAAATCTGTATCAACTTATACTTTGTCTTGCTTATCATGGTCGTCTTGGTTCCAGTTGAAACACACAAACCAAACACACCAGGAGTTTGGTTGCACCTCACTAAGTGCAACAGTAACACGTTGTCTGGAGCAGCCTGCTGCTTCTGCCTCTGTCAAGGATCGCTGGAAGGGCTAGAGGATGATAGCAATTGGCCCGAGGTTGCATGAAATGAAGTTGGCGTATCTTCTAAGCAGCTTCCAACTTTTCCCAAGATCTGGATGGTGGGAAAGAATAGTGTGATTCATCATTTTCTCAGCACAGTAAGACCATATATCTTAAATTTGTCTGTCTCGGGGAAAAAGATGTGCATAACTTGACAGAACTGGAGAATGGTTTCTCCTTCCAGCTGAAGAAAAACTACTGAAGAAAAAGGAGTTTGGCATTAGCATTTAACAGATTTGGGGCTATTTTTATCCACTGACCTGAATAGAATTATTTCTGATAGATTAACAGTGTACCTTAGAAGGGAACAAGGTCTGCAAGCATCTGGATACAGCAATTGGCTTTTCTTTTGCACATGTGGCTGGTGGAGTCCAGGAAGTGCCACTTTAGCATTCTACCACCAAATGAGCAATTAGCTGAAAAATCCTGTTCTTGTCAGCTGTCATTAGGCATTCCAGAAGTCCCCCATGGGAAAGCAAGTGAGCATGCAAAGGTTAGGGGGAAGAGGTTTTATGGTTGGGAACATCATGGAAAGGCAAACACAGAATTGTCACAAGAAGATCAGCTGTGAAAGCAGGTTGGCCATTGAACTCATTTGAATGTAGGGGGTGATGACACCTTTCCCTGCTTATGTTTGTAACAATAACTCATTAATTTCCTTCCCCTTTACACCATGAAGTACCTTTGTATTGTGTATTTTAGATATTATATGCACAACTGGGTAGAAGAGTATTCTGCATTTTGTAAATTCTGTGTTTAGTAAAACTGAGTATGTGTTCAAATATTTCATGTCTAAACCACTCTAAAACTTAGTCTGAAAAAGTGACCAGCATTTCTGTAGTCTGTGTTTAAATCAGAATCCAAATAAATTACTCTGATACTCCGTGATGAATTTTTGTTTACTTTTATCATCATTCTCTGTACTACTCATCATTGTTAAAAAAGTGAAGAATAGTATCAGTCACTAGAAGAGCATGCATCTGCTTTTTGTAATCATAACAAAGCATGTAGGGTGTGATCCAGAGATTTTTAGGTGTCTCACCCCAGCAGGGTGACTCACTGAGCTGGAGTTAGCCTCTGTTTTGTTCAATGGACTGCCAAAAGGTTGCTCAACAAAACTCACATGTTGACTGGGGAGCTTCCCAAAAGTTAAGGTGCCCAGATGGAGGAGCATGTGTGAGACGAGGATACACACAAACGTTCTGATGCCTGTGTAGCGAACATGTCTTTTTTTTTTTTTTTTTCCTTACTTAATGGCTTGCCAGTATAAAATGCATAAATGCTCTGAAAAATAAGGGTCAGGAATACCAGCGTAGCCCCATGTTGCCCCTTCTGGCCAGGAAGCCATCATAAGTGGGAAAGTACCACCAGTGGTAATTACAAGGTAGATATCAGAGGAACAGATCCCAACTTCAATGAGTTGGAATTACCTTGGTTAGAGGAAATTTAACTGAGGTCTGTCACTCATTAGTGAGCATCCTAGT
Source organism: Harpia harpyja (assembly GCF_026419915.1). Taxonomy (NCBI): domain Eukaryota; kingdom Metazoa; phylum Chordata; class Aves; order Accipitriformes; family Accipitridae; genus Harpia; species Harpia harpyja. Next base: position 7,062,148 of record NC_068962.1, read on the forward strand.
TGATAGGCTATTATATTCAGTAAGGCTAGTGCCAGTCTTTTGAAGGACAGTGATGGGTGTACGCTGGACTTAATGCTTCAACTACACATTATTCAGGGTTCTTGCAGTGGTTCCTCCAACTACACTGAAGTTATCTCTTAGGTACCTGAGAGCATGTAGAGACCTTTCCAGTTCCAAATGTGCTTGCCAGAATACTTCACTGATTCCAGAACTAGGTGGTCACGGGTGTGTGACTTTTTTTTTCCACACTTAACTCACTTCTTTGGGGCCTGAGCAATATTTAGCATTTCAGTAGTATTTAGGCACAGCCATTTAGTGTAGTAAAGTTAGCACTGTCATTTGCGTGGGTGAAGGTATCGCTGAATACCATGAAAATGGGAATTGGATTACATTCTGTGTAAATGCTCTTCTTCAATTATAAGATTTTTCCACATTGACATTAAATTTCTTAACTGATTAAAGACAGTTCTTCCATGACTTTAATTATCTCTATCACAGCTAAATAACTAAACAGATAGTAGACATATGAAAGAATTATTGTGCTTTTATGCTTCTGGATGCTTTGTGGTTAAAAAAAAAAAGGCAATAAATATCTTTTCTTGCCATTTTCATTTTCTCTGAATCTTCTTACAAAAGGCATTTTTAAGGCGTAAGTGTGAACATGAAGTTAGCTATCCATGACTGACCAACCAATATTGTCTATGGCAGAAGTTTACAAGCTGTGCCTCAGCAAAGTAGTATGCAAACACTGCCTGAGGAGCTAATATCAAGAGATGTTCCTACCCCAGCATTAGCAGAAGTAAAAAATAAATTTGGGAAGCCTGGCCCAGGGTGAATATTGTTCCACATTGGCAGCTAACCCTACTGGAGCTGTGGCTTAGTTGTGGTTAATTGGATGATTTGCTCAAGAAACTGGGCTGAAAAATTCTGTGGCTAACATGATTTGCAGGCAAGAAATTTTATAATGAAAACCCCATTCATCTGTGTAGTTACTACCTGTCCCTGTACTTAATGGTTTTTTGTGTTTTATTATTTGCCTTTTTTTTTGTTGTTGATTTCTCCCTACTTATGATTACAATTGTTATCAGTACAAACTAGATATTTGGAAATGTCCAGACTTTCCAATGTTTGGCTTATTTAGCAATGTGGTGTTCCCTTGCTGCTTTCCACTTAAGGAATTAGCTGAATATTAACCAGTGTGATTGAGTATCTTTGATAGCATACTGTGAAAAAGATGCTAAAGCACTCATTCAGCAGCCTTTGTCAACACTCCAGATCATAAATGAGGAACATAAATGAAAAAGTTGTTGATTTACAACTGAAAGGATGGCCTTCAACACATTGGATCACTAGCTAAGCCTCTAAAATGCTGTTAACTGAAATTGTAGATTGTGGTTTATAAGTAATAGTAAAAATTATTTGCAGAATGATCGAAAGTATATACTTGAAATCTTTAATTTGACTTATTCTTTCCAGTCTAATCATTATTTTTTTCCCTTTCAGAGCAGCAACTTAAATATTCAGTACTTAAGATCTTGATTTCAGAACATAAAAACAACTGAATAATATTTGAGCCAAAAATAGGAAGAGGCCCTTTGGTATACAGGTCTGCCTTCTGTCTGCCATGTATCTTCAACTTAATGCTAGTAGGTGATGTGTGATTAAATCCTGTGGCCAGCTTTGAAAATCCCATTTTAGCTTAGAAGTAATTATGTATGGAAATCTGTTATGAGTGCTGTGTGGATAACTTTCATTTACGCTTAGTAAAGTGTAAAACTGGAATCTCTATTTATAAAGCTGTTGTTTAAGGTTCCCTTTTGTTCTGTCCTTGATTTAATTCAGTCTATTCAAGTTTTGCTCAAACAGCAGGTTTGGTCATTAGTAAATAACAAAAATAGCTTAGCTCTTTGATCTCTACAGTCCTTACATACAATGTGCCTGTAGGCATGTGTAATATAAATATTTGGTAAGTGCAAATAATTAAAAGATTTTGGATAATAGGCATGTTGAAACTAGCAGTATTTTGCAGATTTTCAGTTCCTGTTGGATGGCACAGGGACCAAATAAGCAAGAAAAACCTCAAATAATTTAAAAATTTACAAAGCATTTGTTTTTAATAGCAGTTATAAAAATTACTATGCCTTTGAATCCCATTATTTACATAGGAAAAAATTGTATTCTTATTGATTTGCATGATTGTAAAAAGTGTAGTGATTTTAAGCTTCATGTATGGGTCATCTTTAGATCCAGAAGCATGAAAATTGGCAAGATGCATCAGAGTTCTGGTTTTACTTGGAGTGTGCGGCTGCTTTTATTAACATTACTCAGTTGATGTGGCAAAAAAGTAATTCCAGTTAAAGAGTTTTGTTACTTTTTTGATTCTTAGACTGTTAGGTTAAACATTGTCCTATGACAGTGACACAAGTCAGTGAACAAATCCCATCTTCCTTTACATACTAGTCAATATTGAGGAACCCAGTGAAGAAATCAGCAGTTTCTGGCGTGGACTCCATCTCCAAAGAACACGTCAGGGAAATGTCCCTGAAACTCAGTGAATGTAACCGCTAGTGTACTCTTTAACTCTGAAGGTAGAACTACTCTTTCTTTAGTTCTTGAAAGCAGTATAGTTAGTCCATTTTGGAGCTGGTTGTCATTAACTTCTTGCCTTTTTTTAATAACAATTTTGTTCCAAAAATCACAGTGGGGAAGTAGTCTGTTAACTTGAGGACCCCTTTGGTTTCCTCTGTGATTCTAGAGAATATGTGAGGAGAGGGAGATGTTTCTCTGACCACTTAAAGCTAGTTCTTAAACAACTTTGAGCTCTTATACACTGCAAGGAGCTCTCAAAGGTCCTTTCAGAGACTAGCAGCATCTTTGTTGCATCTCCCCAGAGCTTGAGTTGTTCATATATGTATAACTGCAAAGCTTTGTATAGCATAAGATACAGAGGTTTTGCAAGAAAGATTAAGTACCTAACTTCAAGTTAGGTGTTTATTCTCAATTCTTCACATAGGTAATTACTCTCAATAATTATTTGTACAAACATTCAATAAAAGTATTTCTAAATGCTAGTTATGTTGAAGCAAGAGGCATTCTCAAAACACACGCTGCATATTGAACGTGTACTTTGCTTAGAATATTTTCGATTTCTTTGTGTGTAAGTCTACCCATCATCATGATCCTGTGGTGTTTGAAGGTACAGTTTAGGAAAAGCTGAGTACAGGCTCCACCAAAACGGGCAGTCCTGGCTTGTCCTATCTGTAACAGAGCATTTCTGCTGTCTTGGTTACCTGGATCAGAAAGCTGATCTGTGTGAAAAATAGCACAGGAAAACAAAATGGAAATTGTCTGCCTGGTACAGCTGGCTAAACCATCTCACCAGTGCCAGTGCAAGAGGTGGGGGGAGGAGGCTGGATTGTCTTTTCCAGCAGCAACCCACGCTGGTTTTACCTAAATTAATCAGGAAGCCATATTCTAAGAAAGCAAATGACCAGTTTTACTTGAGATGTAAGATACATACAAGATTTGAGATATAAGATACAATAAAGGTATTTACTTATCATTTAAAGAGCTCTAGGTAAAGTGCTTGGCACTGTTCCATCATGTTTATATAGCTCCCAAGTGAGATTTATCATGCTTTCTTAAACCCCTGAGGTTACTATAATGATACTTAATCTTTTAAATCTGTGATTTTCTTTCCCTGCTTTCCTAGAGAGCTTTGTCTGTGTTTGATTTGCTTTGGTCTTAAACTGAAGGGTCGGATAGCATTTGAAGGCAAGGCTGGAGACAGGAGCTCTCTACATGTCACAGGCAGGCTGGGATGCATCTTGGTTTGTGCAAAAGCAAATTCTGGTCTCAGTCCTTCCCTCGTGGAGGCTCAGGAGCCTGCACAGGCAAATTCTATACTTGCAGTAAATGTACACCATCATCGGCTCTTGCTGACAGCTTCAGTCAGCTGGCACAAGAAGCTTCACAACCCGAGGCAACTTTTGATTATCCATAACTTAAATGCTTTAACATTCTGGAAATAAAGATCTGCAGCTTAAACTTGGCGCGGGGCTCTGTGGGAAACGAGCGAAGCACAAGGAGCAACAGAAGGCGAGGAAGTTCAGGCAGTGTAGCCAAGGAGACACCCAGGTGCATCGCAGCTAGTTATCTGGTGCTTTTCTGGCTGAGTCTCACAAGCCCGTGTGAGTACATGGCATTGCTGTTCCTAATAGGATTTAGGAGGGGAATGTAGTGCCAAAGCCAAGCTGCTGCTCCTGAGAGGCCAGGGCATGTCACTTAGAGAAAATGTATTGGATTGCTGCTGGAGATCTCAGTATTTGGGCAGAGGCCAGTTGTGGTTTTGCTTGCAGTTTAAGTACCCAAATGTAATGGCTGTGATTATGAACTTTCTCCTTTTATCTTGCTGCGGTCTGATTATAATTTTGTTCCTTATCAACCATTATCACATTAGAAGCAAAGGCTTATCAAATACCTTATCAGGTGAATGACAAGCATTTACTTAGCTTTATGCTGCTGCTGAAGAATATTGCAAAGTTTGTCTCTTTCTCTTCTTTGGTATCTGTAAACTTTGCAGAAACCCACCTCAGCAGGATCCTGTGGAAGTAATCTGATGGCTCAATACCAGGTTTTCCATTATTACTCTAAAGGTACTTTCTTCTAGAAAAGATCAATTAAGTGCATTTCTGTGGATCCCTGCCATGAAGGTTATACTATAGCGGTACAAGTATCTCCTCATGAAAGATGGAAGAGTATTGTTGCAGCTAGACTTTGTATATGAAAAACATTACTACAATCTCATTATTTCATGTTTGGAGATTGCTTACTTGGGGTTTCTTGTTTCTTTTTTGTTTTTACTAAATAGACTTGGATTATCACTTGCTTTTGTCTTCAACTACTCCTGCTTAATCCTCTTGTCAAAGCCCAGAGTTCCTGCGGGAATCCAGTGACAGATGATGTGAATGACATTGCAAAATTGGTAAGTAGCTTTTATTTTAAACTATTCTTTATGTTAAACAATAATCAGTGGCTAATGGCACTTACATTTTTAAGCAAAGTTAGGAAATCTACATTAGAACCAGGGGAATATTAAAAAAAAAATAAAATCCATTGACGTCTGTCACTTGATCAAAACCAAAACCTTTACTGCAGAGGCTGGAGAATAGTTTCAGAGTTCATTGAAGAGGTGACCTTCTTGACCAAGCTGGACTGTATGTACATATGTGTTTTCCTCCCTCCAAACTTCCATAAAAATTGTCAAAAGTCTTGATTTCCTCAAACATTGTCTGGGATCAGATTGCTTCCCATGCAGAAGAAAGATTATTGGCTTTGTATTACTAATTACTGTGGAGCAGACTGGCAGCAAACAGAACTGAAATGAACCAGAAGGCTTTACCTTAGGTTATATGGGAAACTTGTGCCATATATAGAAATAGTATGATATTAGACATCATTATAGCAATCAAGGCAATAACAATTGAACAGCTCTTACAGTCTTTAGGTGTGAATAAGCTACACTCATTATGTGTTTCCCTCCCTACTTGCTGTACCTAGAAGTTTAAGTCTGAAGGACTCACAGCCTCATATAAGAACTGAATTCATTTAAGTACATTTTAACTGTTACTTAATTGAACACTGCATTAACCTGAAAAACTGCATCTCCTTGTGTGAAGTCAGTTGGTATTTAACTCCGCTGAAGTCTGTGATTATGCTAACTTGCAGTAGTGCAGGATCTAACACCAAAGCTTTTAAGAAATAATATATACTGAACACTTAACAAGCATCCCTTCATCTACACACTGACTTCAGCTGAAAATTATGGCCTCATTATGGAAAAATGGTTGCAATACCAGTGTTAACATTATCAAACACTTAATTTGGAGTCCCTTGCATTTGCTGCCAGTGCAGTGTTCTTAAGCTGTTTTCTTTGGGCATTGTTATATACATTGGCACATAGTGTAAGTCTCTGGGGATGCTCTATAGTCCTACTCAAATGCTTAATGCTTCACATTAGTCCCTTTAGGCAGAATTCTGAAGTATCAGCATGTTTATTCAAGATAATATTTCATCTCTTGAAAGAGTATTAAGATTTGATTTAAACCTGTTGAAAGCATGACAGAACAACAGAACTCCTGTAAGGGCTGGTGAAACTGTCTAGCACAGGGTTAGCAATAACTTTTTGTCAATTATGCATCCTCAGAACAAATGCTTTAACTTTCCCCTTAGTACAATTTAAACCTCAAGAATGTATAAACACAGGTCACAAAAATTTGCATGCAGCTTGAGCAATCACACTTTTCTTTTGAGATAAATTATGAAAGAAACCTAATATCATAAAAATTGGGTTAGTTTTTAATTTGGCTGTGACTTTCCCTATCGTGTTCCTAGATCTTCCTCCAGACTAGTCCAGCAACTGCAGTTCTTGCACATACCCCTGCAGCACTGTTTCCATACCCAGACCCTCCTCCACGCCCCCTCTTAGTTCTCCACATGCAGCGTGGTTGCTGGTTCCCTCCCATGTGCCCTAGGCATGATGCCTACCTGAGCGATGTTTTGAACGCTTGCCGGATTTATATCCCCTTTCGCTTGGGCTGCTGGCTTGGCAGGAAGGACTTTGTGTGGCGACTGTTCTGTTGTAGGCGCTGCTTGTCCTGGAAGAAAACCTCTGCCAGCTGCCGGGGTTGCACTGTGCTTCTGCTGCTGCCAAGCCTGAGCAGAGTGGGGTAGGGCTGAGCTCCGGCCATTCCTCAGTGAGGATGCTGTACGGTCCTTCCCCTGACTTACACCCATACCTTTCGGATCTCTCTACCAAATGCAAAATTTGGGTGAAGTTAACTAGCAAGTTCAAAGATGTTTTGGGTTGGAGAAATAACAGAGATGCAGAAAATACAAAGCCCAGACATCTGGATTCTCTGTGTTTTGAGTTGTGTGTCTGAGAATGTTCTGAGGAAAGTCTGTATCCCTGTTTTGTCTGTCTGTGTTAAATATTTGCATAGATTTTTCATGCAGAAATAACTTCTATAAAGCCACTTGAGAATTGAAAGGATAACAGGGAAATAAGTTTGGTATCTTAAATTTAGTATCAGAACTCTTGGTTTCAATTAAACTGACTATATCGCAAGTTGGTCATTCTCTTTTGAAATGCTACACCATGACAACTTGACATTGAGAACAAAATTTTAAAAAATATATATAATAAGGTTTAAAGTACTTTTTAAACAAAATATCATTAGCTGACACTGTGAATACAAGAAGGGAGAAATTCACAGAGAACACTGACTGATCACATTACTTTGCTAAAAAGTACAGTTTTCTTATGCTATATGGAGTATATCCTTAGTACCTATAATAAGGACTCCAACATGATGTTGCTTAAAAATACAGTTCAGGAAACCATACAGCTCTTGTAAATTACTATAATGTTTTTATACCACTTCTGCTTTTTGAAACAAAATACAGTAATTGAATTAAGGAATGATATTCTGATGACTTACGTCTTCAAAATTAGACGTAGCACCCATAGGTGGTTGGGTTCTTTATTGATCCTGTTGGCCTTTAACAGTCTTATTTCTCCGCTGATCCAAAGAGTTTGTGCCAGTAGGACATAGTGTTTTTTAATAAATATCTTCCCCTTTCACACTGAGAACAAATTGTAGCACCAGGGATTCTGCAGAAGCTAATGTTATGTGTACAGTTATTGCCCATAGTTATTGTGATATTACCCACAAGCTCTATCACACTTGCTGAGAGTGGTATGACAGTTGTTTCCAAAGGCTTTATTCTTGGCCACACTGTCACGTTCTTTAAACCCTTTTGTCCACAGTTGTGAGTATAGTCCTGTATCTGTGTTTGCAATAAACTAGCTGTTCAGCGGTAGTACGCAAGTCCCATCATTTAGCTTAGGATATTGGCCTCTCTTTCTCCTGACTCATGACAAATGCTCAGACATCAGCTTAGATTCAGTATGGCCTGAATCCTCCCCTAAGGTGGATTATGATCTCTTTATCTCCCCAAAAAGTTAGTCTTCCCTAGGCCTTTCCTCCTCACTGTAAAGGTGTATCACTATCTCTCCCCAGCCATTCAGGTCTATAACAAAGGTGTCCATTTTGGCTCTTGACACTTCACAGATCCTTGTAAGTTCACTTTTAAAATCTCCATTGTTTTTCCTGTCATAACAGGAAAAAACGTTTTTGTAGTTTTCTGTCCATACAAATTCACTTTTCTTCCAAATTCTTGGTGGATAAAAATCCAGTCTACTGAAAAGATTTCTCCTGGCTTCGACTTCTATAATTTTGCCCTTCTGTCTATTAATTTGCTGCTCTGACACTGTATCTTCTACTTATTTCCTTCAAGCTGTTCTTCCTTTTTTTTCATTATCAACGGCAAGCTTCTTGGTTTTGTCTTCAAAAGCACTATTAACACTGCCTGTGATGTCTTAACACATGCTGAGTTTGCCCTCTTGTCCTAGCTTCTCCTCATTATTTCCATGGTGTCTGTTACGCTGTTCATGGCCACAGGAAGGATGCTCCTTGATGAAATCCAAGCAGATTCTCATCCTCTTCCTATCTCACACTAAAATTCTTTGCAGCATGAATCCTTGTCCCTCTTCTTTCTTTTTCCTACTCTGTTCTTCCCTACCTCTACTGCAGTTCACCTACAACTTGCAAAATGGTGCCACAATTTGCTACCAAACTCTTTTGCCTGTAGCTTGATACAACCTAGTCTTTATTTATTTGGTTCTGGGCTTCTTGTTCCAAGTACTGTAAACCACCAATATCACTGGTAGAAAACTTCTGAGCATGGCTGTGGCTGTGTTCTGCTTGACTCTATTGTATTCTAGGAATATGAGAACATTCCTCAGTCAACACTTTCTGTGAATAAAAATCAGGGATGTCTGCTAAGCCTAAGCTATTGGAGAATAAATAAGGCACACTGTGCAGTGCCTGAAAATGTGGGTCATTTGCCTAATCAACTTTGTGTTGAGTAATAAATTGAGGCCAGATGTATGGTGTAACTTGTTTTCAGTGGTGTTAATCTGGATTTTCACTAGCATCATATTAGACTCATACCAGAAGCTAGAATCAGAAATAAAGAGCAGATTCAATAACAATAAGGTTTCTGAGCATTAATCAACCTAAGACCAACAGACTGCTATCTGTTCATACAAAAATGACTTGTATTTTCTGCAAGATTAAATTTATTCAAATCTTAGTAATATAATTTTGTCATATGAAGAATGTGTCCAAAGTAAAATGATTTTAAGAAGCAAAGAACAATTGAACAATCATTTTTGTTTGGTTTTTTTAATAGTGAGAACTTTAAAAGAGCATAATTTCATACCTATAGACAACGAAAGTATTTAGAGAGTATTCATTCTGCATTACTAATCACTTGAACTCCTGCTTCTTTTTTAATGAAGATGTCTGGAGGGAAACACATTACTTGATGAACAAATGTTCCGTATTATGAAACTGTAATTGCAGCACCTGTCAATAAAGCCTGTCGCCATTGTTCTTTTCAGCACAGTAAGTCGGCAGAAAGCTGCATTGCTGTAATTGTGACTCTGATTTTGCATAAGTTAGGAATCTGTTTGATATATTTTTGTTAAATATGAATATCAAACCTAAGTATAACTAGAATTTTCACTGAGCTGTGCACTCTATATAGAATGTACCTACATATTTTGGTTTCATCCATTAACAAAATCTAAGATATTCACCTCTTCCTCCATGATCTAAAGCAATTTTTTTCTTTTGAATGTTGGAAGCCTCAACAATAGTAAGCATTAACTGACCAGGTTGCTTGTTTGAAACGTGCTGTTTCAAACACTTTGCCTTCACTTTGCATCTTTGCTGTAAATGTGTACTTTACACTCTTTGCAACATTTGAGATTTATTTTTAAATGGATCTAACTCTCCTGAGTGAAGGGGTTATAAAAAATGATCCAGTGTTGTTATCCTGCAAATAATCTGCCACTATGGCTGCAAGAAGTGTGAACGGAAATTGTTAACATGTTGTCTTAAGCCAAATGAAGAGGATTTTATTAACTGCTTCATTAGCAGATGAGATAGAGTAGATTGCAGAGATGATGGACAGAGAGTGGAAGCTCCTACAGGAAAAGAAAAACCAAGGATGCAAAGAAGGGAGATGCAGAGGTATTAAACAGTAGGGAAAGGGAATGATGAAGAGAGAAGTGGGAGGTAGAAATGGTAACCAAAAGGAAAGTATGGTTCTCCCATCACATGTCTCAGAGTAAAAAAGAAATCACTGATAATGGTAAATGGTAATTCTTACTTTATTAACTTACTTTATCTTGGATTTGTGTATAAAAAAAAAAAAAAGCCCTCATTTCAAAGCACTTGACTGCAGAGACAGGTCATCTCTCATGTTCTGCTGTTGCAATGAAAGAGTAGTTTATGGAACCCAAATCACTTTTATGACATCCCCTTTTCATTTCCCTATCTATGTGACCATGAGCATATTTTAAAAGTATATTTGGGTTATGCAATGTTAACAGTGCTGTATTAAATATTCAGACCTCTGTATGTCAAAAGGAATCTTACATTCCCCAGTTTGAGATTTTGTTACAACTGGGAATATAGCACTTAATGTCAGTTTTATATGGATTTAAAGACATAAGTCTAGATTTCCCTCTTCTTCACCTCGTCTCAGAGCCTGTTAGGATATCTACAACCACACACACCCACTAAATGAGAGAAACTCTTTGTGGCATTTTAATTGCAATGCAGGGTTCTTTTAGTTCTATACATTACTTTCCAAGATTATCAGTTGACATTCTCTATAATCATCAAAACTGTTACTTTTGTCTAAACCAAGGTAAGTCAGTCATGCAGGCAGGTATTTCGTTGCCCCCAGATTTGTCACTGTACTTAAGGAGTTGAGTACAGGAACCAAAAAAGCCATTCCAGGACTCGGAGTTTCAAGGGACAGTCCCTTTCCATCCCTCTTGTCATCTGCTCCTTGTTGGGAGCTGCAGCAGTCAGGGCATCCCGCACAGAGCGGGTGTGCAGAGACCTCTCATTCCTTTCAGGATAATTTCAGCAGTTGAAAATCAAGTGGTTGGTTTTGGATCATAGTCTTGGTGGTTAGTCTTCAATGAAATTTCAAGACTCATTTTGGGAAAGCAAGAGAGTATAAAATGCACAGATTTAGTACAAACATATCCTTCACTCTTGTATCAGGGGCTCTACCCTATTTTCTCTGAGTTGGGAAGTCCAACTGGGACACAAATATAAGTCCTTTGCTTTGACTGAGCTCCATCACTTACCATCAGCAGAGCATCTGGCATGTGGAGTTTAATCAATAAAACTTTAACAAGTTGTTTTGTTTTGAGGCAGGGCATATATTTTTGTGTTTGACACCCTCCCTCCCAGTGATAATCATTTTTAGTAGTAAATGCAAAAATATCTTTTCTGATTCACAGTCTGTCAAGGAGAAAAATATCTGAAGCTGAGCTGTATTCTCTGGCTTTGTTTGAGAAGCTGTAAGAGCTCTTGGGCAGTTACTTTTTTTTTTTTTTAACTGTGCATGAAAAGTGCTTGACAGGCTCTGATGCCAGTAAAGTAGATTGTATACATAATGCATATCAATTCTTGTAGTGTTCATTGATTTGGAACAAATTTAATCTTCCAGTGACCTTTCTTAAAGAACGGTGCTTTTGCTGACATTGCTAAGTATCGAATCCCTCTAGAGTGAGTATGGGAAACTTTGCACATACAGTAGCATCTTCACTATCTTTGTTGCTTGAAGTGCTGCTAATCCTACCTCTCTAGGCACGCAAAGGAAGCTGGAAAAGAAACTGGATTACCTATTAATTTGTCATGATGTCAGGATGTTTTTAGAGGAAGGAGAAATATGCAAAAAATGTGGATGAAGATTTAGAATAAATCAGACGCTCTAAAGAAAGAACAAATGTATTGCAATTTTTTTCAGTATTTATAGCATCTTGAATCAACTCCCCAAAATGCCTGGTAAATAGAAATTGATATAGAGAATTTTAGTGGCACTTCTGCAACTGCTGCTTTGGGAATGTGTAGGTATAAAAATAAAAAAGAAAATTGATCTACGGAAAGGAATTTACCAGGATCATTTGTATGAAACTTGTTTTTTAAAGCTGTGGGAGAAAGCTAGGTGTCATTGAACTGAAAGATTGTGTCTTAGCCCACGCAGTAAATAAAAAGGTGTTTGGAATTCACTTGTGACTGACTATGCATAAGTATTGCCCTTGGTCATTTCTAGAACAAAAACATTTTGAAATTGCTTTTTTAATTTTTAATTGAAACTAAATTTTAATTAACAAATAAAACATTCTTTTGTGTCAAACAAAATACTACCTAAAAACTGCACAGGGAAAAAAAAATAATCCCTGTGCTGGTTGCTATAGCAGCAGAATCAAAAGCAGCCATAACAGAATGATCTTTAACCTGAAGAAGTAGAAATGCTTTGCTGAACAAAGTACAGATTCTGGTTCACCAAAGGAATTACGTATGTGCTTATTGTCTTGTGATTAAATGGATTTCAACCAGGATGAGAAATATCAATTGAATCTTTCACTGAAACTGAAGAAAATAGATTTGCTGTATCACTAAGCATCATAGTATTGGTAAACCTTTTGAAAAAAAAGTACTTCAAGAGATTGTGGATTGTGGCAGTGTCTCCCTTTTCCTCTCCCCACTCAGCACATTCCCCAGATGATCAACCACTTCTCACGGTAGTGTTGGATTCCATCTGTGGTAGATTGCATTGTATAATTCAATGAGAACCCTTCTTCCACTCCTTGTCCTTGCTTCAGCACACCTCATACACACCTGCATCTGCAAAGCCATGCTCAGCTTACGTGTGTGGAAGCTCTCCTTTGCCCCAGAACACTGCTATGATATAATTATATTGCTCACCATTAGTAAGAGGCACAGCTTCAAAGTTAAAAGTTGTGCGCAAGTGTTTTTCTGACCTAGTATGTAACTAAGCATAAGGCAGGCAAGTATTTCTTTAGGTTCAGATTGGAAATTATTTGAAGGAAAAAGGCTTAGAGACTACTGGGTACTCTACTGTTTGGAGTGGTTGGGGTTATACAGGAATTGTCACATAAACACTTCAAGACATGCTATTAAAAGATGAAAACGCAGTGGAGCTTCTGCAGTAATGAATAACCTCAGATCACTTCTCCTCACCACATTACTGACTTTAATTCTGCTGGGAAGTGGTAGCATTGAACATGATCAGATTGGATCTGGGAATGTTACAGAGGTGTGGAAAGATGCTTCACTTGTGAGCCAATAAGAGTCAGTAGCAGTTCCACAGGACACTGAGTATGTAAACTTTTGCACCTGGTAGGTTACTGAAAATTTGTGTTGAATATCTGATAGATTTTATTGAATACGGTAATGGAAATTAAGTCTTACTTTGTGTAGTCAGTAATAACGTTTTTATTATCTGTTTATTGTAGGTTGGAAATCTCCCGAATGATTATATGATAACCCTTAAATATGTCCCGAAGATGGATAGTCTGGTATGTACAACCACTTCAAGTTAATCCCAATAAAATAGCCCACTGGAACCAGTGATGGCCGTAACATTTTGTACCTAGTCCTATGGCTTAGAAAGTTAGAGTTAAATAATGTTTATTTCACTTTTCATACGCTTTGCGATTATTCATTTAAAAGAAATGTAGAGATATTCCTGCAGTCACTTAAAACCTTTTTAGTTACAGGAATATTAGAAAAATGTTTCTTCGTATGAATTTTTTTAACATTTTCTATGGAAAAAGTCAAACTACGGTATTATTTCATCTTGTCAATTGAAAATTGTTGCTTTCTTAAAGAAGTAGTTTCTTTGTAATTATACTTTGGAATATTCTGTAGAATGTCCTTCTCATTTCAGCCAGTGGAAATGCCATTAAAGCACAACAAATACTGAGCAGCCAATAAAGAGAACCCTAAGTTCAGCAAATGGTAGCATCGGTAACTAAACAAACTGGTAGAAAGCGAGGACATTATTTCATTCAAACATGTTTTGTATTATTCTTTCTATATAATCCCACAGTTAGTGATACTTTCAAATAAGCATCATCTACCTTCTTTAAAACTTTATAACATTTTTGTATTAAGAACTTTTTCATATTATCTTATTTCTTATTCTACTAAATATTTTTGATGTTTTTCCTTAATTTTAAAAAAATATTTTTAGAATGATGCATTGAAAATGCTCTGTTGGTTGTTGCATACACTGCAAGAAAAAGGAGAGGAGGAAACAAGGTGAAAGTAGAAATTATGCTGAATGCTGTACTGTACTACATTGTTTTAAGGAAAGAAAAACAGTAAGAAAAAGACTAGTTTGTCAGTTAAACTGAACAACGATGAGCCTGTCTTCAGAATGAATCATTGTACATATACATCAGTAGTTGGAAATTATCTGGTAGATGCAAGAAGCTGGTTTTTGTGTCTGTACAAAGTTTTCGTTATGAAAATCCAATTTGTATGCGATACGCATATAAAAATGCATCCTATCCTACAACATTGCAGCAAATCTAGCAATATTCCCTATTGATATTGGAGAATGATGCCAGAAGCAACATCCTCTCAGTCATGAATAACTAGAAAATGGCTGGAGGAAAAGGAGGCTGTGGGGTAGTGAAAGGCCCCGAGCTGTGAGGTTACAAGGTATTATGGCAGATCTGGCAGTGTTCTTATGAGTTTTGTTGGAAGCTCGAGGCTTTTACTACAACTTAGAGTACTTTAAAAAAAACCAGTTTAAACTTGATTCCTCAGACGGAAAAACTCTGCAGAACGAATGCTACAGAAGTCAGGTACTAGATCCTGTATAACATAATTAAAACTAACAGAAAAATTTCTATTTCTGAAATTAGCCAATACCCAGAGAAAAAGGAAGTAAGCCTGGCCGCCACCATCCCCTGGCTGCAGTGCTTTTTGAAATTCAATGATCTGGGGAGGACAGCTGTAGCCCGAGCGCTGCTCCCCAGCCTCCGGGATGAGCGCGGCAGCTGATAGGCAAGAGCCAGGCTGGTTTGGGGCTGTTCCCTCCACTGCGCTCCTGGGGAGGTTGGCACTGCGGGTGAAGAAGGCCAGGGAGCCCGCTTGAGCGATGAGTCCTGGTTGTTCTCATTGCTTAACTCTTACCTTGCTTCATGGTTCAGTTTTGGCTGCCAGTACGCAGTTTCTTTTCTATAGTTTAAATGCCATGTCATCTTGCTGCATCCTATCCAGAAACTTGGATCCAGTTTACAATTACGACAAGCAGCCAAGAAATAAATAGGAAGAAGAGAAGTTCAGAGCCGGGATTTCCATATTCCCTTTGCTCGTACGCCACTTTCAGTCATGGTGATGGAAGGTGCAGCTCTTGGCCACGTGCCTTCGCAGGAGGAAGTATTCAGCGGTATTCACATCCCACTTTGCCAAATTCCTCTCTGGGGATTTCAGGTTGTGTTACACATACCACACCAAAGGCTGACTGAACAAGTCAGGTTTGCTCTGGGTTCCGCAAGGTCCCTGCAAGCTGGGAAACCCACAGCTTTGCATGAGGTGAATGCCCTTTGTTCAGCTCTGAAAGGATTGAAACGGTGCTCTGCAATTTTTTTTTCCGATAGATTTCAATCTTCAGTGCGTGCATAAAGTGGGAAATGTACCCAAGGTAACAAGTCTCAAATGTAGATGACTAAAAGTAGGAAGGCAGGCTGAATGCAAAGTAGATGGGAAGCCAGTGTAGTGCATGTAACAGGAACAGACTGACCCCATCCATTAAACAGAAGGGTTGTTGCATTATGCACTAGCTCAAGGCGTCTGAGTGGCTTTAAAAGTAGCCTCGCATAGAGTGAACTTTGGAGTCTAACCTGAAGGTTAAAAGGCAAAGATGACAGTAGCAGGGGCTGAACTCAGAAGAGGAGATAAACTTCAAACTTTCAGATAGGCGTAGAAAGGAAAAGCTAAATGAGGACTACCTGGAAGTATGAGGGAAGTCAGTTTTGCGATTGCCCTAAAATGTAAATCTTGGTCAAAGTTTACACAAAAAAGCAGAGTTAAACCTCTATTTCTCCTTGCAAAGAACGTCACATTTCTCAATTTCAGCAGTTTCATCCCTGTGTTTGGTAGATATTGACATAGCAAGTGATTGCACAGCTTGATATTACTTGAAAAGAAAACTTAAAGCTCTCGTGAAATACAGCTTTGTAGGTCAGAACGGTTCAGTCAGAGGAGACTCCCACACACATGCTAAACTGCGGGAGCAACAAAATAGATTCCCTGCTGGAATCACCAAATGCTCACTAGGACAAGCGGCGAGCTTTTGCTAGTCCCTGCCAGAGGAGAATGCACACCCACGAAACCTCAGAGGAAAAGGGTTTCCAGGTTTGTAGTTCAGCGAAGCACGGAAGTTCTGTGTCCGTGTTCCTACGCCAAAGCAGAGGAAAATGCGTTGTCTGTCTCATGAGGGCAATGGGACGTGGCATAACGCATGCTGCTTGAACGGAGTACGTTTCAACAAGCTTTCTCTGATTTATTTGCTTCTGCCTCTCCCCTCCTGTTGTTGTGCTTGAAGGAAAAAAGGGAAGCAGAATCAAGCCAAATGCCATCCATTTCACGTTTTGTTTCATTTTTTTTTTTAAGTCATTGTTGAGATAATTACAGAAGGTTTTAATAATGACTTGCTATTTGCTATCAGTGTGTGAGAGAGTTGTACACAAAAGTGAAAAGTCAGGTACAGCTGAACAATGTATTTACGTTTGGTTCTCTAAGTCTGGAAGCCTAATAGTCTGGAATAGTCTTCAAAAGTGTGAAGTGTGTTTTTCCTCATCAAAAACATTTACACATCACGGCAGAACACCACCTGTGTCACCGAGAAAGTAATTTGTTGCCAAGTGATGATATCTATAGTAGTGCATAAAGTTTTTTGAATAAAGAATCTGTATGCAGATTTATTGCAGAAATTTGAGTAAAATGAGATTAAGTCTAGAAGCAGATACATCGCCAAACATGTACTGTGCATTGCAGAAGGTGGAGCGGATGGATTCAGTGGATGCTGCCCATCCACTGGGCAGCAATTGGAAACTGTTTCAGTGATACTGAGAGTACTTAGAGGTTGCTGGGCCAAGATTTTCATGTCTGGCAGGCTTTAATGATCCTGAGACATTTTCAACCGTTGAAAAAACAGCTTCACATATGGAATAAATTCCCGTAACATTTACCATTAAAAATTCAGCATTTATTGGAAAGGGATTTCCACATACATGTTGCAGTGTGACTAATGCATTACCTGTATTTTTGTTGACTGTATTGAGTTAGGGTTTTTCCTGGGCTGGGTGGCTTTTTTATTTACTCGACTACTGTTATGTAAATCTAAGTAAAAGAAGTTAATGACTCCCTCTGAGACAGCAAGATGAATGACCAGGTTTCAATCACATGAACAGCTGTACAAACTTTATCTGCAAACTAATTGCATAGGTGGCAGTGAAAGGATTTGAACTCTGTTCCAGTGGCACAGATGGGGCAGATACCATGGCAGGCTGTGCAGAGCCCTTTTGTCAGTGAAAACTCGGGAAAAGAAAGACATTTATATCTAGAAACTGTTCTCAAGAATGGCATTTAGTGAAAAAGCTGAAGAGAAGGAGTTAACTAAGCTAGCTAGTTTAAAGAAGGATAAAAGCACACATGGATTTAATGCAAAATGTTTACGGAAACCTTCTTCAGAAGATATTTAAATCAAGGATCTTTGGGGTTAACTGAGTCATGTAGGGTAACAATAATAAAATGAAAACTGAGATTGGTTTAAAGAAAGTCTGGAGAAAATTGTTTAAGCAGTACTTATTTAAAAAAAATAAATAGGTTAATGAAAGCATGAACTAGGGTTCATAGTAGTGTGTCCCAAGGCTCAAATTCTCAACAGACTGATGCTTAGCATTCATTCAGAATTTAATGAAGGGTTGGCACTTAACAGACAACCATAAATATGTCAGTATCAGTGAGAATAGAAATCTTACTAAAAGGACTGAAGAGAAAGTTGGCCATAGTAAAGAACACAAATTTTAATTTAGACTTTCAAGATAATTTAAATTGGAAAGAACAGTCTAATCTACTTTTGCACGTTGAGCTGATTAACCAGTTTTTGCAAAAGTCTGATATTTAATCTACCTCTGTTTCTCTTTTTGTCCCTTGACAGCCTAATCATTGTTGGTTGCATTTGATGGTGCCTGAATTTTCAAGGAGTCTACATAATCTTCTCCAGAAATTTTCAGATATTTCAGATATGTCTGATGTTTTAAGCAACTATTCAATCATCAATAATCTCACAAGGATAATTAATGATCTTATGGCATGCCTAGCTTTTGATAAAAATAAGGTAATCTTATACAGAGTTTCTACTTTTATGCTGGATATTTTTATTTGAACTTTCTGTTGCACAGTATTTGGTAATAGTTTAAAAATGTCTAAAGCTTCATTAGATTTGTTCTCATTTTTATTTCTGTACATCTGAAATCCTACTTTGTTTAGAAGTGCACTGAGTACGCTGTGCTAATGTTCGCTAGTCGTTATCTCCTGTTTCAAAGGAAAATGGCTTACAAGGAATTACAGTATATACAATGACCTGTATACAGTTATTTAAGTAGTCAAAAATGTAACCGTCATCTTTAAGATAATTAATTCATTCTGGTCTGTTTGAAACTGGCAGAAATCTTCCTTGTGCATTCAGCTTAAATTATTCATTTTGCTAGTGATCCTAATGTACAGATGATGTCATTGAAGTTATTAATATACTCTTAGTATATATCGCAGTGTGTGAAGCTCTGAAAGCTTCACCATGGTTTAATGAACTTTTTTATACAAAGACACAGCAAAGACTAGAGGATATCGGCCCATTTCCATGTGTTTCTGGATTCCAACAGCAGCTGGAAGGATTCCAGGAGTCTCACTCAGGAGACATCTGATTCTCTTGTGTAAAAATGATGGGGGGAAAAAAAAATTAACTTTCTAATCCCTTACTCAGCTCTAACCAGTCTATCAGTAATTAAAAATAAGTTCTGTAGTCGAAGGTTTTGTCCCACTGAACAAAATGGGCAAAACCCGTCATGTTCTTTAAGGCAAGGATTAAATCTTCTCTATACGTTTATTTTTGTCAAGTCCTTAGCTGTTATAATTGCACCTGTTTAACATCCAGAATGAATCAAATGGACTAAAACGCTCAATCTCATTTAGAGTGGCATAACTTTGTAACCTTGTCATATATTGGCATTATATTGCTGAGAGTATTTGACATTCCTTGCCTTTCTATTTCAAACTGAATTCTGTCCAATCTTCAATATATTTTTTTTTTTCTTCTATTCTTGTCCTGATGATTCAAAGCACTCAGCTGGGATGTGGTTGGGGAAGAGGAATTTCATTTTGTAGAATGAAGAAGTAAATATCCTGTAATTCAGAGAAACAACTAGCTATTGATTTCCTCAGGGAAGAATGATCTTAAGTCTAGTACTTTCAGCATTAAACTTAAAATAATTTTGGAGCCAAAAATAGGAAGTTTTCTGTAGTACATATTTAACCTGCGTTCTTACCACTGTCCTCTGTGGGAGTACGGAGTAACCCCAGGCCAAATTCAACCTGCTAGCATTGAGGAACAGTTGTTATAAAAGCCAGAGTCAGGTAGAAATAAAAAAGAAGATAACCATCAATGATTTTAACATGGACCTCAACCTTGTTGTTTAGTCTGGCATAACACACTTGTCTATTAGATCTCAGAGTGATTGGGCTTCCTTGTTTATAGTCTTGCTCTTATTTTTAGGTACATTATCAGGGTTCTCAGCCTGTTTCTTTGCAGTAATGTATCCCAGCTATTGTATTCTGTTCCCTGTACTCTTATGACAATAGCTACGATTGTGTTGTGTTCCTGTGTTCTGATTAAAAGGATCATGTGGAACATTGCAAAGTAATGTGAAATCAAGGTAATTTTTTTTAATAAGGGGAAATAAAAAAAAAAAGTCTCTTCATTTTCAGCATAGGATGGGAGACTGCCTTTCATTCCTTGGCAATTTTGCAACACCGGATTAATAATTTATTTCTATTTGCAAAGCTGATTTGAAATCCTCAGATCAGAGGGCTTGTATGTTTTATGAAGATTGTATACAGCAAATTTGGTCTTCTGCAGCTTAAAAATTTAAATTATTTTGTCATCTTTGGATATTTATATCATCTGTTGAGGTGCTGAAATGAGCAGCTCTCTTGACCTTCTTTCAAGCTGAATTCTATATTTTACTCTAGGATTTTGTAAAAGAAAATGGTCACCTTTATGAAGAAGGTCACTTCATTCCTGAGGACTTTTTTAGGCACTTTAATAGCACCATTGAGGTCTACAAGGAGTTTGCAGACATGTTGGATAAGAACGACTGTGTTCTGCCTTCAACAGTAGAAACACCAGAGAACGGTAAGATGGCTGTTATTCTGGGGAACAGAATCTAAGTAGATATAAATGGGTGATTTTCCTTTGATTTCAGAGATGCTAAAGATCTGATGCTGTACCTCCGTGTCTCCTTTTTACTGCCAGTTAAAATTACTACCAACACCGAAGCTTGTATTTCTGTTCTAAGTCGAGTTCTATCTGGCAGTAAAACTAGTGACATCATTCCTTAATATAATCCAAATAACCTCGCAATACTCTGCTCTGTTTCTTTTCATCCCAAATATATCCTGGATCGTCTTTTCACATTATTATTCTTCTTATCTTCTATTAATGTTCTGTTTAATTTTTATAAGGCAGTAAAGGAGCCTAAGATTGCACTACTGAAAGGACAGGAAGCTAGGACAAGTTGTAAACTGCAGCAGCCTCAAGTCACCTCCATATTCATCCCACCCTTCCTGAAAACGGTCATGTTTACTTCATTTAAAAATTTTAACAAGCCTAAGTCTGGCTCCTGCAGTTCATTCTCATCCTTCCAGTAAATGGATGTTTTGTATTTTCTTTTCTTTCACTCTCTCTAGTGACAGCTATTAGCTTTTTAAATAGGGCAACGTATCCAGTTGCACAGTTACACCAGTAGTAACTAGAAGTAGATCAGTGCCATAACCTAAGAACTTGTTTAAAGCCATTGCTTTTCCAGAATAGCTATTCAGCAGCAGCTCAGTGTGTAGACACATCTGCCTCATAATAAGACTGCCTTTTTTGGCTTAATCCACTTTATAAGCAACCCTGTAGCCAGATTTTTAAAACAGCCCTATAGCCACATCAGAGTAGCCCTGTAGCCCATCATCTTATATAGAGGGAACTGTATTTTAAGTTACATAATGCTGACACACTCATTTTCTATTTAGATTCCAGAGTCGCTGTCACAAAAACATTTTTGTTTCCTCCTGTTGCTGCCAGCTCCCTTAGGAATGACAGCATTGGCAGTAACACTAGCAGTAACAGTAAGTACAAGTGATTGAATTAATATATGTGTCTCCATTTTGTTCTGGTAGCTGGTTGTTACGAGAGCTCAGAGGAAAAGAATGTCATTAATTGTGCAAATTAATGGGAAGTTACTTGTGCCTGATGGTGTACCATGTGTTTCTCAGCTGTCATACTGAAATGCAATAAACTTATCTAATCAAAATTTAGAGATGCTATCAAGTTACAATGATGTGACAGCTCTCTACAACTTGGAGAGGGCAGGTCTCTTCGTTTTGGCTGTCGCGAGGTCTCACTAGTCATATGGCCTCAGCAAACTTGTCTGTCCCAGACACCTCATTTTAACTCTCAGAAAAGGAAGTTGCTCCGAACGAACAGAATAGCGGTCCTATATTGGGCTCAGGGTACTCATGTGGACAAAGAGGTTGCCTATACGTTGCATTTTGAGAGTACTGTCAATCCCAAGCTTGACACCAATCCTGAAGACAGTCCCCATGTTTGCTTGCTGTAGTCAGAGTAGGGCCAGCTCCACAGTCAGTGTGCTTTAGGTTGAAGTCAAGGACAAAGTCACTACACTTTTGGCAGGCTGTAATCTTCTCTCCAGCGTGGCCATCTCTGTGTTTCTCATCTGTCTGGGTCAGTGTATTACATGACTGGTTGCTGACAGATGAGAGAGCCCGGAATTGTTGCTGTAAGAGCCTCCGTCAGGAGGTCAGAAGGGATATAGGAATCTGAGGTGAAGAGAAACAGTGAACTTCCAGGGGCTTTTAGTGACATCACGTACAACAAGGTGAATACTCCCTGGAGCTTTCCATGTGAACGAAAGAAGGGGATTTTCCTTAGAAGTTCTTGAAATGGCGGTTAAAGCTTATCCTTGTTGTTGTTTCCCTTGTTCCTGTTTCCTGATGCATCAGGATGACAGTGTGTCTCTCTCTTACAATTTCCCCTTGTCACTGCACAAGCATCCATGTTGTCTAAATGTGTGATGAGGAAGCGTGTGGCTGGTACTCCTTGTGCTTAAGAAAACACGGGCAAGGAGGCAGCCTGATGTAGCCTGATGGGCACAATGGTAGCTCCTGATGGTGGGATAGGTATTACTAAGTTTGAGTTTCTTCTCATGCTGCTTCTCTTGGGAATGTGTAATCTAGTTATTCTCTGGGTTCTTATCACCATGCATGCTACCTCTTAGTTGGCTCACAGCTGCTGTCAGATTTGAAGCCCTTTCCTGATTGCTTTCTAATTAAGAGAAGGCCTTAAGTCATCATTTTGCAGAACCCTCTGAGTAGAAGGTTTGAACAAAAACCACCTTCGACTCCTGGCTGCCAGCCTGCGTCTCTGGAAAGGAGTAAGTCTCACTGCCATAAATTTCTCGCCAAAAGGTCACAGAGCTGGCTGCAAATAACCTGATGAGCCCAGGGCCAATTATGAGGCACCAGGAGGGGGCTAAAGAGCACATACCTGTCCCTCTCAGGTCTGAACATGTGAGAATTTTTGCTGTTGCTGCTAGAGGAAAAATATTCAGCTGCAGCCTGAAGCAGTGGGAATGGATCAAGGAGCCAAAAGAAAGACAGATACGTTATAGGAGCAGTTCCGATGAAAGGAGTTTGACCCAGTACAGTAACAGGAGGGATGCTGGGCAGCGTGGCGGAGTGCGGCACCCGAGTCTGTACTGTAGAGAGGAATACAGAAGCAGGTTTATTAATCTTGTTTTATAACTGGAACAGATAATCAAGTAGGAAAAAAGCCTAATTAAAATAATGCAGTAAGTCAAAGAAATTGCTTGGCTGACCATATGCTGTACAGGTGTGTTTTAACTGATTATCATTCTCTTAAGCAATTTATTGGAAAATTGGATATCAGTTAACAGCCTTATTTAGAAATGACATGAGGACTGCATGTCTGGGGCTGGGGACAGTTTGAACTCTTAATCAGATTAAATTACATTAACTTGGACATTGGATGCTGACTGGTTATACTTTAGTTATTTGTTTCGAGTTTTTTGCAGGGAGGGACCTGTGACATCTTTATTGGCATCTCTGTCTTACTCCCTGAAAATGGTCTTCAGTACTGATTTTAGTTTTGTCTTGGCTTTATTGCTGAGTAAGTTTTCTTTTTTACTTAATACCTGCCTTCTTGGAAGGAATAACAATGAACAAACCTTATTACTTCCCATGTGAATACTCCCCAGCACAGGGGACCCTGTCTGCTGGCTTCAGTCCTGTTCTCAGAACAGCACCACTAGATTCAAATTTCAAAAAGGAAAACATTTGGAGAAGAGGGGAGACATGAAAAAAGCATCTCCAGACACAAACTACTGCAATTTTTTTTTTTTAAATGACCCTCATTAATTTTAAACAGTTTTAAATTGAGCTATTTAAAATTAATGGTTTCTAGACCATTTAGAAGCACTCACTGTTTGCAAAAGAACCCCTCTAGATTAATAATAAATTTTGAATCTATTAATAAAGTCTGTGCAGTCAGATGACTTGAACTGCTCTTAATTCTAAATTCAACTTAGGCAAACCTGAAGTGCATCATCTAATAAAATCATTTGTGAAATAATTATCATAGAAATTGTATATAATATAAATTAGCTAAATTACATTTTTTTCATGTTGTTGCTACATTCGTTGAAAGAGTCATATTTCATGAATTCATTGTTATTACACAACAGTAAAATTAAACTACTATAATAGAGTAGAATCTTGACTAAATCTACACCAAAAGTCTTACCCCAACTACGTGTAAAATGGAAAAATTATCCTGTTTTAATTTTTTTTTTTTTGAATGGCAGTAATGCTGTTTTCATCCTTGTAATATTGAATGTAGATCTGTGGCATGTTCCCACTCCATCTTTTCCCCCATAAAATTCTCAAAATACCACCACCCTCAATTCATTTAGGCTGGTTTGTTTTCTTCTCTTTGTGTTACATGACTGTAGTCCAATTTAAATTCCAGTTAACTGTTTAAGTCCCAGTCTCATTGATATTTCTCTGGATCATTATACCATGCATAGTTTAGAGAATTCAGATGAGATGGTTCCTATGTAAAGAACAAGTGTGAGGGTAAGAAGTCTGTAGTCCTGATCTCTTCTTTCAGTGGTTGGACCAAACAATAAATAGTAGTCTTTTTTTTTTTTTTTTTTTTCCATCAGATGAATCTTATGTTGCTCTGACTAAAGCTTGAACTTACTAGCTGTTACTAACACTTCTCACTCAATTTAGTGCCATGGTATTACTTATATTTTCATGGAAAGTTCAGCGTTGCTTTCTTCCATTTTTGCTTGTAATTTCCTCACAATAATTTGGCTTTATTATTAAGTACTGAACAGTTCAAAGAATGTATAAACACAGAGAACTCTGTAACTGTTTTTAGGAAGAAGGTCTATTTTTATAGTTAAGCGAAGAATACCATAGTTTAATTCAGTAATTGCACAACAATTTGAGAATGTTCACCCATGGCTTAATGCAATTGGTGTTGCCTTCTGTGCCTTTGTTCCTTTGTTCCAAATTTATAGTTAATGGAAAACCCTAATGAACAGGTGAGAGCTGCTCTGTATTTTTATAGATAAGATCTTGTGGTAATTGTGTTGGAGCTGAGCAGAGGTAAACTGAAAATTCCTTTGAGAAATATATGGCCAAAAAAAATCGAGCCAGTGCTTTGAATCTTAATTGGTTGCTAAACCTACACACATGGCTCAAGGTGCAGAGCAGCTCAATAACTTCATTGTGTAGTTTAGTGGCTTTTCATGTAAATATATTTTGTTCACAGGTTAATATCCCAATGTCCATGAAGACTATACATATATCTACATCAGACGAGCTCACTTCCTAAGGGTTTCTTCCAGAAGGTGCAGAGTGAGGGCTCTGAGAGGTTGCTGGCCTTCTTCCACTCCCCTTTTGCACCTTGCTAGGTAGCGTCTATTTTAAGTGAATGATATACTAACTGCAAATCCAGCAGTTCCTCTGGCATTGCCCAAGGAGTTCACAAAGTTGCTGATACACCTGGTTCCTGCTATTCCTTCTCCTACTCTGCCTTTACAACTGCTGGGAGTGGGAATCTTTCTGTGTAGAGCTCTAAAGCTTCTAACAGAGAAAAAGTTCCCTGTGGAAGGAATAAAAACCTATTGGCAGCCAGCTTGCTTTCCTTATCTCCCTTTTCTTCATTAGGACACAGGTCTGCAGGAGGTTCTCCAGACTTGAAAATTCTCCAACCTGTTCTGTTTTAGATGTTACTATAAGTAAAAGGCACACAAAGAAACCTGCCGTGACTCATTTCATTCTCTCCAGATGTTTCAAGAGACTTTTTTCTGGACTTGAAAGGGAAATTAAATAATCTGTTGTTTGCTTTTAAGGTAGTTATGGGTTACTTAACTTTCAAATTAATTCATAAACTATCAAGTTATGAAAAAAAAATCTGTTGTCATTTTTAAAACACAGGCTGGGGAGGGTGTCACAATTTGACTGTATTTAGGTTCTGTCCCTGGGTTGCAGATCCCCATGTGGAAAGCTAATTATGAATTCCCTTCAGTTTTTCATAGATGCTGAAGAAGGCATCTGCATTGGAGATACCTTCTCAGAAATCAGATTTTTCCACTTTTAGATACCTCATTGTAAAGGGAGCTCTTCTGTTGTCTAGGACTCTCTAAAGTTTGTGAAAAATAGTGGTAAAAATGCGGGTGCTTGACTATCACTGATTGCCCTGCACACAGAACATTTCTCTAGAAGTTCATGTAAAAACAGAATGCTTGTCATGACATGCTGCCCAGCATTGGAGAGTAGGCAGAGGATTTTTGAGGTTATATACTCTACCATAACATGTTATCAAATAAATTATGCTCTGTATGACCTGAAAAGTTTTTCCTTTGATTTTTATTTCACTTTTCCTTTTTTTCTGAAGTTTGAAGAGCAGAATCCAGAGAACGTGACCATCCCCATAGGATTTACATAATTCAGTTGTATAACTTAGCGGTCTCTCACTGGGGAGAATGGCTAATGGTATTAGGCAAATCAGTGTTACAATTTTCTTGACTAGAGCACAAGAGCAATATAGGAATTTTCTTCTGAGAATATGCTGAGAATACAATTCAGATAAAGTAATGACAGGAATTTTTTTTTGAGATGTTCAGGCTGGCTCTGCCACACTTGAGTTTGTCCAGATTTCTTGAAGGTCAGTTCTGCAAGCAAACCTCCTCTATGCCTTATCTGGGACGGACAGTTTGAGAAAAGATATGCCGCTCCAGTTAATTTCTGCTGCTGGTTTTAATGTCCAAGGAGACAGAGGCAGACTAATCAATAGCCTCTCTTTTTCAGCTGATGTTCACCTCTGTAGAACTTTGTTGCTATCTTTCCCTTCTCCTCTGTAGACAGATTTCTTCCATGGTAAGCTAGCATCGGTTCTGCTTGACCGATGTTTTCTTTTAGTGTGCCGAGTCTACCAAATGTAAGTAAAATTCAAGCCCCTATAGTCAGAACCTAGAGTTTGTAAACAGTGTATGAGATAGAGCTATATGTAGTATATAAGATACAGACTTTTTGTTTTCTTACTTTTTACTTCTGTCACGACTCTAGAAAACACAGCTGAATTTCAGAGATAAAAAGAACATTTGTGTAAAAACTTGAAAAATGTCAACCAGAAAATCTCAGAGGCTTGAAAATGAGTTGCCATTTAATTATGAGAACGCTCCTTTCTAAACTAAAGAGGCTGTTTAATAATGTACTAAATGCACTTTGCTTGACCCTGTATATCATACCGTACGTGCTTAGACATTTGCTGTTTGCATGAATCACACAAACTTCTAGTGCTACCAGTCCATTTTCATTTCTGTACCTAATCACCTACACTTTTCCAGTGCTTACAGTTTGGTTCTTTTCCTGTAATCTGACAATACACCCACCATTCGAGCTGCGGACACCAAATCTTCAAATGAACTAAAACGAGGTGGATGGTGTCTAAACTAGCAGTCTCCTGTGGCTCACTTTGCATTTTGGAGGGTGGATCCCAGGGTGACTCTGCAGGACTTTTCACATCCTGCTCTTGATTAAATAACTGGAGGGCCACATTTTAGTCTCAGCATGCATACAGCTCCCTGTGAGGGGAATGGGATTGCTTGTGTACATAAAAGCCTAGAATTTAGGCTCTTCCATACAAAATGTAAAAAGCTATCAAGAAATGGTTACACCAAATAACACACAGCTAGACTTCAAGGTACAAGGGTTTGATCTTCCTGAAGCTAGCGGGACCTTTCCAGACAGACATTAGAAGTGAAGTCAGGCTTATTTTGTTAAATTAACCTCCCTCAAGAGGCCTCATGTTGGTCATCCATTAGTGGCAAGGCAAAGTGTCTATCTGCAGTCAGTGGGATGTGTCTTACGGAACTTAAGCAAATGCATGAGGTGACACGTATATTCTCTTCCAAAGAATTACTTTGTGTTACAAAATAAGACCTTTAAAAATTGATAAACCCAAAACTTTGAAGTGCGGGAAAGAGAAAATTCTCTACAAATGCCGAAAAGAGAATTAGTGTTGGAACTTTTCAACACAGCTGTTTCAGAAATGGGAGGAGCATCCTTGTGGTCAAAAATTTCCTGTGAGATTTTGTATGAAGTGCACCTTGTGTACACAGCGCTTTGAAGTATCTGTTCTGCTATTTAAGATGTTGTTATGTAGGTGGTGCATAAAAGTGCTCTTGCTAATAGTGTTGCCCTGAAGATAGTTTTCTGCTATAAATCCGTCTTCACTAACGAGAACATCTGTAATTACAGAAGAGGCACTTGGCTTCATTAGCAGCTCCAGCCTGCAAGGGATCAGCATAGCACTGACATCATTGCTGTCTCTTCTTATTGGCTTTATTTTGGGAGCCATATACTGGAAGGTAAGAAATATTGCATTTAATTGTTTACATAGTGATACTACATTTCATAGCTATGGGGAGGCGGGAAGAACAGAACCATTCTGCATTTGAAAGCAAGAGACATCTCTTTTGATCTTCGCTGAACTATGTGACATGCCAATGTAAATCTATGTTGTCAAATTCTTGAATTCCACCACCAAAGCGCAAATCCTGTCTTATCAACATGATAACTGTCTAATTGGAAATTAAAAACAAGGGATTACCTCAATTTCCCAGTTCTCCTATTATATCTCGAGAAGAGGATTCTTTTGCTTTTGCCCCTTGTGCCTCTGCCTACAATACAAAGGCTTTGATAGTAAAATTGTACCAGTAGAAGATGTATGTTAGAGGTCAAGATTTGGCCTACAATTTGCAAGATGACCTTGGTAATGAAAATCTGAAGCAAACTGAAACATACAACAATTGTTTAGGGCATTGTTAAAGAAAGCTTTAGAATATTTATATTTAATGCATTTTCTCCCTAGAAAACACATCCCAAATCCAGACCAGAAAGTGATGAAACTACACAGTGTCATGACTGTCAAGAGGAAAATGAGATAAGGTATATTGTTTCACTTTATATACGTATATAGAAATGTAAGTTTATCTTTGAGAGCTACTTCCTGAAGGTTTCTCTCTAGCTCTAAGACAAACACCAAAAAACCCAAACACAAGTTCTTGCTGTAGAGGCAATATATGTGCTTAGGGTGTGTCCTTTAAAGAAGCTTCTACTTTAAATATCAAAATTGATATGGAGGAGATTTCTGCATAGAAAATTTTATTAAGGGGACATTACCTTTACTTTATCTGTCCTTACTCCCACTGTGAGAAAGGATTGCTGAGACCCATAGGGGAAGCAACAAAAAAAAAAAAAGAGAATTTTGTTATTTGCTGTGTGGTGTAAAGCTAGGTTGATATTATGTAAATAAATAGGAAACAATGTCTTCCTGGCTGTGCTCCTAAATCCTTCTAAATATTTTTTACATTAACATTTTTATGTTCTTTAACTTTTTTACATTCCCCAGGGTATGTGTATATAAGCATCTGTGTTTTCCGGGTCTTTTTTTAATGTTTGTAGAAAGTTAATGAGAACTCATTCAAATCCTAATAACTTCCTAAGGTCATCCTGGAATGATTCATGGCTCTATTCATACTTAAACTCTGCTTTATCTGATTTTAAAGCAGAAAAATTTCTATGTAACTCAGTCAATCAAATATACCTTAGAAATAACAGTTGAAGACAGTCAAAGTTGCTTAGGCATGACTTGGGCAAAGAAGTCTGTGAAATTCAGAGAAGGACTTAGGGATATTTTAAGTTAGAATAGTTCATGCTAAAGCACTTTGAGAATATCATCTAACCTCATATTTCAGGGTGTTTGGTCAAATTTTAACTATGAGAGATTAAGGGGAAGATCTGATGCAGATGGCAGAAGGTCACATCTTATCTTGTAGGCTTCTCACACTGTGCAAAATGCCTGGTGCTGCCCGCTGTTGAAGGCAGAAATAGGCAAGGTTCTGATCTAGCAGTTTGATCACAGGAGCTGAAATTTTCAGTGTTTAATCTTTCTAGAATAATACATTCTTAAATTTTCTTCATGTACAGTACATAGAATGGAAGACTCTGTATTCACCACATATATTAGTTGCTACAAATAACTCATCCTGCACCTCATCCTCACAGGTATTAAAACTTGTGAAATGGAACATGCATCTTCCTTTTAACTTCACAGGAAATATAAAACATTGTTTTATAGGAAGAAAAGAGGAAAGAGGAAACAATTAGTTAAATGCAGGAGATGGCCTTAACAGGAACTGTAAACAGGTTACGTTCTCCATCAGATGTCTTCTTAAATATATGGCATATGTTTTTTTTCTCCCTCCTCCCTGAGAAATTTGTAATGTTCATCTATAACTAGGAAGACCTAATAGCAAACATAAATTCAAATACATTGGGTTCCCTTTTATTGTAACTAATGGATAAACCCTTCCATTCTATTTCCTTGAAACACTAGTGTTGTAGTAATAAAGTACCTTTTTTTTTTCAGTATGTTGCAGCAAAAAGAAAAGGAACATCTACAAGTGTAGCTGTTGCTTTTTCTCCCTCAACACTGTTACTGTTTCGTGTACTGGTAAGTTGTTACGGTTGAGAGTCTTACCATAGGCTTAATAACTTTTGGCTGCTGAAATATAAAGCGATTCAGAGTCCATTTTGGGAAAAAAATAAAATAAAACAAAACTTGTTATCAGTAGGCTTCATTTGTACCTAAGATCTGTAGCAGCTAATGTAATTAATCCTGTAGCGTTAATTTAGGCATTTGATTTTTAAACTCAATGTTACAAAATGAAATATGCTGGAATTCCAAAATGAAGGACAGCTACTGCTTCTCCTTCTTGGCATGAGAGCTGATATGGAGAAGTCTTCATCTGTTGTCCTACAGCTGTTTCAAAGCAGCATGACCTAAAAAACACAATCCTTAAACTAGCAGGTGAGTGTAGGAAAACAGGCCAAGTAGAACTGAGCTTCTATTAATTGTTGCTTACTCGGCACATTTTGCAGTCTCTGTAGCCTTATCAGATACATCATCCTTGCTTTAGTATGTAAGAGTGAGCAGCAAAGCTGAGCGAGCTTTCTCAGTCTCGGCTGTCCTCTGCAGAGCAGTGCACGTCTCTGGCAAGGGGCTTCTTCCCGCAGGAGTCGTGCTGTATGTAACCCACAGCATCTCTGGCCAGGGTCTGGAAGATTCAAGCAGCGCTGAATGCTTCATTTTATATTGTGAGTGGAAAGAGCAGCATAAGAGTATAACAGTCAGTCCAGGTCTTGCAGTTCATCGTGGAGCAGTCATTCTCAGGTGTATTCCAGAGTGTTCGTTGTGATCAAGTTAGCTACAGCTTGAGAGATTTTCAGTCTCCTTAACTGCTTTGTTCTAACATCTGCTTACTGGGAAGGGAAACCATCACTGCATTGGACAATTTGTTTGATTTTTCCAAAGATGTAAACTCAGTTTGGTATTGGCTTGTCCAGATGACTTCAATGGGAAGTTTTCTGTCAGGGATTGCCAGATACCAAAATGCACAAACATAACAGTTCTGTAAAACCATCAGAGTTGTTTCATCACCATAGCTGACATCAGTGAGCTTTTGCAGGCAAGTGTGTTCTTGGACCAGGGAAGTACATCTTCTAACAATGATTTTTCATGCAGAATAAAGGAATGTCTATGCAAGTGTCGTCGAATTTATCTATTTCCAAAACTATAAGAAAAAATATCTATGTTATATGTCTGTGAAAAGCTCTATTGTTTAGTAATACAGAGAGGAAAATTAATCAGCAAAATTATAATTTGTTTTTCTCTTCAGGCAGGTAACAGTTCCATGTTCGCTTCATAAATGAAGCAGCTTTAAGCACATTCGTATTCCTTCTGGAGTGACAGACTGAGTCTGCATCTGTTGTTGCTGCCCATGACTCCATAGACATGATATAGAAATGAGGACAATTTGTGTTTGTTACTGTGAAACCAACACTGAATTGAACAACGACAAGAAGAGTGTGCACTTAGCAGGACTGTATCTTATGTGAATATCTACCTTGTGTGGCATTTGGGGATTTTTAATGCATTAATACTTGCAGCTGACTCTGGCAAACATGTCCTGAACAAAAAGCATCTTTCAAATGCCTCCAACTATGTGTAATCATTGAAAGTCATAAATACCTTTGCATCCTTAATTTAAGTTCTGTGTCCTCTACCTTACCTTGGTGTCTTCAGGTGGAGTTCTCTGATCTGACAGAAAATGCAGAAATGGATACAGATAATATACTCTTCAATATTGTATATAAAACTTGAAAGCAAAGTCATGCCATGGACCCATGTTCTAGCCTTTTACTTATAAGAAGCTGTGTTTATGCCTGGCAAAGGCCGTGTGTACAGCAACACGTGGTCTCTGTCGGGTGCCCACCCCAGAAAGCCTCAAGAATTCGTCAGTGTTGGTGGTCTCTGTTCAGGAGGAGCAAGTACTGGATGAAGACAAAGTAAACAGAAGGTGAATGTACCTCATGGAGCTTTGAACCATTAAGAGTAACTGCTGGGTATGTGAACACTGGTGAAATTTCTAGCCATGCCAAGGGAAAGGAAAGTAAAGAGTCTGAATTGCGTTCAAACATCAGAATAAAGACAAACCCATGAAATGCATTTTAAATGCTGAAGATGCATGCCATTGATACTTTGTCTTTAAATGTATAGCATAGAAAATCTGAAAAATCCTGAGAGTGTATTTAGCTTTTACTTACATCAGCTGTAATTAATGTTTGCATTGTGTTTTAAGTGATTAGTAAGCTTTAATATCCTGGCATTCTCCACTCTTAAAGTTAATTCTCTTGAAACAGAAGAAAAAGGCTTTTTTCCCCACTTGTCTTCTGCATCTATTGCTGTTCTAGCAGCCATGGAATCTGTACAGGACTGATGTACAGACATGCATTTTCAAGTAAATCCTAAAAATACTATGGTAAAAGTTACAAGTGTAGTTGTACATCTTTTCATCTTGGCTCTTTCCAGATAAGGGGCATGAATTATTTATCTGTATTAGGGGTTTGCACTTCAGAAGGTAAAGGTGGCTCACTTCAGATGACAAACTGTCAACTTTCATTAAACTGACCAGGTCAGCAAGAGTTTTAGTTTAAGTAACTTGAAAACTTTAAAAAAAAAAACAAAAAAAAAATCAAAAAACCAAACCACCACCCTTTTAATGTTTTGCATAAAGTTGGAGTTCTCTTTAAAGTATATAGTTACTTAATTTTTTAAGAATTCTTGTGGAAATTTTAATCGTCTGCTGAATTTTCTGAGAACCATGCATAAAAAGAATATGACATACATATAATATATACGTGTGCGTGTGTGTGTGTATTATTGGTAAAACTGATTCATCTTTCATACTTACCAAAAAGAAAAAACCTCAAAACCTTACTACATTTGATGACAGAGCTTATGTGTGCATGTAGCCACTCTGCGTGGAATTTTGACCTTACTGACGTCAATGTTGAAACTTCTTGTGAATTCATTGATACAAGGATTTGATCATGTGGAACTATTTTTTATTTATACTGAGGCCATTTTGTACTTCCTGGTGTCAGAAAAGGGTCCTCAAGTCCTGCTCAGCTGGTATAAATTAGCATAGTTCCATCAACATGAACAGAGCTTTGGGGTTTGCATCATCTGAGGAACTTCTCTTAGACTAGATCAAAAGAAGCTTAGTGTGAGAATTAGGCCTTCATTTTTATTCAGAAGATGCTGGAGCTCACCACTTAATAAGAAATAATCAAGGTTGCTCATCACTTCTAAAAAGCAAGTACATTCCAAATTTTAGCTCTGCAAAAATCAAATAGAATTCCCCATCTGCAGCTCAGTCTCGCTTGACATTGTGTAGTTCTTTAGTCACAAGGCCCTCAGACTTTGTGTTTCAAACTTATTTAAGAGTCACCCTGAAAGAAATGTCAATATGACCTAACTGATGGGAAATTTGCACCTTATTGGTAATGCGGAGAATACCTGCGTGTTGATTTTGACAGAGTGGAAAAGTATCCATAGTAAATGGAAGCAATTATCCTTACACATTTTATAAAAACCTTAAATACTTCATGTTGCTATACAGGATGTTCTCAAAGCAAGCTTATGCATTTAAAGTTTTCCAGTATTTTTCTTCTTAGATTCAGTTAAATAAAAATCTTGTATTTATTAATGTTCTTTGTTCATAAGAATGTTAGTTTTCCTAAATGCATTTTTTCTGGAAAATCAAATACACGGTAATGTTGCACATTGGTGTGCCCCAAATTATACTTTGATATTCAAAATGCACAATGTTTTAGGCTCCTTAGTCTACTGTTCAATACTATAAAAAATATCAGTTGTAAATTGAAACATACATTAAATCCAGATAGACCTTCCAAGAGTAACATCTTAAAATAGTAGCTAAGTCACTTTCAAATAATGTCAGATACTTTAATCTCTTCCAAGGAGCAAGGCAAATTTAAGGCTACATGAGAACAGAAAGAAAATTCATGTATAAACCTTTCAACTTCACATCACAAACGTCGTTCTTTGAAGATGCACCAAAGTAGTACAACACATGGAGTAGCAGAACTGTTGTTGGAGCTCATGGTTTTCCTGTTCTCTGCACCCCCTTTTGAGAGATCTGAACAAAACATTGGGTGTTCTCAATCATTTTGCAAAGCAGAAGACACTTCTAGACATTCATGGATACAGTGGATGGCATGGCACTTGGAAATGTGATTGTGAAATTATTTGAAAATTTCTGTGCCCAATTTGTCTACCCACTGAGGAGGCCCTTATTTTGAAAGACTACTGACTTGTGGGACATCTTTGAAATAAATGAAAATAGAATAAGTTACAGTTCAGTGGGAGTAGGGATGGCAGAAACAGTCCTTCAATTACTACTTTATCCAGTTGTAAGTTATTTAACTTCTGAAGAGTGATCAGTTTTTCAGCCTTCTTTTTGGGTAGACAGAGCCCATGTATTAACACAGTTAGAAAATGAACACCCTTTCTCTAAAATGAAATTGGGGAGAAGCGAGTGTGGTAATTTTTATACAAAAGTCAACCAAATTTGTTTTTCAGGTATCTGTGGTTTTGTGAGAAACTAACATTTTTTAGGTTTCCTTTGGAGTAGTTGAACTTTGCATGCAATTAATAGTGGCCTTGTGAGAATAAAAAGCAGATAGTTATATACTGAGTAACTCAATGTGCTACTTTAGATGTGTGTTTACTTGAATAAATTAATGGTACTTATTTCATCACAAGGTCATTTTATAAGTAAGCTTATAAAACGTGCTACACTATGGAGTATGTGTACAACCTGCACATTTTTTAAATTCTGATCTTCACCAGCTCTGTTTTCTCTGTTGCTCTCTCTTTGTAATATGCTGAAACTGTTCAGTACTAACAATACAACTATTAAATTGAAAAGCTAACTGTATATATAAAATACAGATATTTTGAGTTAGATTTACATTTAAGAATTATCCAACATTCTTCAATTCAGGAATCTGATTCAACTGTCTATTAAATGCAGATCTACAGTAATGGTGGCATGTTGCTATTATGTTATCAAATTGATGGAACGCGGAAACTTCAGACTCTTTAGTGATAGAGACACAGACGTTTGCTGGTTGTATCATGGGCAAATTCATTTATTTCAGTGTAAATGTCAGCACAGTCTTGCATAGTTACATTTTGACTGAAGGTAATCAACAAAGTTTATAAAATGTGATGTGTATGTATATATGTGTCCTCTTAAAGATAGATGTTTTCCCAAATCCTTTTTTATACCAGTTCAAATTTGGAATTTACATTATATACATATACTTTATTGTTCTAAATAAAGATATTATGCACTGCCAAATAATCAGTATATTGCGTTGTGTCAGTACCGCGAAAGACCTTTTTTTAAGTCCTGTCATCTCCTGGAAGAATTTTCTGCCAGAATGTATGCTATTAGATGCAGACTCCTTCATAATACATTTCATTTCTTAATCATGCATTTTGAAGTCTTGTGCCACCAAAGTATATGTCCTCATTATCAGCCTTCAGTGCTGATCCATAATGCATCTGTGATTATGAAAATTATTCAGCTTCAGAATTAAAGGCTTCTTGTAGCTCCTTAATGAGCTTAAATTTGTTTGTGCCCTGCTTTAGGCAGTTTTTCACATCTCATTCTTGCTATTAGCCACATGTTGGGATTTTAATTTATTTTACCACTAAGAAGTCTGAATGTTGTTGATGCACTTTTGCAGTAAGTGGCATTTACCAACTCAAAAATCTAGTACAAATAACGGGTTTTCAGCTGAGCCCAGAGTTTATCCCGTAAGGATGGTATCCTTCCTTTCAGGTTTTAACAGTTTATTGTGGCTTTTCAGTAAGCAGCCCAGGACAGGGAATGAGGTTGGCAGGAAAACCTGCTCGGGGATCTCTGGCACCTCTCCGCTCCTGAGAGAGAATGAAAGGATGCCAGCCTACGAGGAAGAGAGGAACCTGCTGAGGCTTTCAGCCTACCTCAGAGAGAGGTAGGAAACTTGGAAGAAAGAGAGGCGAAGCTGCAGTAGCCAGATATAGGGGTTTACAAATAGGAGTGAGGTACAGATAGGACTGATAAGAAGGAGCAGAGAGCAGGGTTAATGGGCTGGGGGACGGGAACAGGATTTGGGGATGGCAGAATTTCAGGCACGGACAAGAATGAGAGATGCGGCTGTTGGTGTGTACACAGTAAGAAATGCAGAGCTGATGGGCTTGAAGAAGGCCATGGAGCAGTGGAGCAGAGGTGGTGGCTCAGGTGGGTCGGAGGTACCGTGGGCACTCGGTTCAGCCAGGGCTAGGTGAGCACCACGTTGCTGCAGAGGTTGGAGATGAGCATACTTCGTGTGGAAAGCAGCATTAATGTAACAAAAAGGAGGCAGACTTGACCTGGAAATTCAGGAAGGCAGAATTAACAGCAGGGTACCTGGAAATGAGATGTGACAGCTCTTAGCTAACAAAACAACTCTCGCTGGAGGCAGGAGCTGGTAATTGGTAATCTGGTTCAATGCCCACGTGGAGATTGGTGACGAGTGGTGTCCCTCAGGGGTCTGTATTGGGACCAGTACTGTTTAATATCTTCATCAATGGCATAGACAGTGGGATCGAGTGCACCCTCAGCACGTTTGCAGATGACACCAAGCTGAGCGGTGTGGTTGACATGCCTGAGGGATGGGATGCCATCCAGAGGGACCTGGACAAGCTTGAGAAGTGAGTCCATATGAACCTCATGAGGTTCAACAGGGCCAAGTGCAAGGTCCTGCACCTGGGTCAGGGCAACCCCTGGTATCAATACAGGCTGGGGGATGAAGGGATTGAGAGCAGCCCTCCTCTCTGAGGACTGAGAAGGACTTGGGAATACTGGTGGATGAAAAGCTGGACATGAGCTGGCAATGTATGCTTGCAGCCCAGAAAGCCAACCGTATCCTGGGCTGTATCAAAAGGAGCGTGACCAGCAGGTCGAGGGAGGGGATTCTGCCCCTCTGCTCCGCTCTGGTGAGACCCCCCCTGCAGTACTGCGTCCAGCTCTGGGGTCCTCAGCACGGGAAAGACACGGACCTGTTGGAGCGGGTCCAGAGGGGGCCACGAAAAACGATGAGAGGGCTGGAGCACGTCTCCTATGAAGACAGGCTGAGACCTGGGGTTGTTCAGCCTGGAGAAGAGAAGGCTCTTGGGAGACCTTGTAGCAGCCTTTCAATACTTAAAGGGGGCTTATAAGAAAGGTGGGGACAGACTTTTTAGTAGGGCCTGTTGCGATAGGACAAGGGGTAATGGTCTTAAACTAAAAGAGGGTAGATTTAGACTAGATACAAAGGAAGACATTTTTTATGATGAGGGTGGTGAAACACTGGCCCAGGTTGCCCAGAGAAGTGGCAGATGCCCCATCCCTGGAAACATTCCAGGTCAGGTTGGACGGGGCTCTGAGCAACCTGATCCAGTTGAAGATGTCCCTGCTCATTGCAGGGGGGTTGGACTAGATGATCTTTAAAGGTCCCTTCCAACCCCAACTATTCTATGATGCTATGATTCTATGAATTGTAACACTTTTAGATGGAGTAAAGGGTAAGAGTGAAAGTCTGGGAATAGAGATGTATCTCTTCAGCTGAAGAGACACCACCATAATGTTGCTGGTAGTCTGACTTACAATTTTTGGTGCCTTACGTAATGCTGACTAGCTACTCACCACCACTTAATCTGAACCCTTGAGACTTAAATGTGCTAAAGGATCGAGAGCAATATTTACCTTCAGTTTTCAAATTTCAGTGTCTTCAAAACAATGAATATAACTATCTTGTTCAGTGGACGAAAACAAAGGCAATCTTTGTCCAAGCCATGGAGAGCATTAATAATGGCATTTTCCTACTTCTGTCATGCAGAAAAACAATGCTTATTATAATAAACTGCTGTTTCCTGATATAAATATTTTTGAATAGCCTAACACTTCCATGAAATGACAGTATTTTAGGTCAGCTGGATATATACCCACTCCACATAGTTACACTCCAGTGTAATTGTATTCCATGTTAACAAATGTGTGTTACTAAACATATTTTTTCCCCAGGTTTCTGAACGGTGATACATAAGATGTTTTCAGTTTTAACGAGATGGGTTGTTTCAGGATTTCATGCTACAGTAGCAATTTCTAGAACCACTTCCTTACTACTCTTAGCCGTTGATGATAAATTTTCTTCCAAAGTTCCGACGTTTCTAAATTGGATTAAGTTTCCCAATAACTACACTGAAGCATGTGCTAACACAATCGAGTTTCATGTTGTTATATGCTTAAAGGAAATTACTATGTGCTGGTGCGTAGTAGAAAATAAGGCTAAATTAAAGCAGACTGCCAAAATTGTGAAGAGTGAGGGAATGGAGGTTTAGCCCTCTTTTTCCTCCGCCATATCCCGAGGAAAGTTATTTCAACACATAACAGGAAAAATCCCAAATGTGATTACAGTTCCCCTGACTTGTGGCCCTTTCTGCAAGATCCCACGATAAGCAGCAGGAACTAAAAATATAGATTAGACTTTTTCCAGACAGACGTGAGCCTTGGGCTTCTGGCCAGTCACAAAATACAGGGACAATTTTCATTCTTTTTTGGCAAAGAAGATATTTTCTTGAGCTCATGGAAAAATATTCGACTGAGATCACAAAAGCCTCTTTGTTTGTCACCAGTTCTGCTGTGCAGGATAATAGCATGATAGTAAAATTGGCCCAATTAGAGTAAAGAAACTGCAGAGGAGAATGTATAGCTTTTGTCAGTTTAAGTGACTACCCCAAGTGACAAAATGTCATCTTAGAAATTTCACCTTGTCATCTCCTACATTGTGACTGATGATTATTAGGACCTCACAGGTTATTTAATCTGTCATGTTCTTAATGTTAAATATTTTAGACCTTCCTTTTTCTCGGCAATGCTGTCATCATTAACAAAACACAGAACAGCCTTCACCTTTAGAAATGACAAAATGGGGATGTGTCTCAAAATCAATTAATAGCATCAGTGAAGGCAAAGAAATAGCATCTAAATCTTTTGAATCGCATCCCCAAGAATAATGCAATGAGTTCTTTGGGGCAATGACTCCTTTGAGTTGAGTAGAAAGTAGAGAAGTTGAGAAGAAAGTATCTCATCGACACGGTGGTACCACTCAGCGGTTAGTTGTTAGTCTTGTTTCATACTGTTCCAGAGGAATCCAACTGCCTCAGTCAGTAAGCACTGTGTTTTCTTGATTTTTGTTTTAAATGCTTTAACCCTTGGATCAAACAAAGACTTGTACAAATGAACGATGCTGTTAGGTGCTATAATTGGGCACTCGCTGCATTTCAAATAGAATCCCTGGTACGCAGCAAAGTTTCAAGCAGGCGTACTAACGTACCTGTAATGTAGTGCGTGCGTGTGTGTGGGATGGAGGGTGCTGGGGGGGGTGGAGGAGGAGCCGGCGTTTGGCTTTAGCAAGCTTTACAGGTAACTACCATGAACTTCAATCACACACCCTGAAGGAACGGTTGCACGTTACAGAATCTCTTCACAAATCCAGCACTTGGCAAGAGCGAGCCTCAGGATTGCCAAGCCCATGCGCTGATCAAAAGCCTCGCTGGGCACCCCACCCCGCGCTGCGCTCCCCAGACATCGGCAGCTCAGCACCGTCACCCTTCCCGCTCCGTGCCTGCACGTGCCAGAACCGCACGCACCTACCATGTCCCCGGGGGCACCTAGAATGAATCCATCTATATTTCCACATAGGCCACCAAGGTTATTTCATTGAGAGTCAAGATCTGGCTCCGGGTTGCATGACTCAAACAGGTCGTCTGCATTTCAACCTGGATCGTAACTGGAAACTCCCCAAAGCCCCAGGTTTCCTCTCTTGCACACATCAACCTTTGTGTCCTCTCGCTATCCAGTCCCTCCTTCAGCCCCTACCCCGGCTCCCCATGCTCTCCTCTTGAGTCATATTCTGTAATTAAAGCCTCACGTGTCCCACTTGTGCTTAGCAGCCCTACCCTTAGCAGTTCGTGTATAGGCAGTAAACATTTGAGTTAGTATTTAGGAAGAAAATTCTTCAAATTTTTAGCAAAAGATTAGACTTCTGAAATTGTCCCAGGAGGCTTAATCTCAAAAGTTGCTGCCTTTGTAACTGGGATGAAGGCTGAGGTCACCAGGACCACCAGATGTGGACATGGTACAGCTATAACTGAGGTACCGCTGGTCCGACTGCAAAGTGTACTGCACAGCTGTACGCATGCAGGCTGCAAGCACGGAAACTCCCTGCGAGACTTTCCTCAGAGAAAAAGAAAAAAAAGGTTATGTTGCATAGATATATTAAGCCTGTTATCCCCTAAAAATATCTGCCCATCAGATTTAAGATAGCAACAGCTGGTCAAGTTAATCAGCTGCTTGTTTGTGCAATCAGTTCTCATAGGGCTCCTGTTGTTAAAACTGCCTGAACAGACTGACTGAAGTCTAACCTCTCCCCCCGGTGAACCCCTTGCTGGTCTCACTCAGACCGATGACAGCCTGAGCTCATTTTGCTGCGTTTCTTCTTGCTGCACCCCCCCCACCTCCTGCAACCCTCGCCTCTCCAACCACGAGTCAACTCCACCCCTGCGCTCTTCCCACTCCTCGCTCCGTGTTCATCACCCAACCTTGCCGTGTTGACCAAGGCTGAGGAGCAGCGTGTCTTTCCCGACCCGAGACACGTAGTGCACCCGGCCCAGCATCACCTGCACCTTCTTATGGCCAACCAGTAGCCAACCTTGCATGCTCTGACCAGTCGGACACCAAGAGGGAAGCCTACGGCCTCGGAGGGCGAACAGCATCCACCATCTCTTCGCCCTGCACCACCATGCCGTGCCTGTCTTGCCTTCTCTCTGCTCTGGTCTCAGACGGCTTGCGCTATATTTTGCACAGCAACCCTGATTCGAAGGGAGAGAGGAGCACGGCCTCGCTCCCAGCCTGGCAAGCAGAAAGTTGAGAAGCCCTTTGATTTAATTTTTCCTCCTTCCCAGGCAAATGATTTAACGATTAAGCTGTTAGGTAACCAGAGGAATATCCTTCGTTCTCCTTGTGTGCAGTGATGGGGAGGTGGGTGCCTGATCCCCGATATTAAAAAAAAAAGAAGCATAAGAGAAGCAACATTTCTACAGAAAATGTAAAGATAAGCAAAAATGCAGGAAGTCAGGCCAACTGAATGCAGCCCGAGATTGTTGTCAAATTTCCTGATGGGTTTGCCGTGTCTAAATATCACGACAGTGACTTCTTAAACTGCAAAATTTTCCTTTTCTACATTTTTGACATCAGAAAAATGTAGTAACTCTGAAAAACTGTACAGCAGCAAAAAAGTTACATAGCCTTCACAAAAGTGGTAAAGTTTTAAATTCTACTAAATCTGCCTAGCTCTGTATATATGACAGCAAACAACCCCCAAAATTAAGGAAGTAACATCAAAGCAACAAGTCATGTTGTACAGCAGCTCTGCACTCAAGAGATCAGGTTTTGGAGTTTTACAGGTCATTCATTTTTTAGGTACATGCAGTCTGGTGAATGATGTAATTAAGAAATACTTATTTACAGGCCCTGGAATTCTATAACTTCTTTGGAAGGACAGAATAAGCACAAAAGAAGAGGGCAAAGTTGCAAATTATTAATCCATATTAACTGGTTAATTATATGAAACTCTTGCATATAAACCATAGAATTCCACACAGGGATTCCTGAATTCAATCTGCCAATTTATAACAGACCTTGTACATTGCAAATACCCTTTTATTTTAAACTGAAAGAGATATGGAAGCAAATTTACAACGCAGAAAACTATTAACTGTCCTTATGTAAAAAAATTAATTTCATTTCCACTTCAAGCTTTTCTGTGTGGTTCTATAAAGTGATAACAGTGCTCTAATAAGGGCAGAGTTCAACTGCAGGAGACAGAGGCAGCCATCATATGGTTTTGGCAATTAAATAAAGCATTTGAAATATCAAAACATGCCATCTACTTGATAAGCTGTTACTCTTCTTGAAAATGTAAAAATATTTTTAAGGAGGAAGCAGCAAAACAAGAAAACACAAGGTTTTTTTCTTTGAAGAGTGTAAAAGATATCCTTTCTCTTCACAACCATTTTTCTGACCTTAAATACTTCTCTGCTGTATCAGTAAGGTATTTAACTTGTTTTCAAATCCACCACATACATTTCTGAACAGAGCTTAATTTGTGACTGATTCTTCATAAATTGTTTCCAGTCTCATTACAAGTTTCTTTCTGTTTCAACACATGTTTTGAAGCTTACCACTTCTGGAAATCAACCAAAGCTACAGCTCTAGTAAAAAATTATCTGCGGAGGAGTGTCTAGAGGCTGTGTATGTTACAGTTTCCCACCATTTATCACAGCTCCTCTCTGCCTGAGGTTACTGCTTTCAGAGCAAAGCTGGCAGAACAGCTCAGGT
Source organism: Harpia harpyja (assembly GCF_026419915.1). NCBI lineage: Eukaryota > Metazoa > Chordata > Aves > Accipitriformes > Accipitridae > Harpia > Harpia harpyja. Next base: position 7,104,959 of record NC_068962.1, read on the forward strand.
AAGCATTTCTTGCCCGTTTTGATACAAAATCAACCAGGCCAACTTTAAACGCTTTCAAAAGCACTGCTGTTTAATAAATGAAGCTGAAGTAGGTGATACAGCACTGCAAGAGTTGAGGCCCTCTCTCATACCTTCTGCCAGCTCTGGAGGGAAGAGACAGTGTCGGGCAAAGGACTGCTAATGGACACCTGAATATGTGAAAAATTACATCACAGCCTGTGGCATTCATCTGACTGCAGTCAGCTACTAAGAATAAACAAACACGCTGACAGAGTGAGCTTGCAAATCACCCATCCCAAGAACAAGCACGTTAACTGAGCATAGCAACACAAAAACTGATACTTGGTCGTACCATGTGATCTTCAGAAACATCGAAGCACAACCTCCAGTTCTGAAGTTATTCCCTAGAAACTAGATTTACGATAATCAGGAAGTTGAAACCCTCCCTTCTTGCCTAATTTCCAGTTATATGAGGCGCACTTTGTTCATTCCAGGCAGCGTTTCCCAATGACAGCCAGGACCTCAGAACATCAGTGGGGCAAAAATAACCAAATCCACTGGCTGCTGCAGCTGGAAACAGATACAAAAGCGAAAGGAGTTTTAAAATGCTTTTTCTAAAACACTGCCTCTCTGGGTTCAAAAAAAGCTTTTGAGTCAGTCGGTTTGTTTGCTGCAAGTACTGATGTGCAGAATTTATTTCCCACTCTGAGGACAAAGATTCAAGTTTTTGCCCTAGAAAAATAACACCAGTTACATTTTATCCATCTATTGGGAATATTTACTTTACAGTGTACAAAACTGATTAACATCTACAAAAATTTTCCATTTAGAGTTCAGCCAAGCATAGTATCTGCATTCTTTATTCCAAGGACTATTGTACTTTTCCTTTTTCTTTTTTCTTCACAATCTTTTGCAATCTTTTTCTCTTAAACTTAAGCCACTTCTGGTTGTTTCTCTCTTCAACTCTTGTTTGACTTTTTCAGCCTACCTTTAGAAATAGCAAACTAGAACATTTTGTCAAATGGAAGTTTTACAAAAATAGTAAAGCCTTTTCAGCAAAAAAACCTGTTAACCAATTTTTTGAAAGACCTAGCATTTAATGTAACATGGATTTAACTCAGGTTTAGCATGTTAAGGTGGGTCTAGATAAACCTCATTATATTAATTACGTAGCATAACAAAGATACAAAAGATGAAAAAGCCTCATAGTAATGTCAGGCATTTCAGCTTGTGAGAGATCACCTGTTTTCTTCCCCCTGCTTACAACTATCTGTAAGTTCTCGTCTCCCATGTGTCTAGAAATACGATCTGAAATGTTTTATCAGAAGCTTCTACTAGGTTGTAAAGCTTTAAAATTGATCAGTTTCTTACTCTGGTATTTTAGGAAAACAGGCTAGAATAATAGCCCATCTTCCTATCCAGCACAGAGTCAGTGGTATCTTTGTCAGTCCTGAAGCAAGCAGTAATGAAGAGCCCATGGTCTCCCTCGGTCTACTCATCTGAACATCAACCTTTACTCTTAAATAATGTCCTTTAGTGTCTCACTTACAGCTCCCTTGCTGCACTGTGTTACTTATTCCCCTAAAGAATGGAGAACAGACTATTCCCTTTCTTTCTTCAGAAGCCTTCTATACATTTAAAGTCTGTTAACTTGTGTCTTTTCAGCCTTTTCCAGATTAAACAACCCCGCTTACTTCAATCCTTCTTCACAAGCCATGTTTCCAGCAAGCTCCACTTGCTGCTGTCCTCTGGACTCTCCAACTTACTCAAATATATCCAAAAGGTGCTGTCTGTAAATTAGCAGTATATTCTTGAAGTGGCTGCTATTCAAAATAGGATGAAAGTATTTACTTACTTCTCTGGACTCCATCAGTAGATGCCAAAACACTAGAACAGGATCCCTCAAAGATTTTACTTTTCTCTGATACAATATAGATATGAGTTAGCTCCTGTTGCTTATATATTTTCTGGGTCAGAGTACTTTCTGTGAACTCTATCACCTTTTGAAGAACACAGCAGTAGGTATGCTGTTTATTTTTATTATTTAAAGTACTGTTATCCAAAATCTTGAAACATTATTTACAACTAGCAATGGTCCAGAACAAAACAAGCTGGGATCTTTGCAAATGAGAAAATACTAAAAATAATCAACTGTCAGCAAATGAGTTCAGCTATATAGTGGTTTTGATCAACAAAATTATGTTGTATATTGAGAGGCTCTCTTTTTTGAGTGCGTTATGATGAAATTAGACATAGCCATTTCAGATTTGTTTTTCAGCTAGGAAGTCACTGTGAGCCTCAGCAGCCATTCCACAGCTTCTCCAAACATCGAAGAGTTGATGTGCTACTGAAGTTTTCTGTTAAGAACCCACCATATATTTTGAACAGAAATGTTCACAAGATGTTTTCCTGATGCTTTCTGGAAAATGGTAATTGTATGTGACTTTAAAACATAAGCATTTTTTCAGATGGTACAGCATTTTCCTAAAGAAGGAAATTCCAGCTCTGTCTCTGAAGGAAGATAAAAGTTTGCCTACATGGGAGTTGTTCCAGAATAGCTACTTCTGATTAAATACAGGAATGTGCCTTCTAAATCTGAGCTAATACTGTCTGCTTCCAAATAAGTTAACCCATTTTGAAAAGCAATTAAGTTCATTTGGTACAGTCTCATTTTCAGTCAGGATGTCCAACACTTTGTACAAATTAACTGCATAATGTAGATAAAGAAGAAAAGGGGGTTTTGCTTTAATTTAATCCTTGCTTTAATAGAAATTAATTTTGCTGATAAACAAGTTACCAGCCCAAACACATTTCTGGTGCAATATAAATGCCAGCAATGGAAAAGTGTCAAAAGCCATTAGACGAATGTGTTGTACAAAGCTGGAAAATGTACATTATCTGAGAACTAATTATTCATCCAGCTTTGTAATATATTTGATTATTACAGGACTTTCTCAAAATATTAGTATCTATTATTCCACTTCCTTCAATAAATGCACATTATATAAGTTATATAGTAATTATGTCTCTAAATATCTGTTCATTTAAGTAAAAATGCCATTAACTTTTGGGCTCCAGTCATTACAGCCAGTCCAAGTCATCAAGTTTTACATTTTAGGCCAAAAAAATCAAAACCATAAAGAGCTCTCTGGGTTGTATTGGAATGAGATCAGTAAGCACTGGTGTTTCAGCAGCAGACGACTGCAGTGAAACCTGTTTATAGACATAGGCTTTATAAGAGGGCTCTCTCTTGCTTAGATGAAGAGTCACTTGCTATCAAATGATAGTATCATAGCACCCTTTGGAGCACTAGCCTATTCGAAGTATATTAGAACTGTCTGTAAAAACACGGCTGGTGTTACCAGCGGACTTGTAAACGATAAGGTTTGCTTTTCAGAGAAAATCCCTCTAGCCAATTCTGTGTCACAGGCCAAAAGCCCAAAAGAAGCTCCGTTTGAGCAGTTTAAATCACAGCTAGGTATCGTTACGTGTTTGAATGGTCTCCTTTTCTCTGGGAAGCCACTTAAGTTCAAGGCGGGATGCAATGTTTCAGACGGACTATTTTGTATTTGCGGATCTGGCAGCAGGCACCCGAAGCTGATTCAAGACAGGGGTGGGAGCGGGGTGGCAACAGCAGGCTTGGCAGACCGGGAGGTGACCTCTAGCTGTACGAAGTTCTTCACTGCCAGTCGCAAGGGCTGGACACCACACTTTTCCCTTAAAGGGTACGGAAAATTGCTGCCCAGCCCAGACACTGAGCAGGTCTGCACTCCCCTCTTTCCTATGACTTCTCCTCAAGAATCTGGCTCTCCTCTTTTGTTTGCCAGGAAGGGTTGAGAAACAAGTAAACACATCAAATGATAAGACCTAGTGAAGCACAGACTACCTTAGCACGGATCAACACCTTCACCGTGAAGACCTACCTGGGGGTCTCATGTAAGGGCATCCCCAGGGGTGACGTATTTGCCCTTGTGCATGGCGGGGACGTTATGGAAGGAATACTTCATCCTTCCCACCACCGCGTTAAACCCAGCTTTCTCTGAATTCGTTTGCAACCTGCTCTATCTATTTCTTTTTCATCTCACCTAGCACAGAGCTTCTATCTGTAGCAGTGACAGGGAGAACAATACTTTATGTAAATAACTTCCAAGTGGAGGTAGTCATTAATGCAGACAGTTCTGAAGACAAGTGAAACAGTGTTTGGCAGCGAGCACTGTTAATGAGACTGTCCCTTAGGATTGTAGTCTGATTCAGAACACACCTTTCTGACTTCCTTATTTTTCACTTTTTTTTCCAGAAATACAATCCCCCCCCAACTATAGGGCTTTCTCCCATTGCAGCAGAGATTATTTGGGAAGCTCTTGTTAGCTCCAGTGCGGAGAGGAGATATGGAGCAAGCAAGTGCAGGGTTGAATGGCAGCACTGGAAGGAGGGATGTGTTCAGTATCCATCATTAATCCGTAGTCCGTAGGTTGCCAACCTATGCAAACTCAAGTTTAAAGCTATATCCACAGCCACAGGTACATACCTCCCAGCGTTGAAAATTCAGATAGTGTTAGGTAAGTGCCAGCTTGCTCTTTGTGAGTGGCCTGCTCCTCTCCTCCTGCCCCGGCACACAAACACAGCAGGGCACGTGAGCATATTTCATCTGAACATGCACAGCCCCGTAAAACGTTCTTGTGCAGATGCCAGCTTGCAGTGGCTGGACACAACAGACTGGTCTCAACTGAAGGCAAGAAAAAGCAGAGCTAAGTGTCTCATGTAAAGGGTTTTTAGGGGAGGATGAAAGAACAAGCTCTGCATTGTTAACAGAGACACTGTAGAACGCTTGCGGGATGTGGATTATTTTGCTTTTGATTTTTTTCCGACAGCACATTAGGAAAGCTGAAAGATTAGCAGGGAAATAAATGAACATCTATTTTCTCAGGCATGTTTTACCACACATCATAAACCCAGAGCCAGTAGCTGACCCACAAAATGTGCAGTTCAGTCCCCAAAGTGGGACAATTGGCAGGTACATGCTCCTTTGTCCATGCTTAAACTACAGAAACAAATCAAAATCATAGGATAAGAACGCAGGTTGGAAGGGATGCCTAGAGATTGTCCAGTCCAACCCCCGCCAACGTTTAGCAGCTCTGTCACCAAAGTGATAGACGGCACTCTAACCTTTCAGAGAAGGTTAGAGTGCTTTTTGTTGTGGGAAGTGGGAGTTTTAAGTGTAGCACCTGAGTTATATAGACAAGATAACTATAAGGAGAAGGCACACCTAAATGATGTGAAGAAGAACAAATGAAAAACACAGTAGAGAAAGGAAATTGGAAATGGAACGAGATGTAGGAAAAAATATAGAACAATACTCACAGGTTCTGAAGGGTACCATACCCACACTATGTCTTTTCTTTAGGACCTGCTTCTCTCTCCCTCAGACCCTGTGGCCCTGTGACCTTCATTAAATGTGGGCTAATGAAATACACTCTGTAGTTACATTCATCCCGTTTCACAGGAAATTTGTTGGAATACAATGCAGTAAATAAATAGCTTTGCCTCACCCTTCAGAGGAATGGCTGAAAATTTCAGAGCCAGTGCACAATCTGTTTTACCCTCAAGTCAGTTTTCTGTGGGGTTAGGGGTTTTGTTTTTGCATAGGCACCGAGACATAAGATAATTTTCTGTAATTTCCTAGGGAGACTGAGAAAAGAAAGGGATCTCAATCTTTTCAGAGAGTGAATTAACATGGCATTGTGGCAGAGCATTATGCTGTGTGTATGACCAGTGAGTGGACATGCAATGAATCAGAAACCTGAGCCCGGATAGCCTGTATTTTTTTCCAGACATTACCTTAATTTTCCCAAGGAGCAAACGTTCCTTTCTGACCCATCACAGTGTAGAAAGCATAGAAAAGTTTAACTCTGTATCCTTACAACAAAAATATATGTTTTGCCTCACTCCAAAACTACTCATATACTATGCTTTCAATGTTTGCGTTTAACCTGTGGAACTTGGTTTCCATTCCTTACTAGTTACTGGACAGTGAAAAAAGACTACAAAACCACATGAAAATTGAAAACAAATACTATGCTAGGTGATGTGGAAGGAAAAGGAAGAGCTAAGTGAAATTGTTTACTGATTTCCAAGTAGCACAAAAGATTAAAATTGCCTGGGCTGAGTAATCCCTAATGAAGAACGTATGAGAAAAATGTATAGTTTATGTGATGCAGAATTTTCCTAGAATATTCACTGAAAATTATCTTTTATATACCAGCAATTCTACATATTCCATATAAAAGTGAATGTCATGCCTCCTCAGTGGAAACTACTGGAGTTTCCAATATTAAAAGAGAGTCTCTCTATATAAAGCCACTTTAGGACAGCCACCATGTAAGAGCTCTACCAAAGTTTATATTCTGATTAATTTTCTGATGTTATACAACATTCAGAGTAGTATTTCTAAGTCTATGTTTATTTACAACATCTTGTTTTGCAGAAGGGAGCAAATGGCTGCAATATGACACAAGTCTTGAACTAAAAGGAACAACTCATACAGCCAGTGAGTTTCCCAGCCACACATCGTCAGGCTCAACAAAAGACCAACTAAGCTCTCTTGGATATTAAAACAACAACTAATTTGGAAGGAAATGCCAGAGTACTGAGATGTTAGACACTAACATTCAGATGAGGATTTTCATAAGTCTCCATTTAGTTTCGTATTCCATCATGACTGCACAACAAGCCCAGAATGAAAAAAAACTCAGATAGAAAGGGCTACTGTTCAAGCATCTAATCATGAGCTTTCTCCAAATCTAATCTAGGAGCCAGTGTAGGGGTGATGCTATCAGCACCAGCTGTGGGTTTCTGAGAGGGCAAAGGGGCAGATGGTGTTAAAACATGATGCTAAGAAGAAGGAAAGAAGCCAAAGCTGTTTCAGCAAGAAGCTTACTCAGGTGGCATACCTGAGTATTTCTGAGCAAGAAAAATGCTTGCTTGCTGGTTTTTTATTTCTCTGGTCAGGCAAGCAAGACACTGTGTTTATATTGTGAATAAAGATTTTACTAAAGACGTAGCTGTTCCATGTAATAAACTTTTCATCCTAATTGAAAAAAAGTAGCAAGGCCTTATTTTGGGCTTTAATAATGTAAACATATTTTAAAACATTAACTTGTTATTAGTATCAACGTTTCAGCAAAATTTTCAGGTGCAATGTTATTTCACAAAATATTTAATGGACCTATTTTATTTTGTACTAAAGTAAACTAGAAGCACATTTATAGATACAGTTTATCCATAGATACAGACAGAGGAAATTACAATATCTGGGTTAAAAGGTGATTAAACTTGCCACACCCTAACTGCCAAACTCGATTGCAAGACCCGTCCTCTAGATATTTAAAACCTCACTTAGTTACTGAGCATCAAAAACACCCACTGAAGATGGTAGGTAGCATTCTTCTCCATAACTTCTGAAAAGCAGACCCTGGCACAAGGCAGCGGTTAGAGATTTTGAGCTGTGTACCTTAAGTCCTTCTATTCACATTTCAATGTGTTTGTAAGCATGTAAGTCATCTGTCACTTAAAGCTTGAAACTTTTCAGGCAAGAAGTGTATTTTGACTGAAATAAACAAATATATACAGATCACCTATTGCTAGAAGCCACAACAAGCACTGAAGTAGGGCAAATTCTGAAATGGCAGTACATTTATAAGTGAGAGATGTTGTAGACCAGGAAGCCTACAAATTGGCAATCTACTTAGTGAGGTAACACCCAAGTATCAAGAGAAAATCAAGGCCTTTCTGTAATCCTGCCCTATCTTCTGCCTTCACTGAGCTTACAGGATCAAAAGTACATTTCAGGGCAGCTTAACAGTTAGCAGACTTCAAACAGAAAGAGAGAAATATCCACTGAGCTGATGTTCAGGCTGTCATTGATCTCAGCGAAAGCTAGGAGAAAACGAAACCTTTCCACGGCGATCAGGTCACAGGAGTGGGTAGAAGAGAGCCGGCACAGCGCTCAGCTGATGGGGACGCCAGGCAGCGTCACGGCGTGCCCCAGGCTCCCGGCTTTGCTCCCTTCTCCACAAGCAATATTGAAAGAGTCTCCACAAGCAATATTGAAAGAGTCACCACAAGCAATACTGAAAGAGTCTCCGAAAGTTTCTGGCAGGCTTCCAGCGCCCATCCTCTGCCCCGTCCTCGATGGCGGTGCGCCCAGCCCTCGCCCCTCCCTCCCACTGCCCTGATCCGCACGCTCCTGCACGTCTCCACTCCCCCCCTTGCCCTCCTCTCCTTTCCTCAGCCCCACCAAGCTGTTCAACGTCCAACGCCTCCATTACATCCTTCCACTGAACTCTTTCTAAGCCCCCAGAAAGCTTCTCCTCTCCACCGCGGAGGAGCAGCCGGGGCGGTAAGCAGAATGGTGCTGGGAGGACCAGTGAGCCCCAGAGGCAGGAGCAGAAGGACCCGTCCCAGGCAGGGCTGGGTGCGAGGGCTGGGAAGGAGGAGGAGGGCTGGCCGAGGCAGGAGACAACCTCCATCTGCCCTGGCAGGCTGCGAGGTTCCCTCAGCTGCTTGCAGACCTACAGCTTCAGCCTAGGGCGATGCAGCTATAAGGTCTGAGTGTAGGTTTTTACTACGGACTGCAAGAGGTGTGTGACATCGACGGGTCAAGCGGGGAAAAAAATAGAGGAAAAGAGCCACGACAGGCTAGGTGGAAGAGGAATACCCAGGTGCATTAACTGAGACCGTGACACACAGCCGCCTGTTCAAAATCAAACCCAAACTTTTTTGCAACGGAATGGAAATTGGATTGAGATATGGTATTTATCCAAATGGTGACAGTTATTTGTAGGAGACCATTCATATATGGAATTACTCAGTTATGTAGAAACTCTGTATATAAAAGCTAAATCTCTATCCTCCCAGTGGAGAAATACGACAAAATAAATTTTAAAAAAACATGATGAAGGCAAATAAAAAAACACAATCTTATTTATTCTTCAAAAACCTTAGTGTCAAAAACTGATTTCACATTTATTATTCTGACTGACAACCTTTTCTCATATCTGAGACTGATAGCATTACTGTCATCTCTATTTCCTCCCTACTGTCCCTCCCTAGGAAGCTTACTCTTTTTCTCTTGGCATATTTAGTTCTCAGACCTGATGGACTAAATGCTTCTAATTATGACAGAAGATTCTCTGTCTATTTTCATCCTCTTATTTTTTGGTTCCCTCTTGAGAAAATGTATCAGATCTGCTTCCTTCCACATGGAACATTTCTGGAATACTGTGAGGAACAGCCAACAGTAGCCACTTCAGATATATTTAGCTTGTTAATTCTTTTTTTCCCTTGCTCAACTCAAGGATTATGTATGTCAACACAATAAAAGTATTTTTATTTATAAAACTGTGATTTTGCCAGTTTTCATAATCGGATCCTTTGTAAATGAACAAAATTTTTCTATGAATCCATAATGTGTTAAACTGACAACTACAGATAGACTGTATAAATATCTTACTCAGTAGGAAAGGAAGCCCGCAAATGACTAAGGAATTACTACTACACTGTTCCCACCCTCCCGTTCCCATCCCCCTCAGAAAAACCTTTAAGAACTTCTCTTGAGTGAATGAAGCTCTATAAACTTAGACTAGATTGCAGGCAGACTAAAAATAACTAGATCTCAAATAGAAGTAACTTTTTTTATTCAAGCATTACTTGCTAGCAAGCTAGATCAGATCATTTTCATCAGAAAGATGAAGGAGTATAAGGATTGTGTTGAAGCTCTTAATTTTCACAGGGTCTCTCCAGATTAAAAAAAAATCTCCACATCATACTAATCAAAAATGATACCCTCTTTCACTAAATGAAACTTAGCATTGAAACGTACAGAAGTATCATTTGATATGAACTCAGCCTATAAAGTTAGTAGTGTTTCATTTGTTGCTTGAGTAATTCTGCTTTTGAAATATGAAATGTACTTCCTGTTAAAGTACATTGGCTATTATTTTAAGAATGCCAGTCAGAAATAATTCCCTCATAATCTTAGGAAAACTCAGAACTCCCATCAGGTATTCACATACACATTGAGTTAAATCTAGGAAACAGACATCCGTAGAAGTTTTATAAGATTAAATTTCACATCAGTGGTAATGAAGATGAGAGAGGAGAGAACAGGCTGGCCCAAATCCATTTCATTAATGCCTGGGGAAGGGAGTATTAAATGCAATTATTCACCTTAGCCTATGGGCTATTTTTCACTGAACAAAATTGTCTCCCATGCATTTATTTAGTTCAATCAGAATTAACTTTTCCTCCTCTTCCTGTCTGTCTGTCCATCTCTCTCCCCTTTGTGTGAGAGCAAAAGATTAATAAAATTTGTAGAAAAACATGGGCTTTTTTGTGGAATCTTCTGCTTTGCCTCAACTAATCCAGCCACACTTAATACGGGATTTGTGCTTTCTAGAGGTTAGGTGGTCATAAAAATTAGCCACCCTAGGTTCAAACATCAAAGATCTATGTTTGTGTTTGAGGCAGAGGGGTTGTTCTCCAGTGCAGCAACTGGCTTCTGAAACCTGTGACTTTGACACTTTGAGCTGTGCTACAGTGTGCGTGTAGCCCCAGCCCGCATCAGCCGAAACTCCGAAGCTGCCCACGAAACAGCACCCAACTTTTTAAGGCGTAGTTTTCACTGAGAGCACGCATTACTCTACTAGATCGTAACTTTGCCTACGCTGTCAGTGACGCTGTCCCCGGGGACGATTCCCTGAAGTCCAGGCCAAGTCGCGCAGCGTGGGTCACGTTCTCACTGCAGATGGTGATGCTCTTTGAAGCGCACAAGCTGTGTGCACGCTGAATAACGCTTGGCCCAAAGCCCTCCTCTGAATCTCATGTGGTAACTATCTGAACCGTGAAAGATGTATCATTTTGTTGTGATTTTTCTCTCGAAAGTACCTAAAATAACACAGCGAATGCCACAGAGCCCAACAGGGTGGTAGGATGTTGGTGGACGTTGCGTACACTGAGGTATGGAGTAAAGGTGAGGACACTTAGGTGAGGGCTCCGATCCTGCTGAAGCAGAGCAGGGAGACTCCGATCTTGTCCAGAGTGACTCTGAGAAATCATTACTGGAGCAAAGCACTTCCCAAGCTACATCACAGAGGGAAAACCGACCGGTTTGTTCCAAACAAGAATTTAGGAGAGAACTAACGTATTTATTATGTGCTAAAGAAGATGGGACCTGAGGAGAAACCAGAAAGTGAAGTTACTCTCAGCTTGTCTTCCCTGATGGCTGTCTGCTTGTTCTCAGCTGGAGGTAACATGTCCAAATTCCAAAGAGGATTTGTGAACCTGTCTTTCACCTTGCCAAAAAACACTGGCTTTGTGTAACACAGTCCGCATCAACTGTCAAAATTCCTGTTTATGTTTCCACTTTTAACATTATATTTTTGTATAAAAAACAAACTTTGAAGAAAGGCTTCTGTTGTCTACTGTTTTGCTTTGCTGGAGGGAACTTTTCATAAAGAGTAGTCTTCTGAGATTGCCCAAAGAGAATTTGAAATAGAGTTCTCCCTTTAAATAGAAAACCTGTTTTGAATGAGTAATTATTGGGCAGACTTGGATAACGAAAAAGGTGTTTTTATCAACTCAGTTTAGTCTTGTTTAGCTATGGTTTTTACTGCCTAGTAAGGGAGTAAAAACTATCAAAGAGGATTTGGGCAAAAAGGGGATGAAAAAAGCCACAATCACCCATACCACAGCCTGGCTCCGTACCTTCAGAAGGCTTCCGTGGATGAGCCAAAGGCTCCCAAGCCAGTTGGCTTTCAGGAGAGCACTGGCATCGTTTATGGCTCGGGTCCCTAAATCATACTCCTGGACTAGATTTCTTATCTCAATTCTTGCATAAAGCAGGGGCGATGCTGTGCCCAGGCCCCTGAATTCCTCTAAATATCCTTTGATCTCAGCTTAGCCCTTCCTGTAAATGCTTAGATTGTCAGCGTTTGAGGCTGGGCAGAATCTTTCCTATTTGCACGAGCCCTTGGACTCTGGGCAGTATCTTTCCTATTTACACGAGCCCTTAGACTATGTGGTAAAAGGCAGCCAACGCCGGCTCCTGCTCGGTCTCCGGAGCTCTCGGCTGGGTAAATCACGTCCCTGTCACCCGCGCCCCACCTCTGCCGAGGTCTCTGCCCGCTCCACAGGAATGAACGGCCGTTTGTGCTTAGGAGATCAGCCTTGCCTCTCCTTGGGCCGTGTTTTCTGTCACTGTTTTCCCCAGCATAGACTGTGGGTTTGATGCCTGTTTAATAAGCGGGCATTTCTCCTAGTGCAGCCAATCCTTCTCAGGAAGCAGCTTTAGGTCTTTCTAGGTTTCATAGCTGCATGGGCTCTGGTGGTGGTGTTTTTATGCATTTATTTTAAAAAGCGAATAAGGAAAAAGATATTAAAAAGATGCAATATTTTGTCTTTATCTTTCTTCTTTTGCGTGATTTTCTAGTAAAGGAGATAATCTGCATTTTCAAAGACCTTGTGTATGTATCCTGAAATAATCTAAAACCTTTAGAAAACAAATTTCTTCTCACCAGCCCTAACGATCACAGCCAGAAGGTAGGGCAAGACATGAGGTGGAGGATCTCTTTCAAAGTTCCTTTTTCTTCCATCCACAACTATTTAATATAGAATCTCTCAGTTTGCTTTAGCAAGTACTTGTAAGCCGATTCAAAATCCTGATGTGAAAAGTTCTACTGCAATACAAAATGTCATTAGCTTTAAACTAGAACTGCTTTATTAAAGAAGGCTGATAGTAAAAGAAGTACTAGAAGGTCACTCAAAAAGATTTTTAAAGGGACTGAGGTTGTTGGCCTCTTCACAATGAATTGGGACAGTGTTGTATCATTTGTCTTTGGAGAAAACAATCTCATTTTTGGCCATGCTGCAGCTGCCAGCAATAAGATTTGGAATTTTTTTTGTTCATGTACATTACTTGTAATACATAGAGATTAAACAACAGAATTACAATGATACATGTTTCTTTAAAAAGAAAGGAAGAGACTTATTTGTTTGCTTTTTTTGGTCTGCTGAACAATACAATGGTGGGAGCCAGTTTATTACAACTTTTCCCACAGGCCTGCCCTTGGGAATAGCTCACTATAAAATCCCATTCTTGTGGCCCTACAGAAATAGAATGTAGTGCCTTTTTTAACTTGAAAATTACTACACCAGGCACCCTACTGCAAATGAGCGAGAACAAAGCTGTGTCCTGTAGTGTGATACTAATTTCTCTGAATACAGCCATTTGCTTTGATAATAGAATATTTAGGGACAGTGACAGAGACGCAAAGCGTATAAACAAAGAATAAGTAGATGTGGCATTCTCAGCAATTTTTTTAGTGTTCTAAATGGAAGTGAATTTTAAAATATAAGCAGTCATTTTAACTTGGGCTTTCTGATAAGGTCTGTCACAATCATCCTAGCTGAGACATAGAATACCTATTCTCCACCTGTAATGTTTAATATAATGCAAAAAGTAAGAAAATATTTATATTGCATCACAAAACATCCATCAACACGCTGGCACAAAGTGTATACAATCCCCAGAACAGTCTGCAAGGAGCACAAAACCTAGCCAAACCCCGGACATGCTAATGCAGATTCCTTGGGATTCTGTGGATCGTCTCCTGAAGCTGCAGAAATGCTAGTGGCTTTAGATAACATAAAGAGCTTGCCAGAATTTAGCAGGGGGATGGGAGAGAAAAACATCTTTTCACACAGGAAGGTTAGATTCAAAGTGACTTTTAGCAGGGTAAGGTTTTTACAGCCTCCTAAGACATTCTGAGTAATCCCTGCAGATCACAGATTTTCTCAGCATTTAACTAAGAGAAATAATTGAACTGCAGCTCGCTCTCTCCAATGTCATTCTGTTTGCACTTGCGTATGCAAATTGCTTTCTGCCTGGAGTTCTGCAGAATCTGCTAGGACCTTGTAAGGAAGGAAAAAGACACAAAATAGAAGAAAAGCAGATGGAAAAGTAGATGCAATTTTTGCATAGGTTGCCACTTCTCATTTCTATGCAACATATATATGCATAAGCTGCTAAGCCCAGGGTTGTAGCCAAGTATTCAGGCACACTGTGATGGATGTGGAGATCAATTGTTTGTGAAGGCAGAGAGGGTTCTAACCCAAGCTGATACTTTTCAGTTAAACAAATTATGTCACCTTTTTTTGCATAGCCACAATGTTTACAAATATTACCTGCTCATATGTTATGGTCCCTTCTTCTTCAGAGAGCCATAGTCTAAGCTAGGCTAATGTTGTTTGCTTTTTTAATTTGCTACAAGAAATCCAGGGCTGTAATCCACATACTTTATTGACACCTCTTTCAAAAATTCACTGAGAATGTTACAGAAAGTGTCTCCCATAGCCTGCAAGGGCAATTGAGCCATAACTTTAGAGAGGTCCAGATAGATAACCAGAAATGAAGAATGAGGCACAAATTATTTCTCAGTAGAAACTCACTTTATTAACATAACTTGTCACTGTGTGTAGTTTATTCTGGTGTTACGCTATTGTTCAAAGAAACTTGAAATCCACAACCATCCAAAGTGATCCATTAATGTCATGTCCATTGAAACTGCCTTTCAAAAGTCAGAAAAAAGCTGTAGTATTAGTACAATGTATATGTCATTATAACGTGAGGTTGTCCAGTTATATGTTTCTAGAAAATGTCAGGGTCAATGTGAAAAGATACCATTCATTGACTTAGGAAGTAGGAAATGCTTTTGCCCTACAGTGAATGACTTAGCTACTTGCTCAGCTCACCTTGAAAATAATCCTTCATTTGCTGTATGGAAAAAGAAGGCTAGCCCTGGATCATACACAAGAGACATTAACTTTTCCAGGTTAGATAAAGCAGACACTTTTCTGGTGGCAGGAAAGTTGAAACTTTGCCCAAAATCCTCAGCCTTGCAGAGGCAACTTTCATTCTGTTAAACCTCAGCAGGAGAGTTATTGTGAAGTAGGAACAGCAAATCCAGGATCTACTCCCATGAAGGCAGTCGGACAAAGTCGGGTTGCTTACAAAACAGGCTTCAGAGGGGAAGGCTGTGAAGCATCTGTCAGCTTCCTAGCTGACCTCTGCAGGGTGGAAAGGACCTTGAAAGCTAAAATGCTGTGTAGATATATGTTACTTCTTTTTACTTCTGAATGTTTGCAAACAGTGTCATATATTTATATTTGGCAAAGAAATACTTCTTTTGTTTGTTCTTATGTAGCCTGGTTTGAGATAAAAGCTGATTTAAGTGTGTTGCCTGACCTCGCAGCATTCCATCCTTACTGACATTGAGAGCTTAAAAGCAGGTCCTGGTCCAGGCTGACAACGTTCTGTTCCCAGTGCATTTCATTAAAGGATCCAAGAGCGCTAAGAGCATGCTTCCGTTTAAGCTGAACAAGCTGATTTTAAAGATGCTAATGCAGATGTCTGGGAAAAAAAAGAGACTCTTCTGGACAGGTGCTAATACAGCTTGATTTCTACCAAAAGATAATTTCTTTCATGAATTACACCTCAGCTTTATTGTGATGAACACAAATATTATTGAGTGCAGTGTTAGTCTATCGATGCAAGTTAGTCCATCAATGCAATACAATAAAAGTGCCATCAATGGTACTTGCAGTATCTTTAATTTCAATTTCCCTTTATCACTTGCATACTTTATATCCTGTATTTTTATTACTATAAATAGAATTGATTAAAAAAAACCCATACATTTTATTTCCATTATACATAGCTGAAGAAAGCCCCAGTTGGTATTACTGGAATTTTCATAATCAGAAACAACCTATTACTTCTCATTTTGCAGATATATGGTCAAGATAATATAGTAAGTTTAGGAAGTTGCTTTCTGAATTTATATACTTTATTGCAGAACCGCTCTGGGAATGTTCTTCAGTGACAATGGTCCTATGAAAGGGACTCTAGTTATCATCCCTGCTGCCCAACAAACATATACTGAGATAAAAACAGTACTCATCCCAGACCCTCCCGCGTGCCTGTGCACACCCCGTAAGCCTTCACTCCTCTCCCAAACAACTCTGCTTTCTTGTTCTGACACAGTTTTTCCTCTCCCTTCTCTGCCTCGTTTGCCTACGGAGGCTTTCCCTCTGTTGCCATCACAACTTTTTAAGGCTGCTTAGCCCACTCAGGTCTTCCCTGTTCTCTTTTATCAAAAAACATCTCTTGTTTGTAAGTAAGCGGCTAAAATATAGCATCCCTCCTACTTTCTGCTGAATTTTTTACTATTTGGTTGCCATGGTACCGAAGGCTTGTGGGGGCTGGCTAGCCTTCTGTCCCTTGGTGCTCACTGCCCAGACTCACATCTCTCTCCACTGTCCTTGTTCTCCTGCGTACATGACTTGAGGGTCATACGAAATGCTTCCCAGCTGGAGCAGAACTCCTTCTTGCCCAGATCAAGGCACAGGTCAGCGGCTCTTGCGCTCCACCGAGACTGGGGAGGAGAGGTGGAAGTTAGGGAGCTAAGAGCTGTCTAAAGTCAAGAGAACAGACGCGATGTTTTAAAGTGCAGAAATATTTTCTTATTGTCAAATATGAAAATATTTTTCTTTTGGCAAGCACAAACTGTGTTGGCCCTGAAAACCAGTCCATACTTAACAGACTTCAGGAACTGACTGCCCTCTTGGAAAACTAACAGAAAACAACAGAGCGAATATTTACATCTAGGCTGGGCCTTCTTGCTGGCCAGGACACATTAGTCAAAGTGCAATGAGAATACAAGAAAAGCCACCCTTTCCTACTGAGGCCATCTGGACTCTCTCAAAGCCTTTGAGATTTACGTGCCCGGAGGCCCTCTTCAGGCTGTGGTCTGCAGAGATTGCTCACAAGAAGTCGTGGCATACACATAGCGGCAATGCTCCTGCTTGGCCTTTCAGGGCAGCTAAGGAATAAAGTTTCACCTACAACAGGAACCTGTGGCCAAAGAGCAGTTAATAAGAATATGGGTTGTTTCTCCTCTGCTTTCATAATAATGGATTATCATTATGAGTTTTAATAAGTGGGAACTGGGGTGTCTTTGAAAGCCATCAAGAAAAATTGTCCATTGGGAGAGGAAAGAAAAACCTGATGGACCTTTGCTGTCCTGTAGACCCATCCTGCCAGGCACCGTTCCCAAACACTCCCTTGTCTCTTCTTGCCTGTTACAAGAGCCATTTCTTTAGGTCAGGAAGCCTCTGCCAGCACCACTGCCATTCTGACTGCAGGCCAAGGCCCACACGGGCACGGACATCTATGGAGTTAGCCATTTAGTGGATCTGTGAGAATGCCTCCTGTATGTTAGGAGCAGGGAGAAGACCTGCTCTGGTCTGGCTGGATTGCCAACTATTTGAAACCTATGGAGTTCTGAAGCCCTCTAAATCCCAGCCCTGGTGCCCTTTGACAATGTGAGACAAGGTTGTTCTTTCACCATGTCCTGTGGCATGATTTTGTCATGCCCTGGTCATAAGAAATGCTGCTGGGACGATGCCAAGTTATAAGCCTTTGGAAAGAGGCATCTTCTTGTTACCAAATGATGGTCCTGCTCAGGTTAGTGGACATTCCAGTTGGTTTGGTGTCACAAAAATATGAGGCCTATGCATGTTGTCCTTTTCCACATCAGAGTCAGAACCTTAAGTGTTCTCCTCTTGCCTCATCCTTTCTACTTTGCAATGGGATGGATTTTCTTTTATCTGCCCAAACTTCTGAGGAGCATAAATGCATTGCCACAGACCTCCTTTCTATGGACTTTTTACCCCCAGGACTCCTGCTATAGGTCTACTTGACCTTGTCCTTTTTGAGACAGAAGAGTTTCTTCTTCACCGTTCTTCCTTTGTCTCTGCTCTCTCTCACCTCCAAGCAGTTATTCCCATCTTTGATCTTGCTGCAAAAGTGCTTTCACCTTCATCCACCACTGATCTCCTACCCTCATATAACACAGCTCACCACTTGATCAAAGATGTAAATAGCCTTTCAGCCATTTATATCCTTCCTCTTCCATGGAAAGGAACGTATGAGCCTCCTTGAAGATTCAGAACAAGCAACGTGTCCATTTGAGACAAGTGCTATTAGATTTGAGTCATTCAAAACTGTATATCCATCGTCCAAACTGTTTCTAAAAATACTGTGGAGGGCATGGTAGCTAAGTGGTCCTGACATTTTACCCTTAGTGATATTTTAGCCCTCAACATATTACAAAAGGCATTCCAGGAGCTAGGAAGTGGGAATGGTCAAGCAGTTTAGCCTTTAGGATGACCATGCTGCTGTTGTATAAAACAGTGTAGCACAAGCCACTCGTGCCTGGCTGATTTTGTAGAATGTAGTATATAAATATGATGCTAATGTCAAGGGTTTAGAAGTCTGCAGCCTTCCGATTTGTGCTACTTATTAATCTGACGACATTCGTGCTGCGACACCGTTCTCAGTCTGGTAGCACGTATCTCTCTCTCACACACATTTGCAGCTACTCTGTCACTTCCATGAGCCAGACGGTTTGATCTGCAGGACTACGATACACAGGAGAAGTCAAGGCCTTGCACTTCAGCAGAGGAGAGTACCACATAGTGAATTTCTGAGCTTGTAACAGCCCTGCTAGAAGAGACCTGAGCAAAGCTCGGTGCCAGAGCCTTCCTTCGTTTCATAAATGGATCCAGCACATACTCCCGATCATAGAGTGGAGAAGTGACAGCTCCCTATTTATGTTGCAATGGCAGCTAGTACTGCAATATATACTGTAGCTAATGGCAGACTTCTTGAATAATACATTACAAAAAGCTGCATATAGATTCTGTGTGCAATCCAGTGCTTTATGTCTAACTATTGAAATCAAGGGAGGTAAATAAGATGACTGTGTTGTTTTAATTTGAAGGTTAAAGAAATTATTTATAGATAAGGTCAATCCATATGCTTTTAATAGGGTAAGGCGTTGTGAAGAGAAGGCGAAAGACGTCCATGTCTTTCAGTGCATCAGTATGTCTAAACAGGAGCACTGTTTATACTGAAGGGCTATGTTTATGTTGTTATCAGATGCATAGAAGCCAGGATTTAAAAGATTGGCTTGGTAATAAGCTTAGCTCCAAATGAATATGGCTAATCTTCTAAAACACCATTAAAGTATGTTCCTTTCCAAAATGTGTTAAAGAAAAAAAATCATCTACTTTTCTTCTGTATAGAGCAGCCGAGTCATTAAAATATCATATAGCATTTTATTCCCCAATAGACTGGGTGTGCAAATAATCTTATGGCTAACTGACAGCTTCAATGTGTCAGGTCATAGGCAGATCAATACATAACACAACTATCAGATGTCCTGTTGAGAAAGGCTGGTTATAATGGGATGTAACAGTTATGTAGCTAGTATTTACAAAAGCTATCCAAAATAATAAATACTCACTTACAGTATATGGTAAAATGTCATGTAAATGTATCTTGAGACTTTTCCAGTACCTGATTAGCTGGGCTAGAAGGTAAAAGATTTGCTTTCATTTCCAATGATGTTAGGTACCAACCAAAGAATCGTCAATAGTTATTATGGAGAATGTATCAGCCTACATGTGAAATTCACAGTAGTTAGACTGATCAGAAGAGTTAGAAAGAATTTACAGTGACTTAAATTGAAACTGAAGATAAAAGTGAGGGAAATTTTGGGTCAAAGGTGTTTAACTGAGAACGATAATGATGGTAATTCATTTTTTTAATGGGCTTCTTAGAGTAAAGAAGATAACAGTAGGACTTTTAATCTGATTAGAGTAAGTGTGTTGTTAATAATCTTGTCTGATTACTCTGTAGTTAGTTAGAAATCTAAGAGTTAAAACTTTGACTAGAAATGTTGATAAGATTATCTCCTTGTAGCTCATATGATTCACCTAGAAAGAAAATTCTTTGTGCAAAACCAGAGATATTCACCTAAATTTCCTGGCAAACGTGCTGTCTTTTTAACCACAGACCTGTGACTAGATCTAACTTACACTCAGAGAATGGAGAAAGATGATTCTCCTGGAAACTGAGAGAAGTGACCTCCCTCAAGTGGAAAAAAGAATTAAACCTTGACTTCTCACTTCCTCTGCAAGTCTTTTAATCAGATCAAAAACAAATTCTTTCCTACCATTGTATTTCTAGAGGGAGGGAAAAAAAAGGAATCAGTAAACTCATTTTGAGAATAATCCAAGATTAGCAAAGCACATTAGCTGCACAGACCTGCTAGGTTGGTCCATCACTGTATTCCTTCTAACCAGTTTTTGGAAACCCATTCCAGGAAGCATCTGCTCAGTTGCCTTCGTAAAGACAATACAGTATGTTCACAACACAATTCTGTTAAATATGCCTAGGGAATTGTCAGGTCAAAATGGGAGAGACAGCATGGTTGGGTTGTTGCTGAGCATTTCAGATGATAATTTGGGATTTGGGCACCTATGGCCTTTAGTTGCTCTGTCTCATGATTTTGCTACTTCCTGAAATGCTATGGTCCTGAAATGGTGTGTCAATACGCTGGGTAATTTTAAAATATAATAGTAAAGGTACCCATTTTACAACATGGGGAATAAACTTGGTGGGACAAGGATGAACGTCCCATCCATTTAAGAAGCAGCAGGAGGGAGGAACACATCTTTAGCTGTGAGAGAAAAGCCAAATGGCCTTTACGTTTGGGGATTCCTTTGGCACACTCTCTTAACTGGACCGTGAATCAGATTAATACCAGACAGGCTAAGTTGTTACATTTCTGCCAAATCCGGCGGGGAATTCTCAGAATTCTTGTTTTTAACAAATGTCTTGTTTTTAACAAATGAGTTTTGTAAATGTATTTACAAAGTGAGGGGCCTGATTCATTGTTGTTATAACTTGTCACAGTTCCACTGATTTCAGAAGTGTATAGCTGATTTACACCAGATGACAGTGTGGACCAGTGAACAATGCCACAAATATGAGATTATCTTAAACAAAACAGGCTTGAGTCCACAACTAGGAAAGCCATTATCCCCATTTTTTCTTCGAAAAGCCTGCACTCGGGCCTTCCATAATATTTTGAAAGACTTCAGAGTGCCTGAAGCCTTCCTGCTGTTTTGAGTCCTGAGAAGGATAGTTCCCAGGAACTCACAAAGAAGACGACTACTGAAGCCAAGCCTGTTGAAACTGGGAGAGCCTGTATTTTAGGCTTAGCCTAGCACTGGACGTTAGCGCAGATGAGTGGAGGCTGTGTCAGTGGTCCAATTGATGTAAGAGGTTGACCAGTCTCAAGTTCTAGCATCCTACTTATGGCTGAGACTACCTAGTTATTGTATTTGTAGAAGGGATGTGCTGCTGGGCTTCAGCCTTAAGCAACTGGATGAGATTTGACTACTGGGTTGTATTCTGTAGGAATACATCTTTTTCTTCTCAGACACTGTTACCCAGACATGCCAGGCTTCCAAATGAGTATTCTGCCTAAGTTAAGAGGAGGCGATAATAGCAGTGCATCAACAATAACCCTACTCAACCCCATAATGTGACAAAGAATAGATGTTTGTTTTGTTATGTTATGTTATGTTATGTTATGTTATGTTATGTTATGTTAGTTACCGGGGATGCTATATTTCCATTAGCATTTCTTTGATAAATCTATGTTTGCTTTTGCTGGCTAAATAGGTGAAAACACTAAACCAAGGAACCCATCCCTTCACTTCAGCACCCATGAGCCAACCCCAGAAGGAAGAGTATTGCCATAGGGAGACATTTACCTGCCAGCTTTCCACATCAGCCCACTAGCTTCTGGTCGGTTGGCCCTACAGAGCTCCAATAGAAAAGCTGCAAAACTGCATGTTTCCCACATGGGATCCTATAGCAGGCTGAGACTGTACTTCTTCCACACAATCTGTAAGCAACTCTGATTATGTTTTGGAAGGGCAGTATTGTTTGAAGGAGAGTCTGAATATTTCTGTAGAATACATTTTTTTCCTAGTCTCTGTGGCCTAGAAAGTGAATATAAAGTAAATCCCATCCTCTTCCTATAAAAACTTGGATCATTTTGAATGTGTGATGGGTTCCAGAAGTCAGAGAGACTGTGTACAAATCTATGCATTACTGCACTGCACAGCAGTGCTGAGTGAGTGTACGCAGAGGTTAGTTTCAGACAAGTCTTGCTACATTCTTTCTCCAGTTAATGGAAAGAGATGAGCTACTCCAGGGGGCAATCCAGAACATCTTAGAGTTTCTGAATTGTCATCTGAAATAACCTCTTTCTATTCCTCTAAGAACCTCCTCTTTGCTGTAGGGAGAATCCACCAAAATATCATTAATCTTTGGGCCTGTTCCCTTTTTCCCTTGAAAAAAAACCATTCTCAGTGAATGTAGATTCTTCCCTAGTCACTCCTCTTAGGAAATGAAATTTCAGCTTTACCTAGCAAGTAATATTTTTTCTAGAACTGATACCAGTGATACAAACTTCTGCATCATATTTCTCTTTCTCTCGTTTTTCTTATTTTTCTTTCTTTTTCTTTCTTTTGTCATCTTTTCTTTCTTCCTTCCTTTCTTTCTTCCTTTGTTTTCTTTTTCTTTCTTTCTTGTTTCTCTATCTCCTTTTCTTTCTTCCTTCTTTTTCCTTCTTCTTTCTTTCTATCTTCCTTTCTTTCTTTCTCTTCACTCCCTCCCTTCCTTGTCTTGGACTCTCATGTAACTTTGCCCAAACTTGCATAAACATCCTGTAGCTTATTATCCTACAGCTAATCAGGGGCAGAATTTGAAACTCTGCCAAACATCCTGACTTATTTCACGCAGTCAACCAAACACGTATCACATCTGAGCAGTCTTAATCTGTCATAATTAAAATTGATACAGGAATTTTCCTGTGAAATAACTTTTGTTGAAAGATGTTGATTGACTGAAGCCAAAATTTTTATGAAGTTACTCAGTTCTGGGATGAGATAGCTGATGACAGTTAGTCTAGCTAGAGTAGATCAGGCCTGTAGCAGCCTTATAGGGACTATAGCAGCTCAGCATATACCTATGAAACTGTATGGACTCTAATAGCTCCTACATTTAGTCATTTGTTCTATCTGCATTTTCTACAAACTAAAACTGATAATTGGATCTGCTTCACTTTCATGACTGGTTGTTTCATATACACAAAATAAAAAGTTTCATTAACTAGTGGCAAGGCTCCTTCAGTCTGTGGGAGACCGAGCTTCAAGTTCTACCTCTAAATTAGACAGAGATGGGAATTAAACTTGGCCATAAGACAGTTTATATGAATGGTTTGGCTACTCAGTGGTTTTCCTTCCTGCGGAGGTGTGAGAAATTTCAGAAACATGAATTTTAGCTATACAGAACACAACCAAATTCCCTTAAGCCACATTTAAACATGACACAGCCTGACTTTCACCAAGCAACTTAAAATTGTAGGCTCTGATGCTCCAAAACCTCTACTGCATTTTCTTTCATGCAAAACAAGAATCAGATGTGCTTCCATTGCTTACTGGCCCTTTTCCCAAAGTAGATGATGAGAGGCAGGCCTAGAAGGAAAGAGAGATTTGGGCAAATTATTTCACATTATTCCTATTTCTAAATTGTTATAAGTCAAAATTGCTGCCAACTGGCCCTCAAGTTAATAAGAAACTTTTGTATCTTTATATTCTTTTTCCTTGTACTTTCACTTTATAGCAGAAGTGTTTGGGAGAAAAAAAAGAAGTTTCTTTATGGAATAATGGTGTCTGTCTTATCAAAGCTTTCAAAATATTATGGTTGCTAATGATATTCAGTACGATCAGCACATGTCAGAACACAACTGTGTCAAAGCAAGTGATGTGTCCCTTTTTGGTATAACAATAATGTTTTTTGAAAGATTTTCAAGGTTCTGAATTTTCTATGCTATAAATAATTATATAACAAGTCAGATATGTTTCTTGTTTTCATTGTACTTTTGCCTTACAAATGGTTTAATTAAATGCCATTTATCAAAAACACTCATGAGCAGGGTGTTTTAACGCAGTTCTCATTTGGTGCTCCTCTTGAAAATATATTATAGGCATACAGACAGAGCTGTTGATTCTCATGAGCTGGAGCAAAGCAAAATACACTTATAGTGTAGCCCCAGGATTATATCCACAAAGGATGTAAATAGCAAAGCTGGAAGTAAACACCCAGGTCAGAACCCTCTAAATCACTTTTCAGTTATTGCCCAATTCTCAAGGCACTAAAATACAGAGGACACTTAGTTTTTGCAAATAAGAAACCTGAAGTTCAGCCTTCGGATATGACCAGGGTTGTTGTATCTCACCTTCTGCTAGACATCTGTCTCATGTCTGAGCCTAGTCAGAATTCAGGGACTGGACATTTGTCTTCTCCCTTGTGCAACCTACAGGCAGTCTCACTACACCCCAACAGATCCAATGGGAGGAAGTACACCCAGTTGCTTCAGTAGTGCTTGGGATGCAAGAGATTAAAGGTTTGCTCCTTTCTCTGTTACGTGTCCATCACTATCTCCTGGAGAGATCGCCAAACAAGCAATTCTCAAGCCTTTTGTAGCCATGCATCACATGAGAAAACTGGTGTTGCTCTATGTTCCACCTACTACCATCCCAGAGCAGCTATCTCCGCTTCCTTACTTTCCTGTACCCTGCCCAGGGCTGCTTCCTACTCCTTTCCCTCACTGCTCTGCAGATTTAACTATTACGATTTACATTTTCATCTTCTGCACTTTCAGGACACCCATTTCTGAGAGAAATCATTTGCTTGGATTGTGTCTGTCATCTTGGGTGAAAATCATGGTTATTATATGCTCAGGAATTAGGTTTCTCATTATCACCCCTTTAAGCTGCTCCACTTTACATAGCAGAATTAAATATTCATGAGACAAGAGAATGTAAGAAAGAGTGTGATCCTGAGGGCATTCACCTGGGAAGGAGAAGAACTGGACTCCAACGTCTGCTCCAATTAATATTTTAATTTTTTTTTTCTTAAATTTTCTCTGATTCAATGAATATTTCCCTGCAAAGCTGAACAGCTCCCTCAGATGTGTTTGAGAAAATCACGGCCAAGAGTGCTTCCTAGCAAAGATGAGAAACCATTCAACCAAGGTGTGCCGTGTCACTTCTGTAGGAAATGGACAGTTATTTCTGTCGCCCTACCCCTCTTCCCTTCTGTGACTGTGAGTGCACATGCCACAAGGCCAAAACCCACATAACAGTAAAAGAGACTACACAGAGCTCCAGGTGCTAAGGGTATGGACAGTAGGTCAGGAGAATTTGTTTCTCACCTTTGGTTTCCAAGCTATCCTGATTGCAGGATGTCCTGGGTTTCAATGACACAGTCAAATAAAATCTCCAATAATTTTTAATTTCAAGAAACAGAATGTAGGTATTGATCAAAACTATGAGTATGAAAAAAAAGATGAAGAGATAGAACAGAACAGAAAATTAAGGTATGAGATGTTATAAAGCTGTTTGTTAGTGATTTTGACTACTCTCAGTGAAGCAGGTCAGGAAGCCTTTGCTTCCCAATCTGCAACCGTAGTGTCATGCCAAAGCCAGCCATACTCTTCCTAATTTCTGCTGCAAACTGAATTATTCCAAAATTGTATCAGACATGGGAACGTAACTAAGGCATAAGACCATCTCCACAAAGAATAATTTGCTTTCCGATGGAAACAAAAGGGTAATTGTCTCTACTGGGAATCCAGTATGATGAATGTCTAGTAATATATTATTATTTAACAATCCCCATGTGTGCTTTTAAGTAGAAGAATGGTACATAGATTGCTTTGTAAGCAGTGTTCTTTTATTGCTTCCCTGATGTTACAAGAAGCTGTTCTATAAAATTTATGCTAAATATCACTTTTTCAGTTCTTATTGCACCCTAGAGAAGTTAAAGTTTAATCATTAATACATGAGGGGATTTTTAGAATGAAACTGAATCTTGTTTTTAGGGACAGATGAGATCAAAAGATATTCACTAGAGGCAGGTATGATATAATTAGCAATAAAACAATGACACTTATGTCATATTGGCTTAATTAATTATATTCTCCAGTAAAATTATTTACAAAAATAAATATTAATAACAAATTAATAGGCTGTGAAGGGCTTCAATGTGATATTATAAAATGGAAAACTTGCTGGAATATGAGTCACTGTTCAACAGAAAAAAAATTTATTGCAAAGTTATTTATTAGAATGGCCAAAACTCGTAAATGGAAGACAGCACAACCAGACCTGAATGGATGACCAATAACAATACGTCCCTGATTCCCCCTGTTATGTTAAAACCCTTGTTTTCTAAAATCCAGTCTTTTTCATATACATTCATTATTTTCCCCCTATAAAATTATTATATCCTTTTCATTGCTAGATATTTTTTTGTTCAGCTTTAGCTAGCTTACAGCACATGAGATTTTGAATCAAATCAGAAATGGTAACTTGCATATTTTGTTTGACCTGTTCCAGCTGACCTAACTGTTTGGCAGTCTGCTTATCAAGTTAACTTAATTAACTGCACCTAATTTATGTTAAAGGCAACTGGGGTTATAACAGCCAAAACCCCAAAAAACTATCTTGAAGTTAAAATTATTATAAAATTGCCTGCTTGTTCAGCATTACTATTTGCTAGAGTGGTTAGCTGGATTCCAGTGACTTCAGAAAGTCTCCTTTGAGACTGACTTCCCATTTATTCCATGTTTATCTAGAAACATACTTTAAACAGTCAAATCAGAGCTCTGAGATCAAATACCAACTGTCACAAATTAGTAATTAGACATTACATTCTACTGTGTATATAAACCCTTCCAGATAGTAGGTGATACTCTATACTTAGAGAACTGCTTCCCCCTTCAATCTTCAAATTAAGTGTTTGCAGTGTATTTCAAAATAAGCTTTCGGGGGGGAGGGGGAAGACGTGCAATATTATTGCACAGAATGGATTTAATTAGTGAGAAGCCACAATATTTACAAACATTTTTTCCAACCCAAGTTTTTATTGACGGAGTGGGTGGGAAAAGAAAGCAGTGCAGTTCTCTAATTATTCCCCATCTTCATGTAACTCTTCTTCCCCAGCCAAAGATAAAATCAGCTATGTCAAACACTTGTCCAACCTTTCTTTAATATCTTCCAACCATGTAAAATGAAAAACCTGAGGTGAACTTTCCCACACCTCACTCTCTTTTTTATTGGAGACTTTTTCTTGATGTCTACTCTTATTGTAGTTTACATTAAAAAAAAATCTTTTTAGTTTATTTATTTTTTACTGCTTCCTTCTACATATTTTTCTCTGGATTAAATATACCAATTTCTCTGGATTAAATGTATCATTTTCTTTCAAGAATTCACTGTAGATCATTTTTCAAAACTTCTGTCATATAGCACCAGATAACACAGACTTACTTCATGCATTTCACAGAAAATACTTTGATTTATTTATTAATGTATGACTTTTTGTCTTTTTTTATAACAGTATGAGAGATTTACCTTATTTTCAGCATGCGATTTACTATAACTGTACATGCTGCTCTGAAGTATTCGTGCATCCTCCCCCAAGCTATATTTGTACAGCCAAATATTTCTGTGTAAAGATAGATTTTGCATTTATCCTACTGAATCACAGCATGTTTTTATCAGACCATTTCATTGATTTGTCAAGATGATCTTGAATTCTAAATTTGCCTCAAAAACGCATGCAGCCAGCCATCCAAGTCACTAACAGAAGTGTCAAACACTCATAGGTGCGGGAAAGAACCCACAGAAACCTACTTGATTTAGCTGCTAGTCTGACAGTGAAACATGAATGACTGTTCCTCCGGATATATGTTTCCAATAAGTTGTGCAACTGCTTCATCCCATCGTCATTTCCCTAGCTCCCTCAGGAGAGTGCATTTATAGTAGTACCAGACAAGACAGATAATATCTACCAATTCCCCCCTTCCAAAAAAGGTTGCTACCTAGTCAAAGTAGAGGAGTAATTTTTTTTTTAAATGTAGCATATTTGGAGAAGTCCATCTTGATTGTTACTTATCTCCTTGTTATGTTCTATGTGCATTTTTTTGTCTTATCAGGCTTGTTTGGTTGGTTTGGAACTGAATTTAAATGGACTAGCCTAGAGATCACTAGTTCCTTGTTTTTATTAGTACATTTGGATGACTCTGTTATGCCTTCAAAGTATTTGCAACTCATCCAGCTATTCTATAACCCATTCTTCCCTTACTGAAACAGTGTAAACACTTTTTTCTCTGCTGCACCTGTACCAATTGGCTGACTACAGTTGACTTTTTAAGTGACAAAAAGAGAACATGAAGCACACAGTCAAATCAAGATAATAGCTCTCTGTCCTGCCTCAGGAACAAAGTTTCTCCCGAGTCAATATTAACCCTTACATCTCTTGTTCATTTTGCACTTTGGACTTTTTGACTGCGTCCCTTTATGTTGATGCTACCATTTTCTATTAATCTTTAGCAATATCAGTTAGAATCTACTTTCTGTGCTCTCCCTTCTTGTTTCCAGGGTGACTGAAACCTGGTCCAACCACGATGATCTTCCAGCCTGTGTGTGACAACTGATGCAACCCTGTACCACATACATACAAATTGTGTGTTTTGTAACAAAACTGTGGGCAACAGAGAGAGGCTCCCTGACCTGGCTGCGTGCTTTTGGTGCCATCTCTTCTAGAAAGGAAGAGGAAAGAGGAGCTTGTTCTTCCCCTGAGACCAGCTGAGCATATCCAAGTGCAGAGAAGCCCTTGGACAGCAGCATAGGGCAAGCAGCCAAGGACAGAGAGTAGAACGGGAACATGAAGCATTGAGATAAACCATTGGGTTTGCTCCTGAAAGGAGCAAGGGGCCTTTTTGAAGCAAGAAGTATGTCCAAAGCTAAGACTCAGAAGCAAAAGAAAGCAGGAGAGCCAGAAGGGACTGTGTGGAGTTTGTGGAAACCCAGGAAGCTACTGAAAGTTGCTGGAACGGAGAGCAAGGCTGAAGAAAAGGATGTGTCCTTGCAAGGGCACAACTGGCAGGGTACTGGTTTCTTTCAAACATTTAATTTCCGTCACCTTTGCCCAGGAGATCTGGGGTTTTCCTTTGTAAATATCTGCCTTGGGGAGGTTTCATATTTTGTGTTATAGTAAAACCAAACTTAAGACACTGGTTATATTTTTTTTCTGTCCTTGTGTAAGGAATAGGCTAGACAATTCTACCTTAAAGTTTTGGCAAATTTAGGATATTCTCACACCATATGTGGGGACCAAGTCCAAAAAAAGAAAAGCATAAGGATTCATCATCTGAATTCTTAGACTCCTAGAGCTGACTAAAGCCACAAGACAGTAAGTTCTCCTAAACAATTAGTAAAGAGGGAAGGAAAGGGAGGAATCATCAAAGAGTTGAGACATGTTTTGGTGCTCTATTTGCACTAAAAGCAAACTAGAAAACCTCCAGGTATGACTTAGGAGTCAGACAGCCACAAAGCAACATTGGAGTCAAAGTGCTGATGAGTTAGTACCTTAGTTCCCACAGATGAACTACAATCATAAGTGTCCCTAAACCAACAAACTGCCAAGCAACTAATCTCTCCAGCAATGGAACAAAGAACTGCAGGGGAAAATGCAGGGTCAAGAAAGTTCCTCCGTTTATTGTTTGTGACTCTGCGTTAGGTGGTGTTTCTCTGGAATAAAGAGAAGGAGGCATCCTTATGAAATCCTTTGGCTTGTCTCCATTAATTAATACATTAGAATAAATACTATATGAAATTATCCGAGTATAAAGATCAACATGAAAGAAAAAATCATCAAAATTTTTCTGGAGTTCCCCTTACTCTCTCCACCAGATGAAACATAAAAAAGCAGAAAGCACTGGAGATGAGCCAGCAGTTTCATCATTGGTGAGAAAGAAGTTTCCTGTTAGGTGGAACACTCAGCCATATTTCTATGGGATGGGCTGGGATGCTACATAAAGAGCTTTGCCTGCATTTCATAGATTTTGAGGAGCAATGCTTGGGGATGGGGTGGTGGGTGAGTTCTTGCCGTTTGACACGTGTGCCAGGTTTAGAC
Source organism: Harpia harpyja (assembly GCF_026419915.1). Classification (NCBI taxonomy): domain Eukaryota; kingdom Metazoa; phylum Chordata; class Aves; order Accipitriformes; family Accipitridae; genus Harpia; species Harpia harpyja. The sequence continues at coordinate 7,134,984 of NC_068962.1, forward strand.
TTAGAAAAAGCTACATATTACAGTAATCTTTTCTGTTGCCTGGAAAAACTGATTTAAATAACTATTGGATCTTTTGTAAAAAAATCAGCCAAAGTATCACAATTACTTTTCCAACTATAAGCTTAAGATTAATCAGAGCTGTTCTAAGTGACCCACCTACCTGCTAATCTCAATTGTATCTGTTCCGTCTTGGAAATGTAGCTTCCTGTAAACTTGTGAATCTCATTTTCAAGATATTTTGTTTTCACTGGTGGTTTCGGGTCTGTTGGCGGGCAAGAAAATCTCTTTCTTTTGAGAGTTCCCCTTCCCCAGCCAATTCCATCCAGACATCAAAGCCTCAGGGTTCTACAGCATTCATTGTGAGCTTCAGCTCTGTAAGGACCCTGCTGTTAGACCTCCTGTCTCAGTCCCAACAGTTATCTTTTCTGGTCCTCACTTCTTTCTCTAATTGCCATTTTTCATACTTTACAGCATTTAGGTTACTTATGCTGGACTTCTAGATTTATTATGATTGAATTCCAGAAAGCAGGTGGAGCCCATGAAACAGAAGTGATTGTTCTGCCAAGTCTTTCTGTGTGACAGACAGGCTTTGAGTGATTCTTGCTGCTCACCTCTGAAAGACACTGTTACATCTTTCACAGTGTTATGAACTCCTTGTGATGCTTAACGACTAATTCTTGAACTGCGGCTTGTGCTGTAAGAAAAAGGTCATCACAAATTGATTGCCTTCGATACAGCAAAACAGAAGCATCTCAACAAGTAATGTATACACTTAGTTCTTCAAAAAGGTTAATTTCCCAAAGGTAAGAGAAATTGCAGATTAAACTGTCTTGAAAATGAAACAACCATTTTCTTTAGAGGCAGTTTGGTAGTAGACAAACCCAGAGTTCATGTGATATCAGTAATGAAATGGGATATACCAGAGCAGATTTGGGATTATAATAGTAACATTCTGCCCTCTAATTCCTGAAAGTCTGTCTGTACACTTTCATGGAAAATATGTCTTTATCATGCACTCCACCATAGCATAAATAAAGTGTACTTTACATCTGTATATATCCTTATTGAGGTGCTGAGATACTCTTTCTAGCTTTAGTCTGTACTTTTTTAAGAGTTGTTAAAATGTCTCTTTTAGGGAAGATGCAGCCATAAAACCAATCCAAGTACTGAAAAAAAGCGTAATGGGAAGGGTAATAAAAAGCTCAGTCTGTCAAGTTTTTCAAAAGATTAAGAGACTACTGTGTACAAATACATTCAGAGAGAGGAAAACAAACTACTAAAGTGGTTTTTATTTTAAGGAAGAAGACATAACAAAAGCCAGTGTTTGAAAGCTCAAGTCAGAAATCCAGATGAGAAACAAGACACATGTTTTCAGCAGTTTCAGTAAAAATCATCCAAGAGGTGTCTTCAAATCAACATTGCATGACTTTCTGAAAAATCAATTCTACGTACACTGGTATGGTGTAGTGAAATACAAATTACTGCATCAAAAGGGGGATAACTAAATAAAATGTAACTGCATATGACATTCAAATTAGATTATGAATGTTTTCCTTTTAGCTTTTAATTCAGTAAACTATAAAGAAGTTTTTTGCTGAAATCTATATAGCTGAGTATCTTCCCTATAATTTGCATGTTCTTACAGAAATGTATGAAAATGGATGATAATAGAAAGAAAGACCCATTGGAAAATCTCTGCCCAAAGGTGGATCAACTTTGGAAGCAGTTGGGACTTCAGCTACTGTATACCCATCAACATAAGTGTCTTACAAACAAATGATTCATATTATCACATTTTAGCTACATAAATAAACTTAATTAAAGCATCAAAAAATGTCTCCTACTTCTGAATGGTTTTGCATCTTTTCTGTGGTAACAGTCTAGACTCTCCTGTTCCATGGTATTCTACCAAGTGAGAAACTTAGAACGACATTAGTAGACTAAAGCTGTTGGTGGAGCTCATATGCTATTGCTCCTTTGAGGAAGTTGCTATTTTAATGTATGTTATGAATAGGACCCTTTTGCTCTCCAATAGAAACCTACTTTGATTATTTGGGAGTGCTATTACTGTAGATTTGTTGTCATGGATTACATGATTATTTAATTATTTTTTTTCTTCCTGTGCACCAAACAGCAAAAATAACTGATTGTGCTATTTGTTTTTATAGTTATTTTAAACGATCCCAGCAACTTGGTGGTATCATGCAGGTATTTGTAGATTGCTCAAACCATAAACTATCCTTACAAGTACTGCTGTCATCATATTTTCCCCTGTATCTTTTTTTTTAATTGTCTGAAAAGAGTCATATTTCAACTTTCGCACTGCTTCTTTTAAACAAAAAGATGAACCGCTTCTCATCGCTGGCCTAGATGCAACTTCCTGTTGTGCTGCAAAATGTAACCTTAAATATTTATAAATATTTATAGGCATCAAAATACACTTGATATTCAGTTTCTTGGGTTTTGTTATGAAGCATACACATGCACACACAGATAGATATATACACAATTATGAATAGACTTCATTTTTCAACTCTCTGTACTTGAATTCACCACACATCCAGAGAACAAGCCGTTACATGGTTTGAATAAACGTTGTGCATATCCAAAATATTTCCTGCACAGATTGAACAAATCCTTCCTGCAAAACAAGAAAACATGAGCAACTTTAGATAAAGATACGTCTATATATTTTAGCCTGTTTAAAACCTATTCATGTAGTCCTAATAGATGTATTTTAACCAATTTTTCCAATATTCCTATAGGGATACCAGGGTCAAAGGAAATCTTAGTAAACTTTTGCAATCTAAATACACCAAACTGCAATTTTTTTTTGTCTCCCAAGCTAGAAAATATAGAGAAAGGGAGAAAATAAACAAAATACTAGCTAGTATAAACAAGAAAATGAAGGCTGCTGCCAGAACATTTTTCCTGTTTTAAACTTCCTCCCACAGCAGTCATAATGCCAGAAGACATTTTTCAAAGAATTTTAAACACTGTTGAAAATAACTCAAAGATTAAGATGGTTTTGACATATAGAATCAGAGAATCACAGAATCACAGAAAGGGTGGAAACGATGAGGTTGGAAAGGACCTCTGGAGACCATCTAGTCCAATCCCCCTGCTAGAGCAGGGTCGGCTAAAGCAGGTTGTCCAAGACCGTGTCCAGTCTACTGTTGACTATCTCCAAGGATGGAGACTCCACAACCTCTCTGGGACACCTGGTCCAGCATTTGACCACCTGCACAGTAAATAAGTGTTTTCCTGTCTTCAGGTGGAATTTAATGTATTTGAATCTGTGCCCATTGCCTCTTGTCCTGTCAGCGAGCACCGCTGAGAGAAGTCAATGGCTCCCTCTTCTTCATTCCCTCCTAACTTTTGCACACACGGATAAGATGCCCCTGAGCCTTCTCTTCCCCAGGCTGACCATTCCCAGCAATCTCAGCCTCTCCTCATATGTCAGATGCTCCAATCCCTTAAGTCATCTTCATGGCCCTGCACTGAACTCACTCTAGTAAGTCCGTATCTTTCTTGTACTGAGGAACCCAGCACTGGACCCAGGTCTCCAGATGCGGCCTTACCAGTGCTGAGCAGAGGGGAAGGATCACCTCCCCGACCTGCTGGCAACACTCGTCCTAAGGCAGCCCAGGAGGCTTTTGGCATTCTTTCCTGCAAGGGCGCATTGGTGGCTCATGGTTTGCATGTTGTCCACAAGGACACCAAATTCCTTCCCTGTAGAGCTGCCTTCTAGCTCATCAGCCCATTTGTACTGGTGCCTGGGGTTATTCCTCCCAAGGTGCAGGACTTTGCACTTGCTCTTGTTGAACTGCATGGGGTTCTTGTTGGCCCACGTCTCAAGCCTGTCCAGGTCCCTCTGCATGGCAGCATGATCAGCTGGTGCATTAGCCACTGCTCCCAGTTTTATGCCATCTGCAAATCTGCTGAAGGTACTCTCTGTTCCACCATCCAGGTCATGAATGCAGATGTTAAACACAATTTGTCCCAGTATTGATCCCTGGGGTACACCATTAGTGACTGCCTTCCAACTGGACTTTGTGCTGCTGACAACAATTCTATGATCCCAGCAGTTCAGTCAGTTTTCAGCCCACCTCACTGACCATTTGCCTAGCCTGTATTTTATCAGTTTTTCTCTAAGGATGTTAATGGAGATAGCGTCAAAAGCCTTGCTAAAGTTGAGATAATCAACATCCACTGCCCTCCCCTCATCCACCAAGCCAGTCATCTCATCACAGAAGTGTATCAGATTGGTCAGGCATGATTTCCCCTTCATAATTGTGTGATGGCTTCATGTTTGGTGTCCTGGTTTCAGCTGGGATAGAGTTAATTGTCTTCCTAGTAGCTGGTATGGTGCTGTGTTTTTGAGCTAGGTATGAGAAGAATGTTGATAACACACTGATGTTTTCAGTTGTTGCTAAGTAATGTTTAGTCTAAAGTCAAGGATTTTTCAGCTTCTCATGCCCAGCCAGCAAGAATCTGGGAGGGGACACAGCCAGGGCAGCTGACCCAAAGTGGCCAATGGGGTATTCCATACCATGTGACGTCACATCTAGTGTATAAACTGGGGAGGGGGGATTCACCACTCGGGGACTAACTGGGTGTCTATCGGTGGGGTGGTGAGCAATTGCACTGCGCATCATTTGTATATTCCAATACTTTTATTATTATTGTTGTCATTTTATTAGTGTTATCATTATCATTATTAGTTTATTATTTTCTGTTCTATTAAACCATTGTTATCTCAACCCCCGAGTTTTACTTCTTTTCCCAATTTTCTCTGCCATCCCACTGGGGGGGGGGGAAGTGAGTGAGCAGTTGTGTGGTGCTTAGCTGCTGGCTGGGGTTAAACTGCAACATTTGGAAATGGTTTCCAGGAGGATTTATCTCCATTATCTTCCTAGGTAGGTATTGATGTGAGGCTGACCAGCCTGTAGTTCCCCAAATCCTCCTTCTTGCCCTTTCTAAAGACAGAAGTGATCCAAAATGATCAAGAACAACATCACAGCGACATCAGCCAGCTCCCTCAGCACTTATGGGTACATCCCATCAGCTGCCAGAGACTTGTATATGTCCAGTTTGTTACATGTTCGCAAATCTGAACCTCCCCTATGAAGGGTATGTCTTCCTTGCTCCAGATTTTCCTATGAGTCTCAGGGACCTGGGATTGCTGAAGACGAGTCTAACCAGTGAAGACTGAGGCAAAGAAGACATTGTGTACATCAGCTTTTTCCATGTCTTTTGCCACCAGGTCCCCTGCCCCCATGTAGCAATGGGTGTGCATTCTCCCTACTTTTAATTCTTTTTGTCTTCTGCATACCTTAAGTACATATACCTCCTATCCTCTTCTTAATACAGACACTAAAGCTATTATTTGTTTAGAAGAAATTAAAACAATGAAACTTGACTCATTATACCAAGATCTAGTGCCCAACCAGTCTCAAAGCCTTAGAACTTGGTTAAATTGGGCTTGTTTTATCCTGAGTTCTACAAAATCACACTTTCATTCTGTTTAATTTAGCCAAAAGTTGAAATGACAGAGTCTATATGAAACAAACAAACATTGCCTAACTGCTGATTAAGTGATTTTTAAAGCAATCTAGCTATTGTTTTCGGCTGAAAAACAATATTAGGGAAAATTTAAGTATCAAGGAAAAAGTACTTAAATTTGGCCACTGTGGCAGCTAACAGTGCTAAATGAAGCTCAGGGTTAAACTACTCTCTTCTGGGAGTTTCCCTTTTTTGTTTTAAGGGTGTGTGGAAATATGTGCAAGAAGGTTTTGAATTTCATAACAATATACAAGAAAAGATGTGATAACTGAAATTTGTACATGGATTTCAACCAAATTATTATCCTTACCAAAATTTAATATATACCAGTAATTCTTTCTCATATTCAGTCTTCATAGTGCTTTGTAGGGTTAAATTTCTGTCAGCATTCAAGCTCTGATGAAATGGGGATTATATAACAAAGAAATATATTTTTTTAATTAATCTGTCAAATGAATCTCATTAACACAGAGTCTCATCATAATAATTGCTTAAGAATCAGGCATTAGAACATCTAACATCTTTAAAAGAGTTCACTGTATTCAACCTGATGTTGCATAAGTGTCTTTGAATATCATTTTTATCTCCATATTTATTTCTGACAAAGTAGAAATAGTAGAAGTAGAACACAGTATAGAATAAAAAATCAACAAGAAAATAGTGGAAACACCAAAATAACAAATGGTATTTCTAGCATTTTGTTATCTTTCACTGCAGCAGATTCTAATACCAAATGTAAATCACTTGGTTGTTAGATTTTGTCCTTTTGAAATGCCTTAAAGAATGATAATTATGTGGACCAGACTGTTGGATATCTCTTGCAATGTGGCTGTGGTGACATCTGTAATAGAATGCCTTTGATCATGTACTTGTCGTACGCATACACTTGTTGCAGTAGGTCCACATACGTTGTGCCAGAAACACTCCCCTTTCAAAAAATGCAAGAAGCAAATAGGCAATGAATGGAAAATACACTAAAGCTATTTTACAACCTGCAACTCCATTGATGCTAGGAGAGACTACAAGTATGTAGAAGAATGTAAACCAAGTCTGGGGCAAATCCAGACACCTGATGATCAGATTAAAGAGTGGACTTTCTAGCATCAAGAAAATGTAATGCAAATTCTCTTGTGAACAAAACTAGTTAGTTCCAATATAGAAAACAGAACTGATTTGGCTAAATGTGACTCATGTTTGTATGCCATGTTTGAGGCACACCAAATAAGAACCCATTATAGGAAATACACAAAGAAACACTATTGTGACCTGCTTGTGTTGCACCATCACTTCTAGTAGTGAGATCTGGGAGGCTTCTGCAATGATTCAGTAGCCTAAAGGTGTGAAATCCATGCCATTTGAAGCATTGAATTAGCCTGATTCAACACAGAAAAATTTACAAAACAGGCTTTGCTCCCTTTCAGATCCAGATCTTGTATCCTCTGCTTCCAGAGACAGGATGTTAGATATTTGTTTTAATCTAATATTGTCCAAAAATTATTCTTAAATAAGTGTGATCTTCTGTGCTCCTGAAATCTGTTACGTAAATAGTTTTGCAATAAGTTCTCTTTCTTTCAGTAGAGTAAGGGTCCTGTAAATCTTATTTCACATCTAATTCTTAAGAATAAAATCCTGGCAATATAAACCGTAAGTCCCTTTTAATGTATTCTCACTTTTACAGGGAAGTTTCATCTTTTTAAATTTTGCCTTTGCATATAAATACAGGTCTACTTTACTAAATAGGTCCCTTTAGTAGAACCCTGCATTGACATGTTCTTTCTTTTTACAATAAAATGTTTTTGATTACTTTTTTGCATTTATAAATTTCCAGCACTCTTTGCAAAGAAAATGTGAACTTTTAGAGGGAGAATCTACTGAATAGCTCACTAGGATAATTTGCAGTTGATAGATGTCTGATATTTTACCAAAAAAGTGCAATATTATTCCTTACCTTCTGAGAAATACAGCCCTGATTTGGGTAGACCACTATTTTCACGTCATAAAGATCTAGGCCTTTACTGGGAGAATGGGTTTTGTTATTCAGAGTTTTCTGTGACCACTCTGGTTAATCTCATTCTCTAAACAAAACTGCTTCCTTATATAAACACTAAAATGTGCATTTAATTTATCACTACTTGCAGACTTGGAATTTATTGGATTTACGGAAGAGAAGAATAAAGCCTGTTGTCATCTGTGTGGATCAAAACACTTCTTTGTTACTGGGATGTGCACAAAGAGCACTGCTAGTGACAAAATTGTATCTTCAGAGCAAGCCCTGTAAAGATTTAAAGCTGGAGTAGTATTCGGAGGTGAGGAAAAAGGACGTGGCAGAAATAAAAACCGATAAGGTGGTTTAACTTTTTAAGTATAGACTACAATGAAGTAAGAGATTCTGTTTCTTTTGTAGCATTTTCATACTGACAGCTGTACTTGTTTTCTTGTTTCCTGAATATACAGTGCATGTTGCCAAGAGCTCCATGATACCCAAAATAAATTAAAGGTGAGATATTTATGTATTAGATTTTGCTCAAGACACACATATGAGTACAATAAAATAATATATACAGCAGGTATTGAGGTTTTGTTTATTTCAATGGGATATTTACCTGGACCTCAGTGAAATTATTTCTTTACTATCTGTTTCTACTTTTTTTCTTATGCAGTGCAATTCACTACAAAATAGCTAGTGGACTCTTTAAAATACCACCAATATGCATCTGTTGTGCAACACGTAAATAGAGGGTCTAAAAATGACACTGTCACTCTTGCCTAGAGGACTAATTTTGGCAGGATTTTCTTTAAAATTTACTCCTATATTTTGAAAGTGACAGGGAGAATTCAGGGTTCTTTAATACTAATAGTACTAAAGGTACTATTTTCAAAGGAATAACTGAAAAATCACAAGATATCAAGAAAACAGTCACAGGGCTTTTTTCCTCATGAAAACCTTACTACAGCATGTTCCCTGTATGCAAACCCCACAGATGTATACATTTTATAATACAGAGATATTTTTAGCCAATCCATCATCCATGCCTTACTGCACAAAGTAGCTTAACACAGGCTACCATTTGCATGAAACCCTTAAGAAATCCAACACCTGAATCATCACAAGTGATAATATTTACATTCACAATCTCTTTTGCCTTCAGGGCTTTGCAGATGCTACTGATAAAATGTAGAATATCCACAGATGACATGTTAGCACCTGAAAAATAGTTACACAAATCAAAGATATTATTTGTGAAGTTGTTTATCAGAGGATATGTGTAAGTGCTGCAAGACAGAACTATATGAAGACATCTAAGCTAACTCTAAAAACACATTGTCACTAAGAGGAAATGGCATTGTCATTCTAATGTGATATTCTGCCTTAGCTCAGCCAAGCTAATTTCCTTGGATGTAATTCCACAGAGGTGCACTCAGCTCTCTAGCACTGACTGAATGGGACTGCTCTGTGCTAACCTGGATATCTCTGTGATGTTCTGCTTTGCTATGTAGACTGACACATAAGACAAATTTTGGAGGTTTGGTCCACTGTTCGACTTCTCACGGGACATAACAATCCACAGCTCTTACATGAACTAGCAAGGACTCTAATTATGCAACTCTGAAAATGAAGAACTTCACAGCCCTAAGGTCACAAAGAGGATGAGAATGCCAGAGGGTTTTTGTGCCAACATTTTTGGGATCCTTTCCGAACAACCCTGAGTATAAGATGAATACTGAATTTATATATGAGAAACTAAATAGAACTGTGCAGCTGAATTTGAGCGCCTCTCTCACGGGATTAAGAGATGATTAATGTGGCAAGCTGAAAAGATGAGTGAAAGGTTTATTTTATTTAATTGGTCTAGCTGCATCTGAACAGAGGAGAAATTAGGTGCTTACACAATTCAAAGGCGGATGACAAATGCTAAACTTTACCAAACGGTTGATCTATCATGGATTTGTTTTACATAAGGGTTCTCCTCCCTCTGAAGGATGCTTATTGAACTACTCAGATATCTAGGGAGGGTGAAAATTGTCCTAGAATGACTACGAGGGTCAATTTTTACATGAGGCTTGTAGTACGCTTTAAGAATCACTGCAGTTTTCTTTCTTAACTAAAAGTACATGAAAGCAAAACCAGGTAAGAGAAACCATTTATAACAGCTTTTAAACCCCAAGTTTATGTAGAAATATGGCTTAGACACTTTTTTTCTTAGCAGTGACTTAAGGGACTTAAAAATGCACAAGATGTGTAGAAGCCCTGAAGAAGTGCAAAGACTGAAGTGTGGATAAAGAGGATCCCACAAGAAAATCTAGGACTAGGGAGAAGTTCATTTACCTTACCTAACCAAGCTGCTAAAAGAGAAAACATGTTTTGGCCTGGGATTCTGCCTTGGGGGTGGGGAGGAGAAGTTATGTTTTAGGAAATAGTTTTGGCTAGTAGGTAACTTGAAAAATGTAAGGTTCTGAGATAAGGAATTTTGCAGGGGCAAGAAAGGAAAAGAGTGTCCTCTTTTCAGTTCACTTTCTCTACTATCCTGATTGTGATGAGATATGGTGTTGAAGACATAATTTTCTGTCTTTTCAGCCTGCACTGACTAGATCCTCCTTTAACCCTTGTGATGGGTTGACCTTGGCTGGCCACCAGGTACCCACCAAGCAGCTCTATCACTTCCCCTCCTCAGCAGGACGTGGGAGAGAAAATAACATGAAAAAGAACTTTTGGGTCGAGATAAAGGCAGTTTAATAAAGAAAAAGCAAAGGCCATGCACAGAAGCAAAAGCAAACAACAAGATTTTTATCCTCTACTTGCCATGAGCAGGCGATATCCAGCCACTTCCTGGGAAGTAGGGCTTCAGTACGTGTAGCGGCTGCTCCAGAAGACAAATGCAGCTTTTATTGCTGAGCATGAAGTCGTATGGTATGGAATAACCCTTTGGTCAGTTTGGGTCAGCTGTCCTGGCTGTGTCGTCTCCCGATCTCTGGCCCACTCCCAGCCTACTGGCCTTTGGAGGGGAAGCAGTTTGGAGAGACAGCCTTGATGGTGTGCGAGCGCTGGTCAGCAGCGGCAAAAACACTGGTGGGTTATCCACACCCTTCTAGCTACCAACACAGAGCACAGCACTATGAGGGCTGCTGTGGGGAAAGTCAACTCCATCCCAGCCAGAACCAGTACAGCCCTGCAGAATTTGAAGGGCATCCAAAATTTACTTCCAGAAGACTATCTTAGCCATAAATCCTTAAAACTGAAGGAAACATGCCACTGCCTTCTGCTGGGGGGAAGGTCCTAGCTCTGAGAAATATTTATTTGCATGTTGCTTGTCCAGGTGTAAAACCAAATCTGACATGGTTCAAATTTACTGTGTTTTGCAACAGATCTCTGATTTCTTTAAAGGGCTGTAAAAGCTAATTTCCATACATGAGAACCAACACAAGTATCTGCAACCAAGTGCACAGAATGAAAAATGCAGCATAATATCACCTCAAGCAAAATCCCAGTTCCTTCTTCCCCCTATGAAGTAAATTTTTAATTTCAGCTGTTTCAGATATTCACTTTTTATTTCTTTATTTTTTTTAAGGCTAAGAGACATCAAAATTTTCTCAGATGCAAAATGGTTCAATAAATCTGCTGATAAATCTGTGGCAACTGCTACTCCCAACTCAACATCCAGCCCTCAAGAGGGCCCTATAATCCCAAAAAGAAAGGAACTTCCTCAAATCCTGACAACTGAAACCAGGGACTGAAATCATCATCCTATTGGAGGACTAGAGGAGAACAGTGGATTAATCTCTTCCATAATTCTTAAAAGGGCTGGGGATAAAATACATGTATCCTTTTTTGCTGGCAATCCCAGTAAAATAAATTCTCAAGTTTTTCAAACTGTGAATGCTTATGGGGAGCCTATTAATATATAAAGCCTGTGTAACTTAATGCATGCCACGTCTATGTTGTTTAACTGCACATTATCCACACAGACAAGCTATTAAACAAGTATGGGTATATCCACAAAAGCCTATCATCCCAAAGTTGGACCAGTTACACAGGCAGCAGGATAACTGATGTTACTTTTTCTAATATGGTGTTAGGAAATATCCATCTGTCTAAACAAACACAAAAGGCAGATTTATGGTTAAATCCTTAAAAGGTAGGTCAGATTTCAGGCTTCTGGAAGAGTCACATAGCCTGCCATAGAAAACAAATGAAAATGTGATGAACACACACAGTGTTTCATTATAAAGTAATGTACATAAATATATATATATAAAAAACAAAACATATTGCATTACTTAAACTATCTTAAACTACTAAACATTTGCATTGGATTGTAAAAGTACTCTGGAATTACATGGCAATGGATGGTAAATACAGCTCAAGGAAACCGCATGCTGCAAACCTTCCTGTATTTTTTACAGTTGTTACACAGCCTGTTAAAATGTGTGCTACCACATCCATCAGCCATTATCAAACCACAGTCACCACATGTTCCCTAACCTCTGGCAGTGGGCATCATTCCCTGCACACCTTTCCTTCACAATCCACCCCATCTGACCCACAAGTTCCGCAAACTCAAGTTTTCTTTGTCTGCTTTGATTTTATCAGGCTTAACTCCTGTTATGAAAAATGTGGGCAATTTTCTTCTCATTAGTCACATCTAAGACATGGGTAACATGTGGTAACCTCTCACAATATTTCAATGTGAAAACAATGGCTTCTTAATATCTCGGTTTTTTCAATATGCAAGTTTCACATGCAAACGGTAAAACATTTCACATGAACCTAGAACAGATTCATTGTTTTCACTATTCAGAAGTCTAACTGCTTATTAGATTGCTAAGTTGAATGTAAAATAAATTATTCTATGTATTATTTTACTCACTGATTTGAATTCTCCATTGTCTCTTTGGGCTCGGACAGAAATGGCAGGACAATGTTCCAGTATTTTAGATGTCAGAAGCAACTTTTGACATTGTGTGGCTTTAGGCCTAACAACTTGTTTGTTTTTCCTGCTGTTCTTCCTCAAGTTCTCCACATTTTGTTGCAATAACCCAAAACATCCAATACCTCAAAATATATATATCACTATTTTTTTTGGCTCTCCCTATGCAAATTCCATCCCATAGGTTTCTGTTAGTGCTGGTTCTTGTGAGGTCTTCTAGGCTACAAATAGAAAGGATTTGGTCATACTATGGGATTCTATCTAACCCCTGTCTTCAGGTCAAACCAATTAATCTTATTTTAGCCTTATATGATTTTGACTAACTCTTACATAAGGCATGAATAGTAAATACTTGTTTTTATAAACTTTTCTGGATCTAAATAGTGCTGCTTCATCAGCTAGAGGTTTTCTGCCTTGGATGCAATCCTCAGAAAGACAATCCATAAAAATATTTTGCAAGGGTGTCAATAACATGTTTACACAGTATTTTTACAGGGAACGAAGCAACCATCAGAGGCCATGGATGTGTATCCTGTCTTTGGCCATTTTCCAGGCTTCCTAGTCATGTTAGAAACTTATGAAATATCTGGATGACTGCCCTTTCATTTTATTTTATTTGTATGTTATTCATTTAGACTTACTATTTAACTACGTACGTCCTCACTTCATCTTCAGCTAGATCTCTTATGTTTTCTTTATTTCCCACAAAAAAATTTGCAATTACTAGAACACAGGCAGATTTCACCTTTCCTTATGGATAGTTGAAGGATTCTCTAAATGCAAATTCTGTGCCATATCCTTTTATCCTTACTTTGATAGAATAAAAAAGAACATGTTTTCACAGATGTTCCCACAGTTTCTCTCAGGCTAAATGAATTGACAAACTAAGTAGGGATTAGCAATGCTGATCTTTGCTGCAAGTAACATTTTTACTTAGATCAAATACAACAGTTTGTCCTTTAGTTGTACACATCCCAAGATGCTGTATTTCAGAATATGGGAAAACTTCTAAGCTTTCAGTTTTCCATTTTTGTGTTTCAGCCTGGCTGCATAATGATTTAGGGAAGTCGTGTTCAATAGTTCTGCAAAATATTCTGTATTTGACAGCATCTATCCATATTGTTAAGTTGGAAAGAAATGTTTCATTGAATAGCATAACAAGTCCGTATCTCAGATGAAAATTCCTCTTTTTGCTCTATGATAGCTCTCAAAAAATGGAAACTTCCTTCAGTTTAAACATTTTTCACTGGGCTGCTCTGTTAGTACATCACTAAGCCACAATATAGTCGTCTCATCAGACAGAGGCTTATTAAAGGTCTGCTGCATGTCTTTTTCTACTGACAGAAGAAGATCCCAGCAGGGAGGAGGCTATAGTCAAATGCTTAATTTGGTTATAAATAAAGGATTCAAAAAGCAGTTCTCCATTCTTGACAGATCCATTGATTTCCTGAATTTTTGGCAGGTTTGTTATGGCAGATGTGCTCAGTAGAACTGTAGGGTATGCTTATAGCTAGTTACAGATTTTTGGAAGCTGCTGTTTCTGCTAAGTTATTCAGTTTAGAACTGGAAACCCACATTTTATAATAAAACTTGATGACATCTGTCACAGCTTGATTACTTATGTTGAGGTAGTACCTTAAGTCCCTTAGTATGAATAAATAACAGTGTGATAGTGTACGTGTAATGCAGCATAGTGTATGTGTAATGCTGCCATCTATCCAAAGGCTAAAATCAGTTTTCTATCAAATCTTGAAACAAAAAGGCTCCAAATGGGTATAAGGGCAAACCTTTTCACCCTGAGGACAGTCAAGTGCTGGAACAGGTTTCCCAGAGCAGTTTGTGCACTCTCATTATTGGAGATTTTCAACCTAGACTGGTTAAAGCCCTGAACAATGTGGTCTGACCCTGCTTTAAGAAGGACTTCTTGAGGTCCCTTTCAACCTGAATTTTCCTATGATTCTGTAAGAACTGTTTTGTTTCTGATTTAGAAGAATTGGTGTATGATTTTTGCTCCATGGAAGTTCTAACTGCACATCATTTTAATCAGATATTAGTTAATGTGGCACATCCAATGAACATCTCTATAATTTTAACTGTCAAAGTCTATTTTTTAGATTTAATATCAGAGGAAATTTAAAAATGCAAATAAAATGTTGGGATGACTTTCCCCCTATTCTGTAATTTTTAAACTTTGGCAATAGATGCACCAATAAAACTTAAATTGCTTGAGATATGATGAGGAAGGAAGTACACCAAAATAACAGAATTTTATTGATAATCTAGTTTCAGTCTACAATTTTATGGACTTTCCAATGCTAAACTAAAGGAACAATTACTTACTCTTCTTTTTATCGTAGTTAGTGATTCAATGCACTAAAAAGATAAATTAATCATAGAAAGACAAAATCAAAGTGTAAGAGCAGCCATGACTACAAAACAACATCCACATGACTTAGGATGTCTCCAGAAACAAGACTGAATGCAGACACAGTGCAATAACAGAGAAGGGAGAGGAAATTTTGGTTTTCCTGATGAAGATTTTTAGTAGCAACAGTGGTAGAAAGGCACTACTGACATTCCAAAACATATTGCATTGCTGTGTACTCTAAAGGGAAGGCAATAAACATAGTTTTGTAGCAGTTCTTCAGAGACAGAAACCACAGAGCACTACATATACCCTAATTTGTAACAGTTCTGCTTTCATATACCAGCTCTACCTGTAAATTGCCCAAAACTGTCATCTACCTGAGAATTAAATAGAAAATTTTACAGAAATGGCACTGAAGGGCTAGAACTTAGGGTGGATTGTAGGAGTTCAAATGACTTTGTAGTGTCAGGGAATCAAACACTAGTTTTGTTTTCATCGTGTGACCAAAAGCTCTCTCTAAAGACTAAATTTCTCAAATAACGACGGAGTCCATTAAAACTTACTGGAATATGAAAAAACTAGACTAGGGCTTTAGGAGGAAATTCAGTTCATGTGAAAAGTAAATTGGACTTATCCAAGATTTTTGTCTCTAATTGAGACAGAACAAAAAGGGAATATATACCAAGCATTCACAATGTTAATCTGTTTCATTCTTCATAGTTTAACTATGAAATAAACAGGAATAAGGCAGTGATCATTATCTTTAGCTAGCTTGAGGCAAATTCTCTTTGTAATCCTAAAATTGGGTAACTTCTGAGTACTTCATGTAGAACTAAACATGTTCTGCTGAGTTAAAAAATGATACTTTCAACACCAGTAGTAATTTAGGCTCTACTTTACGGAAGTACTGTCATATGTCCAATGCAGATAACTATCTAGTAGATTTTATAGGAGTCCTCAGGCACCTAATGTTCATTGCAAACTCCATCTGTGGGTACTTGCTTGTTGTACATTGTGGCCAGCAGATGCATCTAACATTAGCACCCTATAGTAACTTTCAGAAGTACCTCCACACAAAAAAATGAAGGCAAAAACAAAAAGGAAGAAAATGCCCAGTTTATATCAAATTAATCCCATTACTCTGAGTATGGCAAATGTAATCATTTTTCTGGGCATGCCCACAGGTAGGCTACACCCAGGTACACTGGGCTTCAGGGTTTAAGTATAACACAGCTAAATAAAAATGCTAATTCTTCTCCTGAAAGGCGGTTAGCTGAGATGGAGCTGGGAACAAGGGCTAAAGCTTTCAAGAGCCAAAGTCCCTACACACTGCTTCATGCAACAGATGTATTCTAAAAGTGTAGGTGTGAAAAGCGTATTTCTGGTATCCTTTAAAAGAGAGCAGACAGCTTAACACAAACACCCCATATAGGAATAATTCAGATCAGAAGTCTTCTCTTAAAGCCCATGTTGATCAGCCAGTAAGGTAACGGATGCTATGAACGTAATTGACTCTGAGAGAAATTATAAGATGAGGCAAAGACACTGACTGCAGTGTCCAGGCGAACTGATCCATTTGCACTTGATCACCCCAACTGTACATTCATGAAGGGCAGGTGACATTTTAAACTATTCTGTTGCCTTAGGGAGTGCTATACACCAACAAGGCAACGACTGTTCTATGGAAGTAGGTTATTTCCAGAGCATACAAAGGGTGTTCTCAGTCTGTGGGTTTATGAAGACTGCCTGCACTGTGGGCTGCTGTGCCTCACGGTGCACCCTCAGTCCTCATGCGAGGGGCTGCTCCTGGAGCACACTGTGACTCCCACCCTGCCAGACACAGCGGCACTAGAGCTACCAGGTACACCTCAACCTGCACGTCTCTATAGACTTGCCATGAATTCAGCTGGTACCAAGGCAGAAGGAAACTTGTCAGTCTGCAGCAAGAATGAGAATAAAACCTGTGAGGGTGCGGCTGGTTAGAAAACAAACTAGCTTCTCAGTAGGGTGGGTCTGAATTTATGAGGTTATAGGGAAAGTGATGCCTGTCCCCTGGTTCTTCTCCTCTCTTTCCCCAGCAAGCTGGCTTTCTCTTTCTGGTGCAGCACTGGCCTCCATTCTGCTCAGACAAGCCAGAATGCTGAAGCTGCCCTCAGAATATTCCCAATGCCAGTACTCCAACAAGAGAAAGCCATGAGTTGATCCCTTTCTCTAAGTCATTGGATGAGTTGTATCTGAACTGGGCTAGACTGGGCTTCCCTACTGCTGCCTTTGGAGCTGCCGAATCTGTGCCAGGTGGATTGCTCCCCCACTGGGAAAGCTGAGGTGGAGTAAAAGCTTCAGCGCAGAACCTAGATCACAGGCATCACTGTATCCTTTGGATCCAGGGATCACACTCCATGCTCTCATTTGCTGGAAGTAGATGTGCAGGGTAGGATTCAGTGTAGAGGTTAAGACATCTAAGTTTATGGGCACATGTACGTGACTGTTAGGATCCTACTGATCTGAGCTCTTCTTGCCAGTGGAAAGCAACTCACCCCAAAGGAAACACGAAGCAACTATCAGCTGTTTCACCGTATAAGCTCCACTGGCTGTATGCCAAGATCTCCAGTCACTGTATTTGGAATTGAGAAGAGTAGTGCACATCTGGAAGAATAAATGTAGGTGTCTCAAATTTGGACAGAATCCCACCCTCAATTCTCTACAGATGAGCTTTTCTTCCAAAGCTGGTAGAGCTATAAGGGACATTTTCTAAAGAAATCACACAAGCCCAGCAAATTATTGAACTATCCTGCACAGCATCCTACAAGATGGCCTGGTATGTTTCTGTGTTCATTAGAAGGCAATGATAAAATAGATTCATCTAGTGTGAGGATTTATACACAGAACAGAAATCAGAAGTGCTGCACTTCTCCTGGTATTTTTCACTATATATTTTCTATACAGAAAAGTTGCTGTTACAGTCCATCCTTGTTGAAGCTGCTGTTGCTCTGAATGGACCAAAGCCCCCTGTTTTTTCATGTGAGGCAGATTAGAATGTCTCTAAGGGAAAATGACCAAAAAACTAGTGGAATGGTGGCCAACAAGGAAAGTCTATGACAGGTAGGTAAACAATAAGTCATTTCCTGTTCACCGTGTCTATTGTTTTTAAACTATGTTTGGATTTTTTTATAGGAAAGGTCAGAGAACTGTGGTCAGGTTCAATACACAGGGGCTTTCATAATTTTTCACCAGATCTAATATGAGGCAGTGAGGAAGCAATCCTGTTTTAGACAGAAAAAGAGACCTCACAATCTCACAATGACTTGAAAGTTTAGACATCTCTGTATCATTGTTGGAGATGATCCCACTATGAAAATAACTACACCAATGTAGAAATCTTCCTGGAGGAAGACCATAATTGGGATATCTACATTCTCTGGCGCTCCATATGTCAGCATCACCCATGATGCTATCAGAAGTAACAGGTTTGAGACTATGCTTATCAGGACAAACAATTCTAGTATGCTTATAATTAAAAGAGCTGTCATCAGGGGAGAAAAACTTGAGACTAACTTGCTGTTACTACTCCAAGATGATTCAGTTCAAAGCTGCTGTCAGCGAGCCAAGGATCTGTATGTCAGCTCTAACAGTCATCAACTCCTGGCTCCCAGCAGAGGCTCTCAGACTACATCTGTATCACAACATTTAACAGCACCAAGCCATGGGATCCAGCCCAGGTGGAAATCATCCATGCAGCACATCTCCTGGCATACTTTGCCCCATGCTAACTATCACTCCATGGTTCAGGTACTGTTCTCAGCTGGCAGCACAGATGAGGGCAAACTATTT
The DNA here is from genome assembly GCF_026419915.1 of Harpia harpyja. Taxonomy (NCBI): domain Eukaryota; kingdom Metazoa; phylum Chordata; class Aves; order Accipitriformes; family Accipitridae; genus Harpia; species Harpia harpyja. Next base: position 7,153,674 of record NC_068962.1, read on the forward strand.
TGCATGAGGAGACCGATATAAACCCTTTCGTGACACTTACTCTCCAGGAAAAAGAAAATGCCTGTGTCAGGGCCCTGAGGGCACTAATAGGCCTTAATGGCCCTGATCAACCTCACCTGTGGGCCCAGAAGCTCTATTTGAGCTCAGACCTGGGTCTGAGTTAGAGCAGTGCTGGTCTCCAGTTCAGCCATGGTTATGGCTGGTGGTGGACCTTGTTGATCCAGACACCAACCTGCAGGCTGACTCCCTGGTTTTTCCTTAGCCCTGCCTCATCACTACGGGCCTGCCAGGTGGTTGTTGGGCCTGATCCTGACCTGCAGATTGATTTCCAGGCTTGACTTCAGACTGACCTCATCACCGTACTACCGATCTGGACTGATGGCTGGACCTGGCTGCCACCCAAGAGCCTGACCTGTTCCTATAGGAATCCCTGCTGCTCCCAGCCCTCATCCCAGAGGGAGCAGCTGACCTGTGCTGCTCCCTGACGCCCCAGGCATATTTCATTTATCAGTGTGAATTTAGGTCTGCAGTGCCTGTGCTGCCAGGGTGTCGGATGCCCAGCTCCAGAGCTGGTGTTCAGAGCGGGTCCTCAGGGAAGAGTCCTCCAAGGAGGGATCCTCCGGCAGTTCCTCTGCTGTGCCATTAAACCAGGTAGGGACACTAGTGTTTCTAGATTCCGGGCCAGCAACAATTTGGGAAAAGTGGTCTCAAAAACTGTTTCACTGTTTTGTGGTTGGGGTTTTTTGACACTGATTTTTTTGTGAGGGTTTTTGTCAATCTGTTCTGGTTTAAAAAAAAAAGAGCTCATGATATTTCTGATGGATCTGGTCAATGTCAAGGTTTGCTATGCAGTCTTCCTTTGAGCAGACTGGTTTTGACTCTTAGTGCTACAAGGGGTTGGTATACCTGCTGTATTCCTGTACTCACGTTTAAGGAAAATATTTCTATGGCATAAGCAGACATGGGGGAGGGGGGAAGAAACACTACAGTATAGAGGTGTTGGCTGGAGCTTGCAGTGCATATGAACGTATGTTCTCAGCCACTGCCACTGTGTTTGACTAAAACATTTAACAAGTGATTTTCCTGCTCAGTGTTTCTATTACAGGTCTAAGACAGCACAAGTTTGTTTGTCTGAGAGCTGTATTTAAAAAAACAAGCTTACAAATGCAAGTGTTGGCATGAATATGCAGTGCTAATTTATTTCTATTATGTAACCCTACCATGTATCACTTGCAGATCTGCCCAGACAAAGCTTTTCTTTGTATAATAGGAATCTGCTTCAAGAGTGGTCCTTGACAAGTCCTCTGGGATTACTTGGTAATTACACTAAAGGCTTCAGCATTAAACACATCCTAAAATACCAAGCAAGATTTTGTACCATTTAAGATACTCTCTTCTAGTAACTACTTTTGCATTTCATAAGCAAGTAACTTCTTTGATAATTCATCTGTAAATCTTTAGTGTAATCGGCTATTTGCAAAGTGATGGATTTCACTGGAGATTGTAATTTGTGGATTTAAGCAGCCTAAATTTGTGTGGTGAATTATGAAAACTGCAACTTAGTGTCTGGTGCCTGTAAGATGAACAATTGTCTCTCCAGGAAACCAGAGGACTGCAAATCATCCTGCGGTGTGGAAGCAAGTATGTGTTAATCTACTTACATTCTGTTGTCCTTTTCCCCTTAAACAAAGTGCTGTCTTTTAAGCTGACTTATTTGTACTCCTGAGTAGGGCATGTTAATTCAATGGGTGTTAGGAGGCCACCTCCTTTTTTTTTTTTTTTTTTTTTTTTCCTGATGACAGATAGGACCTGAGATTGTTTGTTTATTAGTTACCTTAAAATTTGAACCCAGCCCTTGTTCCTATGAAACAAAGCTTATCAGCAGGCCTTCCATGTTGAAATGAAAGCCAAAAAAGTATTAATATGATTAGGAAGACCTTTACTATCTTCAAAACAATTGCATGTTAACAAAAGGTCATCTTTTGTCACCAACAACTTTTATTTGGTAGGCCTGAACATCTCTGCCCTTTGGGTACTTAATTATCTTCATGTTATATTCTCTTAATTAAGTATGCAGAAAGAGGGTGGGATTCCTTACTAGACTTGTTCTGTAGTGTGAAAATGGATTTTTTTTTTTCCATTGTACTCACACTTTTGAGGTCAAGAGTGAGTTTAAAATTTTTTTTACGATATTTATAAATGAAATTACAGTTGTGATGGTATTGTCTTAACAGCAGTGATTTTAGAGAAATATCTTCTAAATTATTAGCTGTTGTTCCCAGTTTGAGATTCTTAATGAAACCAACTGTAAATTTGCATAATATAAGTGGTTTAGAGGTATTTTAGGAGGTCAGCTGTTGTATGGATTGTCCGGCTCATAGTTCACAAACGAGTTTCAGCATGTCTAGTGCACACAGGCAACTCATGGGGGGTTACAAAAGCAACCCAGCCTTGGATTGCCTTGAGGCCCTGTCTCTCTGCAGAGACGACTCACGACTCACGGGGAGCTGTGTTGACAGCTTAGCCCTGGGTTGTCTGATAAGCCCTAAACTAAACAGGGCGGTGGCTGTGCCATTCAAAGAACCAAAACCTGAACTGAGCCATGAAATCCCTTAACAAATAGTATGCCCTGAGTCTCAATCCAACCACTACTCAGTTGCCTAAGGAAGCAAGGTAAAAAAAAAAAGCTGGAGGGTTTCAGCTTCAGTTTCAAATGGCAACCTTGCATATTCAAACAATCACAGACCAGCAAAGGAAAGATAAGGGGAAACTCCACTCAGATATGCATAATCCATTTAGGCATATATCATAATCCACTCAGACACAGTCATACACACCATTCCACAAGTCAGGGGATAAAAACCCTAATATTCAGGTTGGAAATAGGGGAGTCACTTCTCCAACTATACAGTTGGCTTGTGAAGGAGACCCTTCCCTGCCTTGATAAGGATGCCAGTCGAGGTAGCTTCCCTGGGATTGAGAGCCCTTACCTGGAGGGGTAAGTGAATATCGTTTATGCTTTAAGTTTGTAAACACGTGTGTGCTTGTGGTTGTCTGTGACTCGCTTGTGGTTGTAATGGTGTACTACTCTTGCTTTAAGCATTGCAATAGTGCATTCCTCCTTTGTATCTGTAAAACCTGCAATAGTGGCATGTTAAGTCTGTAAGTGAAGTTGAAATAAATTGTTTGCTTGAACCTTTTCTGCCACAACTGTGTACTATGCAAGGAAGATGTTAAAAAAAAAAAAAAACCCAAAACCAAAAACAACAACAACAAAAAACACCCCACCCCCCCCACCCCCCCCCCCCCCCCCCCAAAAAAAAAAAAAAACCCTGAAGTAGTAAGCCTCAGTCTCTTGCTACGGATGGTAAATGGTATAGCCTGGAGCTTTGTGTCATTTTTTTTAACCTCTCCTTTCTCCTCCACACTAGGTTTAATAAAACCAGTTTTTGCCTAGAGTTTTAGTATGTAACACTAACTTACACATCATGTTATTTTCTAGTCAATGAGTAGTTCCCTTTGAATCACTGAATGGCCATATAAATGTCTGGTTTGAGCTCTGGTCAGTATAAAAGTACAAAAAAATGCCCTCCATAACAGTTTTTCTTGCAAACAAATAAAAAGATATTGTAGACATAGCCTTAGGTTGCAAATTCTTCAAAGCAAGGATTACAAGTTACTTTGCGTACCTCCTACAGCCCAATAATATATCTAAACACTAAGATGTTTTGAAAAAGTTGGAAACTAGTGCTAAGAGACACCTGCAGAAAGCCATAGTAAATAAAAGATGGCTATTGTTTTATAACTAAGTAATAACAGAGTGATTACACTTCATCTGTTTAAGTAGGCAGTGCTTGTTTAATTTCTAGTGAATGTTACAAAAAAACTAACAAGCATATTTTAATCTTTTTTAATACTTCTCTTGTGGAGTTAAAAAATAAAGCGTTCATCTTCTGGAAAATAAAAGAAATGTTTCTTCATGTGATGAGATGTAATTATGCAAAATAGAGAGAGGGATACCTTAGATATATTCCAATATTGTAAATACTGAGAAACAAGAAGAAAATACTGTTTATTACAACATAAATACTAGTTACAGCATGAGACCATCCCATCCCTTCTTTTTGATCCCATTAGTCCCAGGGTATTTAGCCACTGTTGTATCTGGGGTCATAAAATACTGTTGCAAAACCCTGCTAGAATGTGTTAATGAAACATACACACTAAGTGCTGGGTCCAGTTCTGGGTTCCTCAGTACAAGGAAGCTATGGACTTACTAGAGTGAGTTCAGTGCAGGGCCATGAAGATGACTTAAGGGATTGGAGCATCTGACATATGAGGAGAGGCTGAGATTGCTGGGAATGGTCAGCCTGGGGAAGAGAAGGCTCAGGGGCATCTTATCCGTGTGTGCAAAAGTTAGGAGGGAATGAAGAAGAGGGAGCCATTGACTTCTCTCAGCGGTGCTCGCTGACAGGACAAGAGGCAATGGGCACAGATTCAAATACATTAAATTCCACCTGAAGACAGGAAAACACTTATTTACTGTGCAGGTGGTCAAATGCTGGACCAGGTGTCCCAGAGAGGTTGTGGAGTCTCCATCCTTGGAGATATTCAAAACTACACTGGACACGGTCCTGGGCAACCTGCTCTAGCTGACCCTGCTCTAGCAGGGGGATTGGACCAGATGATCTCCAGAGGTCCTTTCCAACCTCAATCTTTCTGTGATTTCCAAAGCTAAATGATGTATGAGGGTCAGCAAAGGTGAATACCTAAATAATGTCCTAACAGTGTTTTGTAACAATTCCCACCAGGGCCTGCTTTAAGCCACCAGTCCTCACCATACTCTAGCAGAACTCCATAACCACAGCACACTGTTCCAATGCATAACCATCCTTCCACTGAGAGTTCAGCTTCTGGTACCATAACAATAAGGCTGAAGAAAATTTAAATTTAAGTCTTATCTTTGTGTCTTTTCCTCATCTTTGTGCCTCTCCCTTAAATCCACACACATATATGCATGTCTTTGTATCCTGTTTCCTCCCCATTCCGGCTGCCCAGGTCATTATTCCCATATGGAGCATGTTGAGGAAAGTGCTAGTAGCTACTTCTCCCCTAGTGAGTCAGCAGGAGACAGCTGGCAGCTCCCCGGAGAGCTCCAGTGCCTGGGAACAAGAGCCTACATTTTTCCTGACCATGGTAAGTTATGTGTCAGATAACTCAGCTGCTGAATCGTAAGAAATTAAACAACATGGCAGTTGCCTGAACACAACGTTGTTTTGAGGGAACTACAGCTCAATTACAGTGGAAAGTCTGATACACCCTTATGGCAAATACTCTTGAAAAATTGAGAGAGTGAAAACAGTCCTTGAAAGCATTTAACAGCTGCAGACAGGCTCAGAGCATAATAGCTCTTTGATCTTGTGTATGATGGGAAGAGCACCACCGGGAGCTTAATGCCATCATTATATGCAAATGTCACGGAAGGAGACTCCACATAGTTAAATTGTTCTGTCTCAAATACAACATTTATGAAAGCCATCGCTTCTTCATTATCATCCAGGTGGATACAATAGACCATTATATAATAGAAATTAAATCTAAATGTTATCTTTGGAGAACTAGAAGATGCCTTGATGAGAGAGAACTGTCTGTGATGTTTATAAGCTTGTTTGCAAAAAGCTACAGTTGAGAAACACCAATTGTAACTAATAATGCAAACCCCACCATATCATAAGCAAAACCCCATATAAACTGGCAACTGAAAATGCACAAAGACAAAAAATAGTCATTTTAACAACAACAAAAAAAAACCCCCTGGGATACAATTTCCATTTTCTTTGTGTAATCCTATTGTGACTGAGATCAGCAGAGATTTTTTTTCAAAATAGGCTCTGCAAATAAAAGATCTTTGAAAACATTGTTAGCAATGTTTTCATACAAAGCCTTTAAATTAAAGAATAGGATTTCTCCTACCTTATCCTGAAAAAAAAAATTGAAGTACTGACTTCTGACCCTGCCGTAAATTCAGTCTTTTTTTCAGGGGCTGCAAGGATGTTTTTATCTTATTTATCTAAATAAAAAGGTGTTTGTTTGATTTTAACTTTCTGGTCTTTCACAGGGTGAGTTAATTTTAAAACCTCATGAAAACAAATATGACCTTCCGAGAATACTCTGCATCTTTAACTTGCAGCAAATGTTTCTAAAGTATAGCTGAATGTTTTTTTACTGCACAAGAAAAAAGGTCTAGGAACAATATGCAGAATGTTTAATGAAAAGAATAAAGTAAATCAAGTTCTACATAAGACTCCTTGGTTAAAAACAACTGAGATCATAACATTTTTGGTTCAGTGATATGCAGCCAAAAACCAAAGCCAATTGAAATATAAAAGTTCAGGGTCAATCCTTATCCTGGACTCAGGAAGGTTACTAGATTTTTTTTCTCTTGCTCTCATTTTTACAAGTTACTGGCTTTGACTTAAATTTAAAAAGTAAGGTGCATATCACTGAAATGTAAGATTTCCACTTTAAACGTAAGGATTTGACAGTTATAGATGGTAACTAACAGTTACTTTTAATATGGATTGATCCTGCATTTTTAATAACAGGCAGCATAGCGAATACAGGCAATTCAAAGAGTTGGATCCAATTGTTACAGTAATAGCAGAGCTTTAGATCAGATGATTGCAGCTAACTAGTATTACCACTTCAGAAATAAAGTAGTGTTAGGTTTGTTATACTGCTTTCTGTGGGAAGTCTATGGTTTTTACACATTTACTCGCTTATTTTTGTAGTAGCAGTAGTAGTAAGTTCTCCCTTTTGCACTGACCTTACATTAACCAATATAGAAATGAGGAACTGAAGTAGGAAACAAGAATTTGTAAACTGAACTCTCCTCCAGCGCGACCATTAATAACCTACAAAGCCTTATTCCTATACGATTTATGACTTATATGTCAGTGTTCCCCCCACCGCAAGAAGTAACCAGCTCTGCGCATAAGCCATTCTGCAGGACCCCAACTCCTTCGCTATGTTTCTCTCTTATGCTTTGAATTACTGCATGCCGTCACTGGTGACACACATCCAGTTAGGCTGGTTGCTGGACGAATGCTGGTGTGCTGCAGTGATGTCTTTTGTGCCAGAGTACATCAGAGCACAGTAAAACCCTTCCTTGGCTCTCCTTCAGAAACCTTTCCTAAAAAGGAAAGAAAAATAAATCTCTCAACTACCCAACTTCAATTTTTTATAAAGCCTATAGCAACCTGGTATAACTTTGATACCTCTGCCCCTTTGACAAATTTGGTTGCAATTAGACAGCAAGTTCAAGAACTATCGGGAACATATTAGTAAGAGATAAACATGACACCTCCATCATATAATTGAAATTGTATCTGCCAAATTGAATGTATTGGGGAAAACATAGGCTGTATTGTGGGGAAAGAAATCATTAAATTGTTGTTCAGTTTTTAAAAATTTGTACCAGGAAATGTAATCGATCAATCAATATTAGCAAAATTTAAAAAGAGAGATGAAAGACCAAGTAGGTTTCTTATAGAATAAGTAACAGACAACATACCTTTTTACTATTTAGAAATGTTTGTAAAAAGCATATAATTGTTTTTGCAAGAATATTCACTTAGGAGAATGTTTTCTTCAATTTTTCCCAAAACAAAAGATTCATCTATTACAGAAAGACCTGACATGATTCCCTTTTTACATAATGCTGATGAGCACAGTATGTTTGCTAAGGTAGTGCCTAATAAAAATTCAGTTTCAGAGCCAAACCCTGGCAATGCTGGCACACTGCTACAGCAGATGTTTCTTACTTGAAGATAGCTGAAATGGCTCTTAACTATATGCTAGAACGGAAGAGCACAAGGGGCAGAATTTGACAAGAACAAGGTATTGCGATTCATAAAAATTGGGCTTCATAGAAAGAATGGAATTGTCTCCTTAGCTCAGGGAAGTCTATTCTCAGGGACTGACTTTGTTCTCTTGCTCTCATACAAAAAAGCATTTTAGTGGGATTTATAGTAGTTCTTCCCGCATCTTATTTTAAATATTTAATTTTAATGTTATTTCATAAACCAAGGCTCTCTACTCCATGTTCTGCTGTCAAAACCATACCCCTTGGTATCATTTTTGTCCCTGAACCCTGCTCCAACAATGGGTTGAAACATTTACTGAGCCATAGATCAAGATTCAGATTTTTCCCATAAGTAATCCTGCTATCCATAGATGCAGTTCTACCGCTTTTGGGGCTTGAGCTCGTAGTTCTGCCTAGTGCCTTCCTTTATCAGGAGGACGTACTCTATAGCTTTGAGCAACTCCAAGGTCTGATCTGGTGCTCTGTTGAGCCCTGTACAGTTTTAGCTATCCCCTCCTGAATTCCCATCTCTGAGGAATTCCTGGCAACCCTGTCAGGGCAGATGATGTCAGTTACTCCATTTCTATACTGCTTAGCACAATGGAGCTCTGTTCTTGGATGTCCCAAAGATGCCACTCTAATACAAACAACAGTATCCTTTTCTGTGCTCTAACTATCTGAATTTCTCTTAGAAATTCAGCAGAGCCAAACTTTCTTTGAATTTTACTTCTTGACATCCTTCTCAAAATTAAATGACTACCTTAAATGTCATGGGCCATGTCTACAAGTCATGTGTCATACTGATTTGCACAGGGTTTTTTTGCAGATTCACCAAGAAAGCAAGCATAGAGAAGATTCATTATAACTTGCACTTTTTTTCTCTTTCAGTAAAGGGTGGAGCAGTCATATGAGTAACTGCTTGCAAATATTAGCTTACCTTTCTCACATTAAAATACCTTTCACCTACAACCTGAACAAGGTATGTCAAATTACTACATAGTAAATAATCACTTTCCACTCAGCACTCAAAGTGATGCTTCCTCTATTAGTCATTTATTTTCCTCATAAAATGAATAATTATCTGCCCAAGATGAAATACAGAGGCTGTTGCAAGTTCTGAGCTGTTGAAAGTTCTGAGCTTTATGTGAAGTTAGTGTGTCCTCAAAATTCAGTAGGATTTCCTCTGTTTTTCTTCTTAATTTTCCTAAACTGAAATGCAGTTACAAGATTGAATAGTCAATGAAAACAGGCTTACTTTTTGCAGATGCCATATGTCAATCCCTTGAAATCACTAGATTTTTATATGGGTTGCTGTCCCTAACAGAGCTGACTACAGGTGTGGGACCAAAACACATTTTAAAAGATAATTCTCTCCATGTTGGGTAAATACCACAGGAAAAAAGGAAGTGTTCAAGTCTTTGCTGTGTTTTATGAGTACACTGTAGATGATTATTCCTAACTTGACCAGAAGTCCCTGCCATGTGTTCTTTCAAAAAAATGAACCATAGAATCAAAGGAAGGTGACTGCCATGGACATAAGATATGGCTGGATGTGACAGCACTGATATGCTGTATCTACAAAGAAGAGGGAACTGCCACTGGGCCAAGAGGCCCGAAATGCTCAACCTTTTACAAAAAAAAGTAGCTTGGGAAAGAAAAAACATGAATTAGAAAGTAATTCTTGTTTTCTATATCCACAACAGAATTCATAGCTCTATTTATCCCCATGAAACAAAAACTTTACGCAGTGTTCCAACATCTGCTTAACAGGATTGATAACACCCATGGCCGTAGGGGGACATGGCCATCTCTAATTGCAAAAGCACCTGACAGGTAGAATTGCACTGGCAGAGATAAAGCTCAGGAGTGTTCAGGCAGAAAGTAAATTGTAGGCATGACACTTGCTCACAGTCTCTTCAGTCTTGCCATACTCATCTGAGTCCTGACACGGCTTCTGTTGGTGCTCTCTGAGTGCTGGGACATACAAGTGCTATAGGCGCTTCAGGAGATAAGTCCCCAGGTGGTAGCCAATCTTCCAGTCCCTATGAGGTCATGAACAACATTTTCTCAGGGATGAGGATCTGAAGACATGCATTGCATGCTATGTGGAACCCAGAATCATCGGGAGCTTCCTGAGCTGGACAGACCCGGTGGGAGAAGCTGTGAGTGAGGCAGAGCTGGTTTAGTCCAGTAAACATGGTATTTTATGATTATTTATGACTATTATGACTAAAAGTCAACAGGTTTGGTGTTAACCTGGCAGTGTAGGAGCTCCAGCGCTGTCTGGACTAGCCTATGACCTAAGCTGATTTTAGCTTGTTTTAGCTACAATAGCTATTACCTAGCAGTCAGGTTTGGTTTAAGTTAGCTTTAGTTTATAGTGAGAAAAAGTAATTATTCTTTGTAGATTGAACTATCTATGATCATAAAATAAAATACAGCTTGCAAGAGTGTAAACACAGAATGGTACCAGAGATCCTGAACTAAACAAAAATGACAATGGTCAGCCAGCAGTCACTACAGGAATACAATCTTGTTAAACCAGTTTAGACGTACAAAGAGAACAGAAAACTAAGCAGCTGAAATCACATGAAAATAACTGAGAACAAATTAAGAGAATGCTCACGTACACATTAAGAAAATGAATAAAAGTAAACACAAGTGGACCCCAAGACCAAGGAGGAAGGAACCCCTTCCCTTTTCCCAAGAAGTATCAAACTGCTGCTGGTATAGAAGTGGGGACATAAAGAAATTGCTGGCACCCTTTCTTGTCTCCTCTGCTTGAGAAAGACTGGCCAACAACCTTAAAGACCTGGAGGGACACTGAAAATTGAGCCTAACACCAGAGAAAATAAGTAGAGACTAAGAATTTTTTTCTGTGTTATTAGCTGTATTACAGACACTTTCCCATATTAATTTGGACTGTGAATGGTAGTACTGTTAATAAATGGTACTATTGTGTTAGTATTATTATAACTCTTTGTTTTACTTTGATTAGACTATCAAATTAGACTTACAAAAAAATCATGGCTCCACATATATAGACTGAGTTTCCTTCTGGCAATAACAAGATTTGGCATGTTAGGCACGCAGTTTCCAAGTTCGTGCATTAATAATAGCTGTCTCCCTTCCATTCACTCAGAATTCAGAAAACCTTCACATGAGCAGAGCCTCACCACTGATCACCAGGAAGGGGGAACACCGTGTTGCTGCGTAGCAGCTTGAGCCAACGTAAAAGGGGAAGAGGGAGAATGCAGCCAAGAGTAGAGAGAGGGATTCCCTCTTTTGAAGCCAGGCCACAACTGGATTGGATTGGATTATGCTGAGCTGTAAAACGACAGGACAACATGGCTGTTAACATGCATACTCAAAATATGAATTATTGGTAATATTTTTGTAATATTATTGGTAATATTTGATAATATTTTCATGAAGAACTTGATTTTTCTTACTGCCTCTACTGAAGCAAATTAGTCATCGTGCTGGTTTTGGCTTGGACAGAGTTAACATTCTTCATAGTAGCTAGTATGGGGCTATGTTTGGCTTTGTGCTGGAAGCAGTGCTGATAACCCAGGGATGTTTTCATTATTGCTGAGCAGTGCTCACGCATCGTCAAGGCCTTTTCTCTTCTCCCCCCACCAGCGAGGGGGGCACGAGGAGTCGGGAGGGGACAGAGCCGGGACAGCTGCCCCCAGCTGCCCCAAGGGATATTCCAGCCCACAGGACGTCGTGGGGGAAGACGAAGGAAGGGGGGACGCTGGGAGTGATGGCGTTTGTCTTCCCAAGTGACCGCTTTGCGTGATGGAGCCCTGCTGTCCTGGAGATGGCTGAACACCCGCCTGCCTGTGGGAAGGGGTGGATGGATTCCTGGTTTTGCTTTGCTTCTGCGTGCGGCTTTTGCTTTCCTTATTCACCTGTCTTTATCTCAACCCACGAGTTTTCTCACTTTTACCCTTCTGATTCTCTCCCCCATCCCTCTATTGGGGGGAGTGAGCGAGTGGCTGTGTGGGGCTTAGTTGCCAGCTGGGGTTAAACCACGACAGTCATTCAAATTCATTGTATAATTCATATAATGCAGAGACTCTGTCCTCCTTTACCTTTTCAATTAATTTTCTGCAACTTGGCTACTGGAAATATCCACAGCAGTAACATTTTTTTGAAACCATTGTTATTTTCCAGTGCTTTATGATTGTATTTCCTCAGTGAACTTTTCCTTTCTTGAAGTATTGTACAAATATCTGCATTTGAGTCATTGTCTGCAGTTGTGAACAACATTTATATGTCATGTACATTTTAATTCCTTAACAAATATTGTAGGCCTATGATTATTATATCTAAAATTCATATCTCCTGTCTGTAGTTTACCTGATTCATCAGATAGACAACCCAGAAAAACATAAAAATTCAGTGGAAGAAAGCTTGACTTCACCTAAAATCAAACAGAACAGAAAACAATAAAGATTAGTTACCATATGTAGTGCTGGAATCAGACCTTTTTATGTTCACTTAAATTAGGGTAGCTTGATGTGTCCAAGTCTTGAATATGAATGCAATGTGTCTCACAATCACAGAGTTTCTCAGATAACAACAACAAAAAGGTATTATATTTACTGAAAAAAAGATGCACTGCAAGTTCTGCCTCTCAGTTCCTCTCCCCTAAAATCTATTAGTGGCTCCAAAGCCACTAGTGCTTAGCTTCCAACCCACCTCTCCATGACCTAATGTAAAGCCCTCTAGCACACCAGCCTTCCCACTTCACATGCTCTACCTCATCTCTCTTCCTTGGTGATCAAATTGCCAGCACAGCATCGATGGCATTTGGTGGGATCACAGGTATTGTACCTGCCTAGTGAGAATTCTGGATTTAGGTTCTGCTTTCTGCTAAAGAAGGGACAGCGTCACCTGTATGAAGATTCCAGTATTTCTGCACTTGACTCGCCTACTAATGATTCCTTGAGTTATGAGTAAAACTGCTCTGAGTCTATAGCCATCAACAATTTAGTATAAAATGCCTCCATCCGTTGAAACTTAGTATTTATTTCAACATCTAATATGAAGAATACTCTTCACACAAATGTGTGATTAGTATTAAGCCATGTAGCTCTTCTCTGGCTCTTGGTGGAGAACGTTCATGATGGCAATCACCTACTTCGTGTTGGACTTAAATGGCCTGGATCTCCTGAACTACTATTGAGAAACACTTTAACTTAAAAAAAAAGAAAAATATCTAGAAAATGTAATAATCAGGAAGGTAAAGTAGTAAGAAAACTAGATCAGAGAGGACAGATGCATATTGAAGAAAAATAGATTTTTTTCTTGGTGCCAATTTAACTCATCCTAATGGAGATAGATCAGACAAAAAATGTTTGCTTCCCTCAACTGCCTATAAGAGGGGACTGGGATGACTAGCACAGATGCAGAAGTCTACCATGAAGTGAGATGAATTGACCCTGGATATTTCACAAGAGGCTTGTCATTTAAGCATTTGCATTTAAAACAGCACTGATTTTTCCCTTTTTTACATCATTGGTAAAGGTTTAGAGAAGAGTAAATAACATAAAATGGTAAAGCTAATAAGAGCTTTATTTTCTTTTTAGAAAAATAGGTTTTAAGATCAAATCAGAAAGATACACTCAAGTGTAGGTCCTTTATCAAAGGTGATCAATATGTAAACAGAAAAAACTACATCAGGATGAAACAAACTTTTGTTCAGTGTTTTTCTTCCATACTGAGTGTAGCCTTTGATGTCCGCCCTTTGTGGTTTGTAAATTGAACAGATGAAATAATATCTGTAAAACTAGAAAATGAAATTGAGTTTTTTCCTCTTCAGTAGAAAAGGTACTTTAGGAAAAACAAAAAGGAAGCTTCCATAAGTATCTTTTTAGAAAGCATTCTGTCTGTGACACCATCTTTATAAAAGTGGAGAAAATTATCCTTCTCTAAGGAGAGCAGAAAAATTAAAAGCAACTTTGAAAAATTCAGAAGCTGTCCATAGTGAAGATGTTTTAATAAAATGGGAAAAATAGAATTTGTAATGTTGTGCAGTCCAAAGGTTGAACCAACACCAGAAGAGGCTCTACTTTTTAATTAGAATCTCATTCACAATAGAAAAAAAAAAAATTCAGGAATATTATTACTTGAAGAAATGTGTCAAAGACAGGAAGGAATACTGGTAGGGAGAGTGTGCCTTGGTATTCAGTGAAGATGCAACCAGGACATGTGAGTATATTTTGAGGTATCATATAAATGGGCTTGGCCACGTCTCAGCAAATTGTAGACTAAATCAAATATAAAATCACATTTGACAGTATGCAGTGCAAACACATTGATTTAGAAGCTGATGAAAAGTTGGGGGTTTATCATTGGAGATGGCAGAGGAACGAACTGGATGTATGGGTCAAACACAGATGATCATAAGCCAAAGAAAGACACAACTGAGAAATGGAAGTTGAGTGTACGCGTAGATGGATGTGAGATGCTCATTTCCTTGGAACTGGGAATCTTAAACTACCCTTGGGTTGAGAAGTAAAGGTGCAACAAGTCTGAGGGAAATGAAAACACTTTATGGCTTCTGTCCCCTTTCTCTTTTCCTGCTGTTTTTCTGTGCAAATCATCGAATATATTTGTTCTAGCTTAAAGTATCCATGGCATATAAACATTACATTCTTTTGATTCTTGTCCCAGAGCAGAACTGAATTGCTATAATCATTTGTTATGAATTAACACAGCTCTCAGGCACATAGTGCTGTTGTTGTAAATGTAGTCTGCAACTCTTCCATTTTTTAGGCAAGGTTTAAATGCCTGTGTAGTTAAATGCCCACAGCTCGCTCACTGTGCTTGGAAACCCTGGCAGGTAAAACAGTTTGTCAGTCTGTTTTCTCTGCTCTTCAGTCAGGTCTATTAGCTAACCTGTTATCCCTCCAAATGTGTTCTTTTGCCTTTCTATTATGTGCGCTCTCTAGACTAAAGGAGCATTCACTATGTTGGCCACAGTCAGACATGCCTCAGTTATTCCTTTCCAAAGCTAACACCACAGAATACAGACAGGAGAGAAAAGATTTACGGAAAACCCAAGCAGATTATGCTGTCAGGTAAAGTGCTGACACGGTATGGAACCAAGCCCACTGCCAGAGGCTGCATAAGGCACGGAGCTCCTATCATTTACACTCAGAGAGAGATGCTGAAATGCAAGTATTGAACTGCAGACTACAAATTATATTACTGTGAATACCAGTGGACTTTTCCAGGAGTCTGAAACAGGGACAATAGCTGTGTTTTCATTAGTCTTTATTCTTGCTTATATTGTTGGGAATCTATGTTGATATGAAACTCTGGGATTTCTGGAGACAGTAGATCTCCCTAACTCATATGAAAAGGCAGTCAGGTATGAGTGGCACAGTGATACTCATGATTTACCTCACTTCTTGGACAATGGCTTTCTCTCAGTTAAATACAAAGCAGATTAGATGCTTAGGAGGTGCAAAAGGAACTGAACCGTGCTGCAGGAGCAGAAATAAATGGCCTACGACAGGGAGAGAAAGGAACTCCATAACCTGGCATTGCCAGTGGAACTGCTGTACTGGGGAAGCACCCCATTGCTTTCATTTCCTTTACCCTCCACGCCTCCTAAGTGAACTACAACTTGCTAAGTTTCTGTGGCTCTGCACACATCCAGTTGTTTTCCGATAACATCTTCATTCTTAGCCAACAGCAGAAATCAACAAATTTAATTAAAGCAAGCTTGCAGCTCATGCTTTGGATTTATTATTTCAAAAGAATCCATTTTGTATAATATATATATACATATATGTGTGAGCATGTATATGATAAATATACAGTCAATGCATTATGGGCATTGCATATATATATTTGTGTGTATAGGAATACTGTATATACAGGCATATACATAATATATACATATATATAAGTTTTATATATTTTAATATACATATATATGTAATGTCTATAGCGCATTGACTTTTCCCCTTTGCACTTTGCCAGGAATCTTGCAAACAAAATAATCTACACTTTCTGCCATGTGGTTCCCCTGATTTATTGCAAAGTACTAGAATTTCTAGCTGAAGAACTAGCTAGTCTGCAAACTTTGAAGCTAAATAAAAAACTAGTAGCACGTATTTAGCACTGACTTGTTTTCCTGCCAGAAATAAATGGTTATAACTTTCAGATTTGTTAGTTTAATTCCCAAACAACTTGGGGGGGCAGTAAACTCCTTCTGTAAACTAGAATTAGTATGGAAAAGCTCATTACTGCTAATGTTTTCTAAACCTCACAGTATTAAAGTCTTTTGCAACCACTATGAGATGCAAAGTTTGATAAGAGGTTGCCTAGGTACAGCTCAGACACTAGACTGACTGAAAACTGTGCTGTCAGTGTAACATTTACACTTACATACTCTGTCAACAAGAGTGTTTATCCAACAGAATTACAACTATTTCAAAGAAACGCAAACAAATTTAAAGGGAATACCAAACCCATAAATTTAAGACAGAAGCAATGAAATAATATTTCAACTATCAGAATTAATATGTCCTCTGTCTTTGGAATACTTTTTCTATTAACTACTTGAAAATGTTTGTTGTAAGTCTTGCTAACTAAATTTTCGCATCCATTGCTTCAAAGCAGCTACTCCGTCATTTTGACATTTCAGATTCCCAGTCTACAATTTATCCATATGATCTAACACAGCAGGAAAAGAGCTCATGTGGACAGAAAATATTATTATGGGAAACGAAAACAGTTAGTTCTGCCTAAGAAGTAAGCCAGAGAGAGTAGTCATTCTGACAGATGATCCCTGAGGGCATACACTGAAAGAAAAATATGTAGTTGGAAATACTTCTGGAGTGTCATATACAGGCATATCGTAGTGTTATGGCTGACTTTTCTGACCTAAAATAAACCTCTGTTAATGAACACTTCCCCTATCCATTGTTTCCTGATGTGAATGCACCAGAAGTCTCTTCCTGCTTCTGTGTAAGTGAATAGATAAGAGAAGCATCATCATACCAAAGCCAGTTTGCAATGAACATTCATAAAAGCATTTCTCTTTGCTCTCCGCAAAATTACATAATTACAGTCTTTTTCCTAGAATGTTTTTTCTACAAATTAATGAGAAACAAATTCAGGTGACTGTATAAGCGGGTTTTTGGGGGGGGGGGCATGGTATTTCTAATGTGTAAGCTCCAGTGACGTGTCTGAGATGTCCAAGGAGTTTAAATGTTTCTAGTTTATGCATGATATACATATATAATTTAAACCAAAAGAGGAAAGAACATCATATAAAGATCTAACAGTATAAGAGTTGGCCTCTTCCCTCCCAGTAATCATGTGAAATACAGCTTATTTGAATTTTGCAAGTAATAGGCAATATATGACCAAAATCCAACATATGACCAAAAGACCAAACGATGTATGCTCAGACTGTGCAGTCACTATATTCTTACGACATTTTCTTTACATTATGGATCACCTACTTAAAAAGAAACAATTGTCAGGCAAATCTTTTTCCTAACGAATAATACAACATACACCATTAATTTTTCGTACCAGGAATTCAATTTTAACAGAGACAATATGGAAGTGCATATTTATCCACAAAAACACATTGCTGAGAAGGTCTCACAGTACTTGTACCAGCAATTGTTTGCACGGCAGGGCTGGCCCACTGTAACACACCTGCAACCAAACCCAAATATCTATCACATAGGAAGGAGGAAGCTGTTGGGCTTAGTTAAATTTGACAAAGTTCGGCTTCATTTACCTCCTCTCTGACAATCACAACTTTTCAACAAAACACCAATGTCTGCAGCCCTGTCCCATCCTGTCTCCAAAGCTAAGCTGCTTTACTTTCCAATAGTGTATCTTCACTTGCCAGGCTAGCATAGTACCAACGATAATGAGCACTTACGTAATGCAGAGCTTTAAGTACTTCTGAAAATTGTTCAGTTATCCTCTGAGATACCTTATTCTGCCATTTGGACTTGAAAAACTCCTTTGGTTATGAGTATTGCCTAGAATCAACAAGGTCATTTGTTCTAACAGTACCATGTCCTGGGGCTTGCATGTCTTAAATCGATGTTTCCAGGACAAAGTGCAGAATAAACGTTCCTTATCCTCACCAATTGAACATATAAAACATGTCAATGACTCCTTTCCATCATGTGTCCAACTAGGGTGGATGTGTAACAACTCCCTTAATGTTTCACAGTGGCAATCATTGACTCTCACCATATGTATCACCTGCACCATTCTTCTGAAATACAATATTTACATAGGTTTTGTTTGAAGTCTTATCTGTCCATTTTTGTTTTTTCTAATTCACAGTTCTTCTTGAACATGTCAGCAGTTGATAGCATGTTAATCTGGGCTATTCCATAGCAACCATGCTAAATATGGATCAGTGTCTGACTGCATTAATTTTCAGTACACATTTTATTAGTCTGATTATTTTTTTTCCACCAGCCTATGTCACTGGGTTATAAGGACTAACAGCTAAATATCTAAATCCATATTTCACTGTAAACTGCTTAAATCATGCCCACATCTTTCAACAAATAGACCCCTGTGAATATACCACAGCTGAAGAAAACCCAGAAATGATACACATTATCTACTGTTTATCCAGTAGAAGGAAAATAATCTAATGTAAATTAATAATTTGTCTGGTGAATGCAAACCTGTTTATACATATTTGCTTTATTTACTCACAGGTTGGTGTATATAAAAAGCACAAAGTTTCCTCAACATTGCTGTTTTTAGGGATGAATATAGTACTGGGGGGTGGGTGGGATAGAAATAGGAACATGGCATGCAGAAAGACTGTACAAGCTTGCAACCACTTTCCACCACCACTACCAAAGAATGCTTAGGGCAGTATGGTATTAACTGGGGTGCAGGGAAGGCCAGTTTTTCTCAAATAATTTACGAATTAGAATCTGGAGGCTGTCAAGCAAACCATTTCAGAGAACTTTTGCATTCTTCTGGCATGCACAGGGATCTGCTTGGAAGACTCCTATTGGATACAGTCCTGCAGCAAAGAGGGTTCCAGAAGAGCTAGGTGATTTCCAGGGATCACCTCCTACAAGCTCAAGAATGGTCCATCCTGATGAGTAAGAAATCAAGCAAGGGTGGCAGGAGCCCTTCATAGATAAGCAAGGAGCTCCTCAGAAAATCCAAACTTAAAAAGGAAACATACAAGAACTGGAAGCAGGGTCAGGTCACTCAGAAGGAATATAAAGACACTGTCTTGTGTGCAGGGATGGTGTTAGGAAATGTCCAGCAGGAGCTGAATCTGATAAGGGACACGAAGGGCAACACGAAAGCCTTCTACAGATAGATAAGCAGCGAAAGTAAGACAAGGAAAAACACAGGCCCACGGCTGAAAGGAGTGGGACACCCAGTGACATAGGACATAGAAAAGGCTGAGGTATGCAGTGTCTTCTTCAGCTTGGTCTTTACTAGTTAGACCAAACTTCAGTAATGCCAGCTCCCTGAGACAAGTAAGAAAATCAGGAGCAAAGACAACTTACCCTTGGTGGAGGAACAATAGTTTAGGGAGCACTTAAAACAAACTGCACATACTTAAGTCCATGGGGCCTGATGGCATGCACCCGTGAGTCCTGTGGGAGCTGGCAGATGTTACTGTGAGGCCACTCTCCGTTATCTTTGAAAGGTCATGGCAACTGGGAGAGGTTCCTGAAGACTAGAGGAAAGCAAATGTTACTTCAGGAGGGACAAGAAGGGGGTCTCAGGGAACTGTAGGCTGGTCAGCCTCTCTTCAGTCCCTGCCTGGGAGCATGATGGAGGTAAATCCTCCTGGAAACCATTTCCAGGCACATGAAGGATGAGGATGGGGAGTATTCGGTACAGATTTATGAAGGGGAAATCATGCTTTACCTACCTGGTAGTCTTCTACAATGAGATGACTGACTTGGTAGATGTGGAGAGAACAATGGATGTTGTTTACCTTGAGTTCATTAAGGCTTTTGACACTCTCCTATAGTATCATTAATGACAAACTGATGAAGTATGGGCTAGGCAAATGTACAGTGATGTGGACTGAAAAGCAGCTAAACTGCTGGGCTCAAAGGTATGGGATCAGCAGCATGAAGTACAGTTGGAGGCAAATCACTAGTGGTGCACCCCAGGAGCCAATAGTGGGACAAATTCTGTTTAACGTCTTCATTAATGACCTGGACAATGGGGCAGAGTGTACCCTCAGCAAGTTTGCTGATACAAAACTGGGAGCAGTGGCTGATACACCAGAATGTTGTGCTGCCATCCAGAAGGACGTGGACAGGCTGGAGAAATGGTCCAACAGGAACCTCATGAAGTTCAACAAAAGAAAATGCCAAATCCTGCACCTGGGGAGGAATAATACCAGACACCAGTACAAGCTGGGGGCGAACTAGCTAGAAAGCAGCGTTGCAGAGAAGGCTGAGGGGGTCCTGGTGGACAAGAAGTTGGACATGAGCCAGCAGTGCACCCTTGCAGGAAAGAATGCCAAAAGCCTCCTGAGCTGCATTAGGCAAAGTATTGCCAGCAAGTCAAGGGAGGTGAGGCTCGGCACTGGTGAGGCCATACTTGGGGCATGGCATCCAGTTTTGGGTTCCCCAGTACAAGAAACATGGACTTGTTGGAGTGAGTCCCATGCAGGGCCATGAAGATAATTAAAGGATTGGAGCATCTGATATATGAAGAGAGTCTCAGAGAGCTGGGACTGTTCAGCCTGGGGAAGAGAAGGCTCAAGAGGATCTTACCAATGTGCACAAATATTGGGGGAGGGCCGGGGGGGAAGATGATGAAGTCATACTTTTAGTCATGGTGCTCAGTTAAAGGGTACAAAGTGAGATACTGGAATTTCCACTTCAACAAAAGGAGAAATTTTTCCACTGTGAGGGTGGTCAAACACTGCAGCAGGTTGCCAGAGAGGTTGTGGGGTCTCCATCCTTGGAAATATTCAAAACCAGACTGGGCATGGTCCTGGGCAACCTGCTCTAGCTGACCCTGCTTGAGGAGGGGGGGTGGACTATATGATCTCCAGAGATCCCTTCCAACCTCAGCCATTCTGTTATTCTGTGATTATTTGGTGTTAGGGGCTGGAAGCATGCCATCCTGTTCAACCTGTTCTGATCATTTCAATCATTCTCCAGAGTATCTTAAATTGAGCAGCAGATTGGACAGGTCATGTCCTATTTCATCTGATACTGGCTATACTCTTTGATTTGGGTTAAAACATGCTGCTGTAAAAATTAACTTTGTAATTTTTGCAGATTTTGTAAAGATTGTGTCTGCAACCTACATTCATTTTCTATCCCATTTTTAACAGCAGCAGCAAGTGGTTTATAATCAGTTTTATCCAGTCTTAGTTAAAGACCTGAAATTTTCTTATATGCATCAAGTTCTCTGTTCAAACTGATTATATAAATCTTTATGTATTTGGAGCTACTGAAACAGAGTAAGAGTAATAAGACTAAATCCTAACAAGCAAAAAGTAAGGAAGATGAATCAGGCCTGTTCTTTTCCATTTTCTCAAAGGCCAGGTTTTCCAGCATAGATACACCCATTTTCAGTGCAGGTTTCAAAGTACAATAACAAATATCTTGGGATGAATTATTCTTTCAGTTTTCAATAGTGCTCAAAATACCTAAACCTCTAAATTTGATCTTACTTCTTTAGAATAGAACTGTATCCCTCCCTGGAGAACTAAAATTTGTACTTTTGTACTGACTGAGAATTTGAACTTTTGTAAGTTTTCATTTTCTCAGAGTCTTTATCTGCCTTACATGTCCGTGGGGAAACACTGCTCAACAGCATTCTCAAGACGCAGGGTCAAGCAACAAAACTGAGTAAAAATTTCCAAGTATAATCTGTCATTCCCATGGACACTCTCCTTGCCAATTAGGGCAGACACCTTGGTGGTGATCTCAGCTGCACTGTGATCTACATATACATGTCCTGTGTTAATTTCTTCCAGCTCCTTTTTGTTCTCTGTTAAGGGCTTCTCTGTTCTCTAGGAGACATTTTTAAACTATTTAATTGTTCTGGACCTCTGAACCCTTGGTGAGGATATCCTCCTGATAATAGCACAAACTTTGGTGCCTGGCCAGTCCAGTAACAGCAGCTCTTTTCTTTTGCTTTACAGTATATCACTTTGAATTTGTTACTCACCAAGGTACATATTTCACATGCTCCTTTAGGAGGAATGCGCATCCTCCAGCTTCTATTGGTTTAATTTTTTAATATATCAGTAGATCAAACTGCTGTCTCTCCTGTTTTCTTTCGTTCATTATGATTTCCATGGTTTGAAAACTTCTATTTTTTTTTTATTTTAGAGATTATTCCAAATCTTCCAGTAATCAACCCCTCTCTAAACTTGTCTGCAGTGCCAGCTCTCAAGAATAACAAAACCAGGAGAAAGTGAGCCTCTCTGAGAGAGATTTTGTGTATAAAGGGGTGGTGAGTTGGTGCCTGCTCTACCGTGGACCTCCATGGGCTGCAGGGGACAGCCTGCCTCACCGTGGTCTTCCCCACGGGCTGCAGGAGAATCTCTGCTCCGGTGCCTGGAGCACCTCCTCCCCCTCCTTCTGCACTGACCTGCGGGTCTGCAGAATTGTTTCTCTCCCATATTCTCACTCCTTTCTCTCAGCTGCTGTTGTGCAGCAGTTTTTACCCTTTCTTAAATACGTTATCACAGAGGTGTCACCATCATCACTGATTGGCGCAGCTTTGGCCAGCAGCAGGTCCACCTTGGAGCCAGCTGGAGCTGGTTCTGTCCAAGATGGGGGCAGCTCCTGGCATCTTCTCACAGACACCACCCTTGCAGCCCCCCCCCCTACCAAAACCTTGCCACGTAAAGTCAGTACTCCTTGTGTTTTCAAAATCTATCAAACACATTAGTCTGTTCTGCCTGAGTTAACTGAAACTTTGTGAACTCAGTCAGTGTTTCAAGACACACGACAGTCAAAAATAAAGCTGCTTCTTTCCTTTCAATTGGCCAGCCATAATCTGTTGGCCGTCTCTTACAACTTCCAATAAAACCAGTGCCAATGTTTAAGTCTTAGTTTGCCGTGATTCATATAAACTACTCCCTTCTTTGTTCTTAAAAAAGTTTCTATATCTATTTTTGCAGTTCACAAACACACATACACACACACATGAATATGCACACATATATATTTATATATAACTGGATTACACTTTACTAGGAGAAAAGCTTTTACTCCAGAGAATTATATATATGCTAAGGTTTGCTTTCTTGAATTAGTGCTTGTTTAGCCTCAAGCTCTTTACAAATGGAATAATGTTCTAGAGGAATAGTTAAAGTATATGGTTAAAGTATGAAATAAGTGTGGGAGTTAACTTGAACATCCCAGGCAAGTGCTAACTCAGCCAATTGCACCTTCTATTACACCTTCTGTTTCAGCTCCATCTTTTTATGTCTGAGTGAATGATAATAAGAAGTGTAAATAAATATTTGTAAAGTTAATTGTAAGCACATCTTTGGATTAAAGTTTAAAAATATAATTAAAAACTGAAAAGTACACAAGGGGGCTGGCGTAATATTGCAGAGGCAAGTTTATTTCTGATATTCCCTAAATTTTAAGAGCATCCCTTTACAACCTAATAACAATATATGAACAGAAGTGCATATAGGTGGATAAAATATAAGGTAAGGGTGATCATTCTGTGGAGTCAGACATGAAAGTCCTACTTGTCCTAGAATTCAAAATGTTTTAATTCTCAGACGAGCTAAAATTGACATTGGAAGTGACAATACGGACATGCTTTGTGTTTAAACAACAAAGACAATGTTACCTTTTAGAACAGAGAACAAGGTACTGACTAAACTAACTGCGTCTTTAAAGATGTCAGACACAATTCTAGGAAGTTTATCAAAAGTATCCATTTTTAAAAACAATTAGGTATAGAACATGAAAGAAAAAAATCTTGCCAAGATTTTAATTAACTTCTGCAAATAATGAAACCTGTATTTCATTTAGGCATTTTTAACTTGCCTGTTGCCATGCTATTATACCCAATATATATTCACATATATACACTTGACTGTGTAACTGCTTGTGCATAAGCAATGTAGCTGTGGTATGTCTGTATGTATGTTCAAAATATAAGTCGTCCCATCTAAATGATTTGGATTAATTTTCACATGAAAGCTCCACTTTCATTTCAGTTGTCCCATATGAAGAAATCTGTTCTTTAAGGGGGAAACTATTAGACATTCTTGAATTTCTGCAGTCGCTCTGTTCTCCATTCTCTAAAAATATCTGTTCTCTCACATTGACAGTAATGGGACCATGCTAACACAGCTTCTAGACAACTTCCTGAAAGAAAATTACTATCATATTTGAAATAATAGTACTACTACTTACTACTAATGGCTCTATACTAAGAAAACGGCTGTGGGGTTTTTTTACTTTTTTCTGAGTGAAACAGAGCCTTAATTTCATTTACAGCCAGACCCAATAACCAAATTATAAACCAGTATAAAAACTAACTGCAGGTTAATAAGAAATATTAAATTGTTCAATATTTAATTAAATATTAATTGAATTTAATTAAAGTTTTGTAAGAGGAGGCTCAAATTGTAATGCTGAGGTAGTGGTCATTAAAAAATGAAATATTTTTGAAGGAGAAAAAATAAAGCATTAATTAGCACAGAAACAGAGCTTTGCAATCTACCTTTGACTCAGCCTTGGCTAGGTGACTTCATCTATCTGTTCCTTGGTATAGTCTCTTACAGTAACACCTAAATGAAAAAACAAAGAATCTTTAAGCTTACAAATTCTTTGTTTCCTATAATCATATTGCCTTTGGTCTTCAATAATCCTTAAGTGCTTTTAAAAAAAAAAATCTTAATTAAATTTTCTTCTCCTGGAAAACAAACAAACAAAAGAACTGTAATGCTTCTTCATTTTGAAACATTTATTATTATAAAGGAAATGTCATGTTTTGCGAAA
This sequence comes from Harpia harpyja, assembly GCF_026419915.1. Lineage (NCBI taxonomy): Eukaryota > Metazoa > Chordata > Aves > Accipitriformes > Accipitridae > Harpia > Harpia harpyja. Next base: position 7,178,532 of record NC_068962.1, read on the forward strand.
AAGCTTAATAAAGACCAGTGAGCGCAAGAGAGAAGAATTTAGCAATGTCAAGAATAATAATTAATGTCCTTCCTTACAAAATGAACAAATAATCAGTAAAGTGGTTTTGGGTTTTTTTAATGATATTTAAGTGATTTGGTTTTGGTAATAATTAGTCAAAATCCTGAAAAGAATTCTCCTCATATCTCTTCCTTCGTACTTCTATCCCACCTTCTTTTATTCTGTTCTCATAATTTTCCGTAAGCCAGCATTTGAATGTGAAAAGATGATTTAGTGTCTTTCTCTTCCCCTCATCTGTGCTGGTTTCGGATTCCTTTTGTGTCATTCTGCTAACTAAAAATGATTATGTCAGAGTGTAGCTCTCCTCATAAACATCATGTATCTTTTATATGCCCGACAGAATGGAGTCCATGTGACGCGTTTTAAATTAGATTAAAATAGTGTTCGGAAAAAACATATATTCTCAGCTTTTAAAAAGTATTATTAATTTACAGCATAGGATTTTTTTGAAGATCTTGAGATACAATTCTGATGAAATCCCTCCTATTTCATGCGATTACTTCTTTTCCCAACACATCCAGTCATCAACGTTTACAGAGGGGAGCAGCAGGTAAGAAGAAGGTGAAATACATAGAAAATAAAAGGAAAAATAAAACCCCAGCATGCCAAAATTAGAATTTTTGTAGCTGTATTTAGTAAAGTACAGTGTTTAAGACCAGAAATTTAAAACCCGTTTTTGCTTCAAAACTTGGAGAAGCGAAATTTATCCTTCCTTCTCTAGAATTAAAAAGAAACCGCCACCTCCTGCGTAATTAACACGTGACGCAAAAGGCTCTCAGCTCTGTTGCCAGCCTGCTCACCTCCGGAAGGTCACCGAACGCAAGCGCAACACCGTCTCCTGTCAGAGACCCAACGTCCTGGAAGTACCGAAGTCCCGGCAAACGAAATTATTAATCCGAAGCATCATCGCGCAGCCGCAGTGCCAGCCGCCGGCCTCGGCCACTTCCAGGCCGCAGCTCTGGCCGTATCCCCAGCGGGGCCGAGACCCGCCCGGGCGGCCGCCGCCGCTTCACACCGCGCGGGGCCGAGGGCTCGGCCCGGTGCCACAGCCCCAGAGCCCGGGGCTCAGCTCCTCGCCCCCGGCCTCCCCCAGGGCTGCCCCCAACGGCCGTCCGCTTCCCGCCCGCCGGCGCCTTCCTCCGTTCCTCAGACCCCAGGGGCGGCGGGAGGGAGGCCGGACGGCGGCCTGCCCCGAAGCGGAGCCGCGAGTCGAACCGCGGCGGGAGCGGCAGGCGGCTTTTCCTTGGGGTTGACCCGCGGGTAAAGGCCGTTCAGCACCGCCACAGGTGACCCGTGAACCGTGGGGCTGCGCAACCCCGCGGCTGCGCGTTTTTGAGGGCAGACTGGGCAAAACTGCTGTCAACGGCTTGGGGATTACTGGTTCTGCCTTCGGAAAAAGGAGCGCGCTGGTTAATGTCTCGGGAGTCCTTAGAGAATACTTCCTACCACTCCGTGTAGCGCACGTATCCTTAATGACCTCAAACGTGGCCATTTAAGTATTCCTGAAAAAAACCTGTTCATCTGAGAAGTCACGCTGAGTAAAGAGTTCCAACCAAATTTTTTGTTCTTTTTTTTTTTAAATTACCATAATTATTGTGAAATAAATTTACCTAAGATGTGCAAAAAGACATAATCAAATTTGTGACAGTACACGTGGACATCTGTTTTTCAGTGATTTTAATCATTAAATTCATAGAGATGATCAACCGTGTTCAGAAAAAATAAAAGGTAGCACCGATGTAGTAATGCAATGGGAACTGACACTCTTTTTGTTGGCAAACTACAGATTATGTTTGCAGAGTACTAGACGTTATTTTGAGACAATCAAAAAGCTTTTGACAAACAAAAGAAAATAAGTTGAATTCAAATTATCAAATTGAAGTGAATGTCATCTGAAACTTCCTTCTACAGTTCCAGTAAAGGTTTTGGAATTTTGGGGAGTTTCACTTTAAAAATTCAATAAAAACATAGAAAGCAAATTGGAATCTTAGAAACAAGAACTTGAAATTATAATTTTCAGCCTGCCTGCAATTTTGTATTGTATTTCTTGGATGTCCCGAGCTCAGTACGTTCCCTCTATTGAGCATATCTTTAAACTTCCTGAAGTTAATCTAACTGTTTACATGCTTAGTTAATGAGGGTTCCTTCATACCTTCTTAAATTGTGGCCTACAAGAAATAGCTCTCATTAGAACTATTTGCAGGCTACTATTTTTGTGTTTATTGCAGGCCTAATTTGTCATTCACTAAAATACACACTCCCCAAGGACCCTTCTAAGAATCAGATAAATTCCTGAGTCCTTTAGAACATAAAGTTTAGAGAAATGGAGTAGTATTTGTAATACCATTTTCCCTTGAAATTTCTTAGAAACTCATTTATCCAAACAGTGTTAACACAATTTGGTATTCATGCACTGCATTGATGGATTCCTCATTGAGAGGTATGAGTCAAATGTGATTTCTAGTCCCTGCTCCAATGATTGCTTAATATGAAATACTGAAGCTTTCCTTGGAAGCAAACATTGGTCTACTTTGTGGTAAGTGAGTGTACTAACGAACCAACTCACCGTGATTCAACTAATACTTTCTTGCAGGACAAGTAGAACAATGCTGTCAGGAAAGGCAGACTTTTTTTTCCTATCCCTTCTGTTCCCTCTCTTTGCAGGTCCTAACATTTTAAATCTTGCAGGGCTGAAATTTAAGTTTGTTGGTGAAAGGGAAAAAGGCCATGACAGGTTAGAGAATAGCTAGAGTGAGGACGTCGACACGTTGGCCATGGCATTAGAGCAGAGCAAGACATCAAAAGAGCCTGGCTCTCTACCCAGCTGAGACTGGGGGAAATTAGAGATTTGCTCCTTTTATACCTTGAAGACAAACACAATCCTTAGAACATGGCCTCAAAGTTAGTGTCTCAAACTAGTGTCTGAGCAATATTTAACATCTTTGGGCACTTTACTGAGGATTTGTGTTTGTATGCTTCACGCCAGATGAATGTGGAACACTGAATTCATCAACCCATTTCAACTTTTTTTGAACATTATCTTCTGATATCAGAAAACTATACCTGCTGGCTTCTCATCATTAATTAAGATTTTACAAAGAATGTATTTTCTTTCCCTAAGAAAAATGATTACCTTGTACAGAATACTTGTCATGGTTAAAAGCACATGGAACAATGCCAGGAATAATCAGGCAATTTAGATTTCTAGCAAGACTAGGTATACAGTGGATGGCATTGAGAAAGTTGCCTAAACTTTATCTGCACTTTTTGGATCAGTATGACAGACCTGACATATGTACATACCACAAAAACTAAGCAGATGACATGCACAGTTACTGCTGCTGGTATTAATTTCAGGGTTGCTTTTCAGTTAAAACTTCAGATCAATATTTCAGACAGTGCACAGGTTCTGTTACCAGAACATTAGGAAATGCTTTATAATAAATGTAAACACTATGTTTTAATTCTGTTTAACATCAATATAAAGTGCATTGTTTGATTTAATGGCCTGTGCAGGAAGTTCACCTTATCTCAAAAGTCTACCAAATTCACTGTCTCTTTTACATGAAAATTATTAGTTTGAGCCAACAATAATCAATAGGCTTTAGACCTGATGCAAAAGTTCTAAAACTGTATAGAATACACAGAACAGAGTAGAAATCCAGCTGGATGACTTTTGATGTTTGATATATTTAATCTCTTCTATGCCCAACAACCAAATGCATTATAATAAATAAGAGTTCAAAAATTTTGAAAAGTATTTCTGGAAGAAAAATCAGACTAGAACATTTAAGACAGAGGCAGAATTAAATGAAGGATACCACATGCAGAATCTGTAGAAAAAGCAAGATCTGAAAACAAAGTGGTGTATTTGCTCAAGTAAGATTTGGATCCACTTACAAAAAATGTCATGAAATGCTCTATCCAAATGTTGAACTAGGATGAGAACAGCCAAAGAAATGGATATTTTTCAAATTCATGTAGCAAAACATTTTGAAGAATGAAACTAATGTTCTATCATTTCTGAATTTCTACTCAAAGAGGGTAGTTATACATGGTCCATAGTGACTTAGAAGATAAATATTTATCAAAAAAGAAAAGAACCTCTTCTGCAAAACTTGGAATTGCGCATCTGTTGGGAGCTGAATCAAAACAAATACTGTCATGCAGTAAGTTCCTGTAAAAGTGCAGTATGAGCCAGCTTCTCTCTTACAAATATCATCTATATGCACTATGTATGGCTACGCGCTGCTCTCAGGGTCTGCTCTCAGTTATCAGACAGTGGCACAGAAAGAGGCATTTTGATGGTAAGCACCAGGTAATTTTGTCCCCCACATTAGTACAAATACGTAGCTTAAAAAAAAAAAGAGAGAGAGAAAAAGGCAGGCCATGCCAAAAAAAAAAGCAGTGCCAGCTGGTCTGCTAAAAATATTTCCTGAAAATAGTTTGGGAGTTGGGACTACTGGGAGCAGGGCAGGGAGCGTTCACTCCTCACTTACACAGCATTAAGGGATGCAACACAAAGACAAGTAAACTACACACACCTCCTAAGAACAACTACTTTACTATTTAAAAAAAGGGAAAAGTCTAAATAAATCCAAATAAATTTGAACACACACAAAGAAACCCCAAAATCTTGGTTATTACTTCTATGACATTTTATGAATGTCCAATTCACAGAGGTCTTCCAACAGAGATTACAGGACGTCAGAACAAGAATTAATCCTATCTCTTGCAAATAAGAGAAGACCAAAGTTTATTTCTCCATAACCTATAGCAGGTCTCGCCTAAGTGCAGCAATTAAAAAACTTGTAGCATTAAAAGCTAACTTCAGTGTCATTTAAAAATTATTAATAGAAAAATTAAAATTATACACCCTTAACAGCACTTAGTTGAGCTCTATATCGCCAATAAGACTCAGTAAAGTTAGTATGTTCCAGACCCTCCATTAAACTAAAGGTTGATTTCTGGTACTGTATCATGGCTTTCTTCTTCCTTTCAGCTGTTTTGCTACTGCTTATAGCTTGCTAATGAAAACTGAGCGCAGTCCTGAAAGTGCATGAGGTAAGATTGTGCAGAGCAGTAAATTAGAAACCAGAAAGCAAAAACAGAGATTCATTATTCTTCTTTTTCTATGGTCTCATCAAAATTGGAAGGTCTTTCTAGGACTTAGTTATACACAGATAATAGCCTCCAATATTTTTCAGTTTTCAAGACTGTAATGGGAATAAGGTTTACTGCATTCTTGACTTCATTTTTTTAATGCAAAATCCTCTACTGCAGAAAATATTGGTTTGCTTTTTGCAGTGGGAATTAATAAATCATCCTTAATGTTAACATTTTAGCTTTTTTTTTTGTTCAGCAATTTTTCTGGGGTATTCTTTTAATTCTGTTAGGATATAATAGTAATTAAAACTTTATTTGGACCAAATAATAAATATATTTTTAATATAAAAAAATAGAAAGTCTTTCTTTGATTATTTTTTTTTTAGTGGTAATCAATTATAGTACCTTAGTACCTTCCTATATTTGCACATAAACCACTAATTTTCACATAAAAGAGGTATCAGGCTTGTATTACACAAAGGCTTACATTTGAATACTTGTAAATAAACATAATAATAACGTTGATTTTCAGAGAAGGAAGAGAAGGATAATTAAATACCGGTAAATGCCACTATCTTTCCCTCTGACTCACTACTTCCAAAGTATTGCAGGATACCATGGGTTTATCTCAGAAGAAACTGAGCCATGATTTCATGTGACTACTGAAATCAAAACAGCATAAGCACAGACAGGACAAAAAGGGAAGTGCTGCATCAGTCTGTTACCTATATTCACAGATAGGAACTTTTTTATCCATTTAACCCTGAGTTGCTGAAATGGAATTTTTTTCCAAATATTTGTTAACTCTTACCAGTTACACAATTGACTAATTTTTTTTTTTTTTCAGATTTGTACCATAATGCATCACTGTATTTATTTTCACAGCATACTTAAAATTGGTTACTAAGTAAATCTTGCCAATGGCCCAAATCAGTGTAACTTTGAAACTCCGACCTTCTGCTTTTGGGTTTCTTCAGAAGAAAGAATGTAACCCAAACTAGTGAACCTGTTACAAAGACAACAGGTATTTTCATCTGCAAGGAGAAGACAGGCTTGACATTACCAAGATATCATGTGAGATACTGCAATTGTGTTTTACTGAATAGCACTGAGAACCTAGCACGTGTGCCTTCAAACTATGTTTCAGCTAAAGCACCTTTAGAATTCAGATTTATGACTAAATGCTATCTTTCAGTGAAGGTAAAAGCTATTCACACGTGCTATTTGTAATAAAGACATAAACCCCCTGAAAATCAGGATTCTGCTTTAACAGAATTTGTTTAATTTTTGAAAGTACTTTCCAGTAAATTGGAAGGTTTTGGCCCTGACTCTCCTCGTTGTATGTTCTTGGCTACTTCACTGCTAAGAGAATTAGGAAATCTCCTAAGAAGATCACATTTCAAGGTCATTTATGAGGTTATTCCCAAGGTCAATTACCAGGTCATTACAAGATTGGTGGCCACGCTGCTCCCAGCAATGCAGCTTTTCTGAGCCTGCTGCACATCCACCAAAAATCCTGGCAGGTTTTCCGTATCCCAGTGAGATTCCTGTGTTGACATCCCACAAAATTAATTGAACCATCGAAAGTTCATCTGAGCAAAACACAATAAAACTCTATAAATTGTCTTTTTCAACAATGCTTTACGTAAGAATATTTATTACCTATTCTACTGTCAAATCACTCCAAATGTGACTCTTAGGAATATCACAAATAATTTTCTTATGTCCCTTGATATAACTAACTCTCAGTTTTAAACATAAATTTTCTGAAGCATGGGAGTAATTTTTAAACAATCTAAAACAACTTTGTGTTGTACAATGGGAATATTTGTTACAATTGAGATGACTTATTTTTATTCATTGATTTTCCTAAGTGTATCATCTACCACTTGTTGTACAGCAGCAGTTGTCCAGTAGAACGTCGGTGCCTTGGGTTCCAAACAGAATATTTTACAACTTGCCTTTAGAATACATCCACAGCTCCTGTTCACTGAGATATACACCTACATCGCTACCATCAAGAAAGAAAATGTGCTGACCTGATACAGCCAGTGAAGAAATGAAAAACGTTGGTCTAAAACTGGACTTGGCAGTAAAGAAGCAACATGGTTAGCAAAGGAAATAATTTTGCAAGGTTCCCATTGCCATTTTAATATGCTTTGGTTACCAGTGCAGTCCTGTTCTCACAAATCAGACAGGTCCAGAGAGGCAGCAAGATGGATATGCAAGCTCAGACTTGAGCGTGCCCTTGGACGCACGGAGGGACTCACGTGCCTGAACATGTCCAACTGCGCACTATCTCACGGCATGACGGGACAGGTTACAAGCACGGCAGCTGCGCACGTAGGTGATGTCCTTTCTTTGTACAGAAGGCTGAGGAAAAAGACCTTAAAGAGAAGTTTAGACGACTGGTGGCACTAAATCTCAAACAGAGTCACTGGCAATATTGTTTAGCCACCAAATTTTCCCTCATTCAGGTGGACTGCAGGCTTTGATCACTTCTCAGATGACACCTGGCTGGTACAGTTAGACTAGAAAATCTCATTGCTTAGACACATCTCACCAGCACATTGCTTCGCAGGTTCAACACAGATCAGATCTACCATCTACCTCCCATACCAGCTTCCCATTAAAAAAAAAAAAAAACATCAGGAACATGCAAGGCTTCATCATTCTTTTTCTATAGCCTATAGGGGCAGAACACCTAAAACTGCCTAACATTCAGGGCAAGGAACTCTGCTCCTGTGGCACAAGAGAAGTGTCATAGGGTAAGGCAGGTTCTCAGTCTACTCAATTAAGGGAATATACTTGTCAGCTGACCTGAAACCCTGGGTAAATCCCTCTAGGAGATAGGACCTGATCTGAAGACAAGACTCACTTATACAATCATAATTTTTTTTTTTTTTAAACATACCATCTTGTTTGATGTTAAAAACGAAGAGCAGTAATTCTATAGCAAGCTTCTTGACTGTGTTGCTTGTCCTGAAAAGGAAAGGATAACTGATGTAATTATTGTTTGTCAGATTGTTTAAAGCAATACTGGCAGGCAGTAAGATACTATATCAGAGCTCTTCTCTATAAGTAGACAGGAATATATACCCTTTTCTAAACTTAGCATAAAAGAATTATGGAATATGGGAAAATGAAAGAAAAAATAAAACATGGATGTAGCTAAAATATTTGAAGGCTTAGAAGTTTCACAAGCTAACATTTGACCAATGATTACTGACACCAGTAGAGACAAAGCAGAGTTTTCTTTGGAATTTCATTAATTGTTCCTTAAGTCCATTGTGAGTAGAAAAATTCTATCTCCTAAAATTCACTGAAGGCAAAAGTCATAACAACTTAATTTTTTGTATAAGTGTTAAAGTCTTCAATGCAAGTTACGTACACAATATGTACACGGAATTCAGTTTTGCTCAGCATAAAAAAGATAATTTGGGCTTCATTTAGTTCACTAGCCAGCATATCAAGGATAAGTCTACCGGAGAAGATTCCACCAAAAATTTTCATGGAGTGCAGTATTTCATACTAACTTTTTAACATATTTGACCTTAAAAGCTAAGAATTTTTATTTTGGTCATGTAAAAGTGCAAAAAGGAAGAAAACCAAAGGCCACATCTTCAGTGTTTGCTTCTGATCATCCAAAAGAAGTCTAGTGTTTATTCTAACAACCTGAGATCTTATAAACCTACTATAAAAATGGTCTGGTATACAACCAGAAGTGCTGACCTCTACAAATGCAGAATAAAAGTTGAATCTCCAGTAAGGTCACATAAACATAGGTGTTATAAAGATACTCTGAAGAGTTTAACTTTTTGCATACTGTTCTGAAATATGTAGTATTAGCAGCATTAATTATGAACAGGCTAACTGTAACAAATTATGAATCAACATATTTTCAGGAGTCATCTTTCAGGTCTCTTTGGAAAGTATTCCTCAGATTGTCAGTCTATTAGAAGGATTCATTTCTGAGATGTACCTATACATACACAGAAAACTATGTATAATAATATTAAAGGTATTACAATATTATATATTGCTGTCATCAAAGATCCCACTCACTGAAGCTTAGGCCTGCAGAATTTGTTATTAGGCTTGTCAAAATTATATTCCCTCCATCACCTTATCTTCCATATATATTAAAAATACAAGTATTTTTAAAATCTCATGCCAAATTTAATCTTCAAGCAGGAGGTTATTTTAAAGTTAAATAAATTCATTGCTGACTAACTTACAAGTATTTGCACAGTCAGATAGTTATAAACCCACATGAGCTTCTCTGAGAATAATGTGTTTTCATGTGTAATGAGTTTTCAACTCATTAGAGATTTAAAAATCCAAACAAACACTGTGATTTAACAGCAGAACAATTTATATGCATGTGAGAGTTACGAAACGGGAGATTTAACCTCAGGACCTCCTTTCCTTCAAGTCCTTTTGCTCCAGATCCCACACAATTTGCTTTCTCATCTGATTTCACTTGTCTTTCTGTGTGATACGCTTACACAAGTTACCTCAAAATATATGTGAAAATTCCTATCATTAAAGGAGTGCTTCTATTTGGATAGTATTATTTCTAATTGTAATTACTCAAGAGGAAGAAAAGAGCAACCAAAGTGTAAATAGAAATACAATTTCCATTTCCAATGTTTTCAGTTTGTTTACATAGTAAAAAATGAGGTATCTGTGAGAATAGCTGTGATTATGGCTCAAGAAATCTTTTTCGGAAATGCTATTTGAATAGGCAGGACAGTGAAAAATCTACATTAGCTGTACAAAAATCCATTTAATCAAAGTCATGTCTTGCACAATACTTACTCTCCTCAAATACTACAATGATATATTTTAATGGTTTGTTTTATTACTAATTTGAGTAACATGGCTCATTGAGAAATACTGTAACAAAACTTAGGACAGGTTACATGGCTCTCATTCTCTCATTGTGAGAAAAAGACAGGTTAAGAGTCTGCAATGCATTATTTGATTGGAAACCGCCACCTTCAGCACAGTGTTACATTCCTTTCATTTACCATGGAATGAAAACATGGGCACAAGCAATTATTGGGGTGCAGCTAGTACATTGCAAAAAAAATCCATAACTTTCCTCACACTTAATTTCCTACTTTAGTCATATGCTAGCTTGTCCATGTGGCCAGTAGAAGTCTTTCTGGAAATTTCAAAAACTCCTCCTACAGGATCTGGTCCAATGTACTTTTTGCCTTAAAAGAAAAGAATGTAGAAAAGGGAGAAAAAGGTAATTTAACAGAGCTATGAAAAAGTAACACACAGAGGCACAGACTCTCCTAAGAAACTCAATAAAATGTATGAATAATAATGTGACAAAACAGCCAGAAAACTTTTATATACATATATATTATAAATGTATATATAATATCTATTGCACAATATTAAATATTATATATTAATATATAATAATATATGTGTGTGCATATAAATATTGCATGTACATATATAATATATATGTGTATATATGTATAATTTCCCCTCCTCCTTACTCCCCCATGGGTTTTTTTCTTCATATTAATTTTGAATTTCACTGCAATGATATTTTGGGAGCAAAAATGATTCAACAGATTTGAGATTTGCTTTTGCCTGTTACTTTTTTACCTTATCATCAATGTCATGGTACACCGTATTACTTTTAAATAAAATTGCTGCTAAGACCTTAATAAAATATTTTGCAGGACTATGGCTGTCCGTATCCAATCTATTTCATACTTTTTTTCTATAATTATAGAAGAATGTAAGATCTTATTCATAGATCTGATAAATCTTTTCCTGGATTAATTGTTTGAGTGTATGTGTCTTCTACATTAAGGGATACCTTATAAGCATTTATTTGAACATACATTTTTCCCTAAAAGAAAATGAAAACAAAACAGCTTTCTTCACCAGATTCATATTACAAAACAAAGAAACAAAAAACCTACTCTGGAACACTAGTGACAAGAGGAGGAAAACATTTTTTCCACATCCAGCCTCATCTATCCCACACTCGGGATAAATCTAATCAAGATCCTTTCCTCATATGAGGCATACCTGGTGTCTGAGTTCAAAATGGAATAGTTAAGCACTTAGCTATTGTAGGCCAGAACTCTGAGTTATTTAAAAAGAAAAATCCTTATAGTCATATATTAGATTGTTTAAAAATGATTTTTTTCTTTACAAAATAAATCAGTCCAGACAGAAAAAAAAAAAAAAAAAATGTTCCACACAAACAAGCTCTTCTCTGTGAATACAGGAGAGAATTAAATAAAAACAACAAAACTGTCATCTTCAATAAAGATGAGATAAAGCAGCATGAAAGATGATGCAAGTTGTCAGATGTAATGTGAATGGCTCCGGTGTCAGGGGAATTCCCCTGACTCATAACAGCTTGGGTCCTAAGGAAGACTAAACTAAATCCCCACTGCTCTCAGCAGAATATTGTCAAGAGGCGGGTATGAGAAGCATGCCTTAAAATGTGCAGTCTGAGGGCAGTCTTAAATTAAGAAGCTAGATATAAGCCCAAAACGTCGGCTTACAAAGCAAACCCGCAATAACAGGTTGTTAGACCCCCCCAAAAACCCCAAACACCAAAAAACAAATTAAACCTCTTTTTCTTGATTTATGTTTTGCGCAAGGCTGGATCCTCCCAATGCATTTTAAGAACGGGAAAGGGAGTAAGTCTCCATGGGAACACAAGCTCAGGTGTGCCCATCTCCTGAGGGCTGAGAACGGAACACTTCGGTGCCTCGATGACTCGGGACGGCGCGTGTAGCGACAGAAGCTTCATCCCCGCGAGAGCTCAACAAGCAGAAGCTTAGGGTAGGGTGTCGTGGCAGTGAGTCCTGCGTACGCGAGGAAAGCTTCGGCGTGAGCTGACGGTTGGGCAGGTTTACCGAGGACCTGCATTTCGGCCTCGCAGCCCTCCCGCGGCAGCCAGGTATTTAAGGACCTCGCAGGTCTGGTACGTGCTGCTCAGAAAGAGATGAAACCAAACATCTTCGAGGGAGCCAAAGTTCTGAAGGCAGTCAGGGGGTTCTGGAAAGACTGCAGGCAAGAGAAGAACAAATCTCGTGCTTTTTAAGGGCGGAGGGGGAGGAAAGAAGTGGGAAAAGCTATAATATAGAAAATAGAAAAAGCTTTCGTTCTGCTTTGAGTTTTAAATTAACTGTCTGGTAAACTGGCTTTGTTTAAGGGAAACCTGAGATAGAGCTGTATGTACTTTTAGCAGGTTGTTGCATAGGGATGGATGACAAACTGCCTGTATCCTTTCTTGGGAAAACAGAAGCGTGAAGGTTGGGCCACCAGCGCAGCGGGTAGAGGCACAGGGTCTCTACCTGTGGCCACTGGGAAGTCAGCTCTGGAAAAAGAGGCGTTTCAACACTGAGAAGGCACTGGAGGATGAGGGTTAGGGCAGCTCCTAGGTTTTGGATTAAACCTCTGCTGCTCAGAAAGAATGTCTTAAATTAGGCACAAGGCTGCGGTGATTTATCCTGGTTTGGGATCATGGTGATGGCATTCAGCACCTCAGAGCAGCAGTAGAGGTGGTGAGGGCTGCCTGCGCTTCTGTATGTGCCCAGGACGTTTGTGAGCAAAGTCACTAGCACTGCAGTGTCGAACCTTTACTGCAATACAAACAGGAAAGACTTCAAAATACAAATTGTCACCACCAAAATTTGAATAAAGATGGTGTAATATTGATTCAGTATAAATACGTGTTTATGCCTCCCAGGTGTCAAAAATTTCAAGATAGACCCTCACCCGGCATTTCAAATATACGACTTCTGCTGGAAGAACCTGTTAACTGATGGGAAATAAAATGATAACTTGTCATAATTAGGTTTACATTTGGATCTTTTCTGAATTACACAATTATTATTCCTTTTAACATACTGCAAATACATTCTTTAGATCCTCATGCTCTCAGAAACAGAAAGGAGACACACAAAAAGTTTGGATGAGGATCAGACCACATTTTCCAAAAATGTGTTCAATAATTTTAAAAAAGAAAACCTGGAAAGTCCAGGAGCTCATTTAATTTTTAAGCGTACATTCTCTATGTTCTTTGGAACTGTCATTGCTTCATTGTGATCTTAGAATTGCTTTCACTGCTCTTTTTTTTTTTTTTAAACATATAAAAGATGTATCTAAATAATTTTTCTTTGTCTTTAAATGTAACAAATTATTTCAGCAACCACTTTTTCCATATTGCCTGAATAACAGAATAAAGTAGATTCTACTATTGTTCTGTATTTCTTTATTACCTTAACTGGTTAAAATGTTTCTAGGAGACAATCCTATGCCTATGATTTACTTTTCATATAAATATAAAGTCTGAACCATGTATCATATTAAAAAACAAGAATATAATCTAGTACAAAATAATGGATTTTCCATTTCTTTTTGATTTATAACCAGTTTTTCATTTTGACTATTATCATAATGTATAATAAATACATTTTATTATAGATATGGTTGTAGCAAACTGTGTCATCTTGGCCTACAAGCCAGAGGGCATGGAAACAAGAAAAAAAAGGGAGACCTGCATATTCTTCTCTAACTTCATATTACCCACAATACTGATTACTCCAATATTTTGTAAGGCTTTCACTACCATCTCCAATACATATAAAAAGGCAATATTTGCATCTTCATGAAAACTGAATTCTACTGCAAAGTTTCAGTTACCTCATGTACTCCCCCACGAACTGCACCAGTAACTCAGCACAGGCGACTATGTGGTACTTTGTACATCAAGGGATTTGCCTTAATATCGAGTTGGCCCTTTAAAAGTTCCTTTATTTAACTTATAGTGGGAGCTTCTTAATTCAAAGGAGTAAGATGGCAAAATAATTCAGGAAGAAAATAAACGCGCAAGTCTAGACAACCTATATTCATTGTTGCATTAAGATTTCAGTAATATTACAACCACTGAAAACAGGCAATTTTAATATGATCTAATTTTGCATTGTTCTGTGCAGAAAGATTTCATATGCAAAATACATCAGTTTGCGATAGGCATTGTTACTTTTGCAGAAGTACCTCCAATTTAAACATATGCTCTAAAATAAACAGAAGAAGGGATAGAAATTCCTATCATTTCCTAGCTCAGAGTGTTTTAAGGAAGCACAAAATTTGAACCTCCTGGATCACAAAACTTAGTTCTTTGTTATTACAGATAGCATTTAATGCGCTCACTTTCAAAACTGTTCACAGCCTTAGCTTAAAATAACTCCTTTTTTCTCCCCCCCCATTTTCCTTTAAAGATAGCCCCAAGATATATTGTTCCAGTAGACTGGGCCTTTTGCCTCATTTCCAGCCCAAGTTTATTTATAATTGTTTTCTCCCTTTCTGTTCTTGTACAAACATTGGCTTTTAGCCTAAATGGTAATTTTTCTTCCAGTTTTTATCCTCCTACTGGATATCTTGATAACCACATGCCCTTTTCACTTGTTTAGCCTCAGATAACAAGCTCTAGCTCTTTGCAGAAGGTAAGCCCCCTGCTTTCCTTAGTCACCCAGCAGAGATTTTGTGTAATTGTTTTAGTCTGAATTTATTGTTCTTGGATGTAAGTAATCAAAACTAAGTGAGTATTCCAGATGAGCATCACCAGTGTCTTGTAGTAGGAACATCTCTATTTCTACTGGAGTTAACTTTTCAACACAGTCATCTTATTTTGTGGCTAAATGACTTCAGTAATTTATAATCCTGCTATTATTTAGGACAGCCAAGTGCATTTCTACCTCAGTTCTTTGCAAACTTGTAGCTTTCAACAGAGGCTTGATACCAGTACCAGGATGCGTCACCTTATGTTATCTATTATTGAATTTCATCCCATTTCTACTAATCCAGTCCTAAGAAGTTGTTTTTTACGCGATACCTTACCCTGTATTGACAATGCTTACAGATCTATATTATCAACACATACAATCAGCTTTTTTACTGTATTTCTACCAGGGCCATTACTGACAATATTAAAGAAGTTCACCACCAAGTTCTTTTAGGAACATTGCTAGTAACTAATGTGCTACCAAATATTGCAGGGCTGCCTGTTGCTCTTTCCCTTTTGGATAGTTTTTATCCATCCTCCAGTAACTCCATCAATTCCTGTCATTTGTAATTTAACTATTAGTCTCTCCAGAGCTGAATTTCAGAAAGATGGTATCAAGTGTTTTCTTCATCTGTTATATCAACTATAAAATAGCATCTCAATCTACATAGAGAACTTTATGGTATTTTACTTCCACCTCTCTCTATATTTAATTTATCCTTTTAATTGTCTTAGTACGTCTGTGTATAAAAATCTGCCCTTTGCAAAACCAGATTTGAATAACAGGCCTACTTATTTTTTCCATTTAATTAAAAATAAATCAGTTTGTACCTTTTTTTCCACAAAGCTGGTTTTTTACAGCCAGAGCCTCTCAAATGCCCCACTTCTTACCAAAACTCATTTTAATTAATGTCAACTTTTGCAAGTTCACAGCCTAACTAACAATTTGCTGGCCAGCATGCACACAAATATCCAGGCCTTACCATATTCTTAGCATTTGTTCTCTAGCCCGTACCTCCAAAGTTGAAGATCCCACAACATTTATCTATCCAAAAACATTACAGACAAGATCTTCATCTATATTTATATAGCCAAAACTAGGGTTACAATAGATAATTGTTTATTCTATGTTACTCCAATCAAAACTTTTCTACTTTTTTCTCTAATGATTTTGAAGATAAGAATAATATTTCTTATGGCATGGGTCAGACCAAAAGTCCATTTAGCTTGCTATGGAGTCTCTGACTGTGTCTACTGCCAAGTGCTTAGGAGAAGAGTTTAGGAACAAGTTTAGGAATAGTGCAAGTACACGATGGGTTTTTTTCTCTTGGTATATCCTACCAAATTTTGGGAGTTTGCACATGAGGATCTCCCTAAACCAGAAGTTGCATCTATTTCCTTGCGTTTAATGGTATTTCATAGATCTTTACTTTCATCAATGTAGCTGTTCGGTTCTTGGAATCTTTTATACCACAGCAACCACAACATCTTGCAATGAACTCTAGAATTTAACTATGCATTTTGTGAAGACATTCTTTTTACCAACAAAATTTTCATTGATTTAAGTCCCCCAGCCTGATATTAAGAGAAATAAAGAGAAGTCATTTCCTGTTCACCTTTACTGCAAATTGCGTGATTCTTCCCTGGATCTCTTCTACCCTGGAAAGCCCTTGCATAAGTAATGCATGACCTTTGCAATGCCTTTGGATCAATGTAGTTGCTGTTATCCTTCTCTGTACCTTTTTGAATTCTACTGTGTATGCCTGGAGTTAGCCCAAACAGTATCTGTCACAGCAAAATGACTTGCTCCAGCTCTGCCGAAATGGTTGGCCAGTAAAGTCCTGTTCCCACAGGGACGTGACTGCTGAAAAGCCTGGAGCAGGCAATATGTCAAAGGGGTGACGCACCTCTGAATAGCGCGATCATCTGCAAATGGGAATGCTGAGAAAAATTATTTTCTTGCACTTAATTAGAATTGCCCTTGCTGCAGCTTGTGTCCATTACCTTTTGCTGTGCGTCACCGAGGAGAATCTGGCTCCAGCTTCTGTGCAAATACCTACAGAGAGTTAAAGATTGCAGTAAGAAGCCCCTATAGTCTTGCCTTCTTTAGGCAAAACAAAATCAGCTTCCTCAGCCTCTCTTCACACATCATATGCTACAGCCCCCGACCACCTTGGGTACACAGCAGAAATTCCTTCTGAGAGCAGCCACACTAAATTAGACCCTAGTCTATGTAACCCACTTTCAGTCTCTGAAAAGGAATGCTTAGAAAAAGAGAAGTGAAAAGCAAGTTGGAAGCGGTATTTCTCCAGTGTGTACTCAAGCACCCACTAATCTGTGGAGTGAACACGTCTTGACACACTGGTTATATCTTTGTGTTCAAAAATCTTGGGTGATGGGGTTTTTTTCCTTCTAACCCTTTCCAGTCATGTTGTGCCTGCAATATTCCAAACGTGGCCTTCACAGCACTATTCAGTGCAATTCTACATAAAGGCTCTTCAGGCTGTATGCATAGTCACCCTGAATTAAAATTAAAAATTTGTGAGTAGGGGATTTTACAGTACCATTTAAAAGCAAATTACTATTTTTCCTCTAATTTTGAAGTCACAGAAAAGCAATAAATTCTTAAGAAGAAAACTACAGGCCTGGAGGGATGTTAACAAGCAACATTATGAAGATCGTTGTATTTCAGTAGAATTAAGAAACTTCGTAAAACCCTAGATGATTTATTGCTAATCCCCAAAATACAATGGAAATGCCATTTTTATTTACGTCCTAATTTAGATCATCACATACTTCCATGATAATAAGCTGCTCAGGTCAGAGGCCACATCTTCCAGTGGTGTTATTCAGAGAACCTCAATTTATCCTGTCACACGGAGAACATGGGGTGGATTGCTGCTTACAATTTGAGTTGTTACTGACCTAAACTGTACCAAAGTTGCTACTAGGACTACAAGGAAGGCTATCTGTAAATAGCTAAATGCAGGACAGAAATATAGAACAACACTAGCTAATTGCATCGTTATCCATAGATCAGCTGGTTTTGATATAATCATAATATTCTTGAAATATTGTTCTAGTTTAGCTTGTTGACTCTACCTTCTGCTCCTCCCTTTAACAAGATACTTAGCAAGAGGTCAAGTACAAAGATAACAGCCTTCATCTCTGAAGCGATGATGGACAGCAGATGAACAACAGTCTGAACAACTGCTGCCCCTGGAAGCAGAAACTACTGCCAGCTCAAACCCCTGCCAGATCCCGAGCAATAAATATACCAAATCACAAGACAGAACAGCAAAATTCAGTTACATGGTGTTATGCTCTACATATTATACAACTCCATAGATTTATTTATGTAAGTCTCTGCACGTAGCTGATCATTTGTGTGATTTATGCAACTGCTCCATACTAGGTAATAACCTGAAGCAGTAACTTGGTCATCACCGCCTGTAGGTATTTTTCTGCACTGCTGTTCCAAATAGCAATAGTAATAGTTTTCAATAATAAAGCGAAATGAGCACTCTTCCAAGTGAATGTTGAAATAATTGTGTTGCAGTTCTTTAGCAAAGACTTACATAAGGGACTTATATACATAAGTACCTTATAAATACATATTTAAATCAAAAGCAAAAAGCAGAACACTGAAGATGCTTATTAGTAATACATATATAAAGATTTAAAAACCTTCAGTTAGCCTCTCTCCTTTTTCTTTTTTCTCTTTACAACCATCTGTCCTGGAACACTGGCAGTGCGAGGAAGTACCACTGCTGCAGAAACAAAAGAACACAAGAGAACAAAGGAAAGAGAACCTAAAGGTATTCAAGAAATACAGAGACTGTGTTACTGAAATTCAATCTCACCTTCAGTCTCTTTATACCGTTTCATCTAGAGCTGAAGAAGGAACAGTACACTAGTAAAAACAACTGCATGAAAAGGTTTTTAAACTCTGAAGCTGAGATGGTCAGTAATTGATCAGTTAAAGTTCGCTGTATTTCCTCATCAGCCATGAGGCTCTTGGGACACCCAGACACTAGACAGCCTATGATAACAGTGTTTGTTATTTTGTTATGAAGTTTTAAAACAAAAAACCCTAGATGTCTTCTTGCATTTCAGTTGCTTTCTGTTTTATGTTCTTTTCTTTTTCTACGGTCACAATATGTTTTGTGTTTGTAAACTGAAGGATCATCTGCCAATTTTGTACTCATAATTAAAAAAAAAAAAATAAAGCTGTTCTTTAGGGGAAAAGGTCTTAACAGGCAGCAAGATCATCAAAAGGTAAGAGGAAGCCAATGGAAAGAGGGCTCCTTTTGTTATTTTTATCATAAGATAAACCAGTGCAAATAATTGGAAAATCCTTGGAAAATCCTTATGCATCATTTTAATTTCTTAATCTTTGTAATTTCAGTGTTGCTTTTATCTTTGTGCAATGCATATATTTTTGTTCAAATATATACTTTTTCATGTATATTGATCAGAAGGAAATTACTCCCAAACGTTAATTACGCTCCTTATTTTTGCTTTTCATGAATATTCTAGCAAATTAATTGCTTTGCAATATCTGTAAAAACAGCTGGAGGAATATCCCTGGAAAGGTAAATTTAAATGCAAATATTTGCACTTAAATCTTCACTGTATTCACCCAAGTAAGGGGCAGAAATGTCGTACGGCTCATCCAAATAATACTCGTCATTACAGCTCATACTTTACCTTCATGCAAACACACTCATATAAATACATCTAAAGAAATACTACCCATTCAGCTTCTTTTATGTTTCTGCACAGTATTTGAATTTCACAAGTTTTAAGCTTTCACATACCTTTCATTGTCTGTATTTATTTGTTTGTAGCTATTATACTGGAAAAGCGATAAATGTTTATGTATAGAGCTGAAGAAAACCCAGCATTCCAGACCTGTTTAAAGCTCATTCAAAAGTGTAGAAAGGGTGTTCAGAAGCTCCTTTTAAAGTTCTTTTATCAGTCGTTCAAAAGTGTAGAAAGGGTGTTCAGAATGTCCTTTTAAAGTTCTTTTATCAGTTGTTGTCTTTGTTTTTTTAACTGAATAAGACATGATATTTTTTGCATCACTTCAGAGCACAGCAGTTATTACATACCTTTTATCTTACTGGATTTCAATAACACTTAACATTTCTTGTCATTTGGTCTCCCTCACTTATACCCTCTACAGCTTTCAATATCATCACGCTCTGTCTGTCCGCTAATGAGAAGGCACGCACTTACAGAGAAATTACTACATCTTGCAAACTGAGATAGTCATCCCTAATGTCTGATATTCCTGCAGATGAAACGAGCAGCGCTCCGTTATTCAGCTTGAGGCTGAGGAGAGAGAAGAACTAATCCCCCGTTCCGCAAGCACCACTTGCCACCATCTCCTTTGAGCTCTCGGTACTGGGGAGTCAGCGCTACAGCATCGCGCTCTAATGACCATCACGTACAACAAAAGCGTAGGACTGGGTTAACAACTGCAAATGAAATAAAGGTGAGTGCATGTTCAAGATGGTATTTTAAAAATCAAGGTTTATGACTTCTACTTTTGGTAAGACATCCTGTAATTGTTGTATTTTCCTCCTCCGCCTACTCTCATTGTGCACGGATGAATACACATATAATCACAAATACCTTGGTATGTGCGTTTAAAAAGACAATACCCTGATAATTACACGTAAGGAACAAACATATATGCTGAATAGCTGTAGGAAATCTGAACAACATGCTTTATCTTAATGCTCGCTTCTGTTCTACCTGGAATCCTTCAAGGCTTCACATTCATACAGTTACAGCGTAGAAAAGACACAGAGAATTCATAACCTCGTGTAAAGCTTGTAAGTTGTATCACCCTCCAAAATATCAAATACACCAATTTGTCTGCGACGTTGACCTACCAGTAACTAAAATATTGGCAACTACATATACATGTTTCCACAATGCCAAGGTGTAGTCTGGCATGCAAAGCCCCACAAACCCCAGCATTTCATTTCTTTCTCTGTTTCTGTCCCCATCTGAAAAAGGCTGAGCTCACCCACGCGAGCATGTAACCTCTAAACTTGCTGTAAAGAAAGCTAGTGCCTCTGTATGGACATTTAACAAAAGACATTTACAGTTCTGCAAGCATCGGTGAAGACACAGCTGAACAGGGACTTTTTACTCACTTTTTTTTGATAGTATATTTCTTACGCTGCAGTTATTTGCATTATGCTGGAGTATTAACATTATATTATTTTATTTTAAACAGAATTCCTTAGTTCAAAGTATATGGTATCTATAAAGTCCAATTCTCTTTCTACCAATCTTTGAAAGTGTGACACTGTGGCAGGGAAGGTTAAACGTGTTTTTCTGGAACTGTTTCCTAGCCCAAGAATGTTATATAGCTTATTATGTTGTTCCCATCCCAGGATAATTACGCAGAAAGTTCTGTGATGGTTTTTTTTGTTTTGGTTTGGGGTTTTTTGTTTTGTTTTTGTCATCAATTGCTTTTTGTTTGATGATGTGTTTACACAATTTCTTCTGGCTGCTTGCAAGAGAGACATATATCCCGCATGCAGGACCACTGTTTTGTAGACAGGCACTAAATATTAGACTGCAGAAAGCAGTTTTTAAGTTTTCAAAGAATACTAGCCGCACTAACACTCACTGAATGCTGTAACATGGTATCTATCTAGGATTATTTAAAAAAAAAAAAAAGTAGCATAGTAATGTACGTAACAGAGTAAGCTATGTTATTTTGATCCCAGGCAGGAATGTCTTACCTTTTCGTAAGCTATGTTGGAGGTTTGGGGGACAGATTCTTCTTGATCAGTTGAAACCCTATACGAAGAGTGTTACAGTTTTGTGTGGAGAAAAAGTGAGGTGAAGGAGGGGTGGAAGGAGAGGTGTCTTCCAGCCTTCCCATTCTCAAGCTTTCTGTCTAAGCAAAGCAGGATTCCTAGGCTGAAAGTCAGAGAAGCGTAATTTTGGTTACATGGCAGTGGCTGAAGCAGGACTCTACAGGAGTAGCAGGTTCTGCTGCAGTTCCAGACATTTTGCCAGGCAGAGGTGGATTACAGAGCCTCCGCAAGAAAAAGCCCAGCCACGTACACTCATCCAAATTGGGACTCTTCCCAGTGCTTTTGTGGGACGCAAAGTTTGCAAGAGCCTGGGGCGGGCTGCTAACTTCCCAGAATTGTTTTGATCTTCATCGAGTCTGTCCAAAGAAAACTTCAGGAAGGAACAAATGCCTGCACGTTCAGCCCAAAACTCCATACCCTGGAAGAAGGTATGTGAGCAGCTTTACAGCTACGAGGCACAGCTAGATCTTGCAAAAACCTCATCTGACAATGAAGTGGCAGATGGCTGAACTACTGCACCTGAAGAGCTGCTCTCAGCAACCCCTTGGTCTGGGAACACCCAAGAGCTGGGAGGAAGGGAAAGCTGCTGAGATGTTGTGCTGGACAACCTGCACGCACAGCGCCAAAATGTTTCAGCAGCTTTTGCTTTGGGTGAGTGCTTACTCCTCTATCAGAAAATTGACATTTCTCACAGGTCAGTGCTTTGCTCCAAGTCCCATTAAAGATGAGGCTGCCTACCCCACAGGCCTACGGCTCAGCCGAGTAATAAAACATACTGTTGTCAGCAATTTAAATCCATTTAGGGGGAACTCAGTAACTGTACTGTCATACCTCCTGGAAAACAAAGAACACGTGCATCTTTTGCATCCCGTGGGCACAGAACAAACCTGTGTCCCCTTCAGAGCAGGAGGATCTTCGGAGCCCATCTGCTTCACGCCAGAGAGCCAGTGGGGAATGAGGAGCTGGATGAGAAGTCCCTGTAGGTTTTACAGCTACGCAGGTATTATTTCACAGGTTGAAGCTGAGACCCACTTACCTAAGACTGCACTAATTACATGCAATTTTCCTTTTAAATATACTGAAATTGATGTTATGTTCCAAAATAAGGTGCAGTTCTTTGCATAGTAACTCTCCACAACTGAGCAGAGATCTAAAGCTTCCCATTTCCCTCGGTTAAAGGCTCCAGCAACACACGTGTTGCATGTTTTCTTGCCTTTCTTTATATGAAACCTTCCATCCACAGCAATTTTCCTCTGTTTACTCCTGCTTGACTTTATCTCTTCCAGTATTGCCTAATGTGCAAACTGCACTGCACATTGAAAGGAATTTCTGTCCTACTTCATCCTTTGTGACTCCACTCTGCAACTCTGTACATGCCTGTTTGTAGGAAAAGGTTTCCTATTCTTCACAATACCCAGCTATTTCCCTGACAGAGCTGATAAAAACCAATAGACTGAAAAAAAAAAAAAAAAAAAAGAAATCAGATCTGAACGATGTTTTTAACTGGTTGTAATGCAAAGAGTAATACTTAGAAAATGAAGCCCTAGGATGTTTCACATGCAATACAGACAAAAAAATCTTCATACTCAAAAGATTAACCTACAATTGCACTCGTCTTTCTGCAACTGCACTACCCATAAGTATCCAGTTGTCCCAACTATATGCGTGCATATCCAATTAATCCTTACGTTTACATTTATTTACCTCTTTTTATGCATATACTCACCTGCAAAAGATCCAAAAATTAATCTGACAAAATGCATGAGTCTGCACTGAAATTATATGCACAAATGTGTATAACACTTAAAAAGCTTATTGCAGCTGTACATGTAAGTTTGAACAATTTGTGTATGTATGCAAAGATGATATAAGACATCTCTTCAGGTTTCTTCAGCAACCACTGCCATCGCATCGTATGAGAAGAGGGCTACAAATTATTTTAGTATGCCTGTCCCATCCTTGGAAGTTTCCAGTTCTTGCATATTAATGAAATGGGGAGTTCTGGAAAGGGATTACATTTACGGTGTTCTTGCACATGAGGATGACAGGGAGAGGAGAAAAGATAGGTTGAATTGAAAGCGGAAAAACGCCTGTCGATTATTCTGTTCTATCTGCAAGCAAAGCCAAAATTATTCTCTTTGATAGTTTACCTATGAGCAAATGCTATTTTGATTATTTTTCATAAGTTATGCCACTTCAATTTACTGAACCATTTTTCTCACGTGAGTTTAATTTTAATATGGTTGACACATCCTAACAGGCTAAATACAACTCAGCACACTGACATTAGTCAAAATACTTGTTTTTACTAAAATTTCTTTAAAAGAGACAAAAGGGGCATGGTGCCTGATAACAGACTGAAGGACTTAACTCCAGCATCCGTCAGCTTTCATTAGTCTGATGATTTTAGTTAGTTAAACCTGATGGCACCTCTTAGTATCAATAAACCTAACAATTCTTGCTAGTCCCTAAAGAAGAGCTACTTGGATGGTCAAGATGAGAGCAGTGTGACAGAGGCTCAACTGCAGAAATCGAGAATGTGCCTTTACTCCCCTCTTCAATTTACAGACCGAATGAAAGTGTTGCGGCAACAGGACTCTGGCTGCTCTTGATACCAGAGAGAGGAGAATCCTGGCCTGCTCCATCAGAAAGTACCTTTTCTTACTACTGAGTTCCTTCCATTTTCAAATGAATGTTCCTTTGTATAACCCAGAACAATGACTAATTCTTTTGTAAAACAAAGGTTTGGACGGAAGACTTAATATGCAAGTTAAAGTTTCTATAAAGGTCAACATACCAGCTATTTTAGCTACAAGTATCCGAGTTATTCACAGACAAGATAAAACAGCGATTTTCAAGGTGTGGTCAATAGATTCCTGGGAGCACTTCACTACAAGCGGCACTTAAAAACTTTTGTATGAAGAACAGCTGCACACCACATATCTGTTCCTGTCCGCAGCTTTTAAATCATGTTTTTAAAAACCCACTTCCCTCCCCAGCCCCCCCAGTTATTACCATGCAAGCAATTGTTGTGGTAACATTACAAATGATACATAATAAAGAAAAGTCTGTGCAAGGCCTTCAACCACTGAAAATCCCTCCCACAGAGATAAATACTACATCTTACAGCTGGATTACTGCCCGAGGCAGAAAGCTGAGCAGTTACAGAAAGGATTAAGTTTAAACAGTAGAGTTGCTAAGGAATACTTCTACATCATGAAATAAGACCAAACATGAAGAGTAAGAGTTAGATTTAATGATTAATTAAATTATTACTGAACCCAGCTCTTACACTTCTTTTCTTTCTCGTAATTAAGGAAAACATCAGGTTTAGGTAATCGGTAGTATATTTAAACAAAAATATATGCATTGCACAAGGATAAAAGCAACACTGAAATTGCAAAGATTTTCATTTCATGTAAGAAATTAAAATGATGCGTTAGTGGAAAAGCATAAATGGGAATATTTTAGTAGTCAAAATAAATATTTAATAAAAACCACACACCCATGACAAAGTATCAAAACAACAGAACTTAGTATTTGGAAGGATACTATCTACATTTCCTTATGTTAAACATTGCTAAATTCAGTGGCTTAATTATTATCACACTTCCTTCAGCAATCATTGCTTACATTAGTGTTGTAAAAAGTCATGAGAATAGAAACACTGTTCCAATGACAGAAATAGTAAAGCCAGTTTGCTATAAACAAGGAAGAATTTACTACACACCAAGGAGTCAATCCACAGCCATTGATACAAAGTCAACAAGGACTACTGCATAGCATACTGGTTACTGTACCAAAAGTGCATTTATCAGCATTCAATGAACTGCGGAAAAAGTGAGAAAACCACCCTTTTTTATATAATTTTTAAAAACAACCAGGTGATAGACAGTTGAAGAAAAAACACACATTTCCTTTACAAGTAAAAGCATAGTCTAAAGATCTTAAGAGCACCATAAGATTTCTATCAGGTAAAACAGTACAAACCATTAGCATTGTAAGTAAAGAACGATTAAAAGGTTACTATATCATTCCATATTTAGAATGCAACTGAAAATTTTAGTCTGTTGTTGCATCCTCCTATACTACAACCAGTGGCATTTTGATGACTTTGTTAAGTTCTGGAAACAAATAATGCAAAGATAAACTCTTTTTCATGTATAGCAGAGGTCTAGAAAGATTTAAACTGATGATGTGTAAACTGAAATGTAGATAATGTTAATACAAACAGATTTATATGGGGGAAAGCAGCAGTGTCTGGCTTATCCCATTAATTCTCCATTCAGTTCTTAAGCTGATTCTTTGAAAGTAGCATTACTGAACATCCCTGACTACCAGTGATTTTTGAGTGCTATTTTCTCACTATTAGGATTCTGCATTTAAGATTATTCTCAACTCTTTATCCTTCGATTCCCACCCCCCCATCGTATTTAAAAGTTGCAGTTTTCTCACATAAAGCACTGTAATGCCTTTTGCCGCTTGCTAAGTGATATGCAACTTTATTTCTATTTTCAAAGCACTGAGACCACTTTCCAGTTGGATCACATATTAAACAATAATTAAAAATAGTATTCTCCCCTTACTCTATTGTGACATGATAAAGACTATTCACCATTTAATATACGTTCAATCTCTTCTAGTCTTTTCAAAGCAGCAACTCTCTTTTTCTCAATGTCTTTGATTTCTTTTGTAGATTTTTTGGGAGTCTCTTTGTCCATATTGTTTTTCTCTGTTCGTTTCTTATTTTTTGAGTGCCCTTTATTGTTATCAACTGTTGTTTGGGTGGTTTTCTGCTCATTTTTTACGTCTTTCGAATTTTGAAATGAATTTTTTTTTTCTTCTGCAGCTGCAGTTGCAGTCCCATCTGCTGGAAGCGATGACTCTTCCGTAGCACCGAGTGATGCAATTTTACTTCTAACTATGTTTAGATGACGCTGAATATACTCTTCATGAGGTGCCAGTGCTAGCGTTTCAACCAAACATTTTTCCGCTTTTATCAAGTCTCGTTCTTCGAAGTAAACCACACAAAGATTATGTTTTCCTTGTACATTGTTGGGATCTAGTTCCAAAATTTTCTCAAAACACATTTTTGCTCCAACGATATCCTTCTTTTGGTTCATAAGGATATCTCCTTTCAAAATCAGACCTTTGGTATGATCGGGGTAGTATCTCAGTAGGTCTTCCAGGATGGGCAAAGCCATCAATTCTTTTGCTGTCTGAGAATAAAGCAGTGCCAAATTGAACAAAGCACTTCGGAAGTTTGGCTGTAACCTTATGGCTTTCTTCATCCATGCCTCTGCTTCCATATCCTTTTTGTCATCCATTGCGAGCATACCCAAATTGAAGTACCCATTTGCATCCTGTGGTTCTTCTTTCACATAATGTAACAGCCTTTGTTTAGCTTCAGGTCTAAGCCGAGCATCACCTAAATGACAGAAAATGCATTTAATTCTAGATTTACTCTGAAGGATTTTTAGACCAGGCCTGTAAAATGCTAATTTTGATACAAATTAAAATGTAACATCTTTAATACAACTGTAAAAGGGAAAGGGTTTAAAATGCTACTTTTTATCATTGTTGTGTAACAGAAAAAGTAAATGACATCTGCCTTCTTTACAGAATGAAACTACTTACAGTTGACTCGTAGCCAAAGTCAGCATCATTATTCTATTATCTGTTGAATTATATTTAGGTTTGGTATAATAGATGCAAAAGGTGTCTCTACAAGTTTAACAGAAGTTATTTTCATGTATGGTTGAGCAAATG
Organism: Harpia harpyja; assembly: GCF_026419915.1. Taxonomy (NCBI): domain Eukaryota; kingdom Metazoa; phylum Chordata; class Aves; order Accipitriformes; family Accipitridae; genus Harpia; species Harpia harpyja. The sequence continues at coordinate 7,205,871 of NC_068962.1, forward strand.
GAATGCAGAGAAGGCATCAGTTCTGACAAACCAGCTCTTAGAGAGGCAAACTTGGAGTGGAAGATCTCATTTTGTTAAAGATAGATTGAAAGAGTTTAAAGACAGAGATCACATAGGGTGACTTCAGAGGTAGCCAGGCTAAATATCTTCTAACACCAAATCAATAAAATCTATAACTCCCATATGTTAATTTGCCTCAAAGTCTGAAAAAGATACAATAAAATAATCTTGTCTGATAATACCAGGATTAGCTAGACTAGCTTGTAGTCTGTACTATTTTTCTGAATACTCCAGTGAACATATTTTAGTAAGGAATTCCAGGCACAGACTTACTGAAGGATGGGGGAGCAGGAAGCTGATTTTAACCACCTTCTTTCACCTCCTTAAACAGTGCTGCACCTTCCAGTATGAATAACTGAACAGTAGATAGCTAATGCTTCTGCTTGTGTGAAGCACCTTGTGCTTCTACAGACAAGAAACAAGGCACTTCTTGTACTACCTGACTTACAATGTGAGAAGAAATGGAGAATAATCCATTTGCATCAGATCCAATCAACTCCATATTATGTCTTTCTTAGGGGTAGTTTACCATCCTAACAAAAGGGAAACAAACCTTACTAGTCACTTGCCAAATACTCTTTGCAACAGCCTGAATTCACGAAAGGCTTACACTTACCCATACAGCTAGAAGCTATACATATGAAAACAATAAACTCATGAAAATCCGACCTAATTCATCCTAATTAGCAGTATTACAGAGGAACCTATGAAAACATTCACATTTCCTAGGGCTAGATTTAAAGCCCACAGAAGTCAGCTATATTTTTTAGTCAACAAAGAATGAAATCAATCAATATAAATGCAAAACATAGATATTACATGTATTTTACTAAATATGTTTTTTTAAGATTATATAGGCACAATTTTGAAGATGTTTGTGTAACACTATTCTTTATAGGTATAAGATGTTATATTGTAAAACAGCTGATCAGCTAAGGTATATATACACTTTGCACAAATTCTATACGCTACCAATAAATTACAAAGCTGACTATTACAATAAACAGTTTCTTCCTTGATGATGCTACAAACTTCTGCTTTCCCAAACTAAACCAGTTCATTAAAAATTAAATAGTATGGATCCTATAAATGCAAGTACACAATATTTATATAAGGGACAACTAACATACCAGATTCCTGCATTAGCAGTGCCGAGTTGAATAATGCCAGTTTATGCGTTGGGTTGAGTTCTAGTGCTCGGTTGAAATTCTTCAGGGCTTCTGTTGGATCTTTCAGTTCAATGTAAACAATTGCCAAGTTGTACCACAGGTCTGCATTGGTTCTGTCTAGTTCTAGAGCTCTAAGATAAGCTTCCTTAGCTTTCAGAGGTTTGTTCATTTTTAAAAGTAATTCGCCCCTGTTGAAGAATCAGATTTAAGCTTCAACTTTTATTCGCACTAATATGAAAATAATTGAGTTTTTTTAAAAGTTTGCCCTCCTATAGACAGTAGACGTGAGATAACAGCAGTTTTTGTTTGTTTGTTTCAAACACAAAACAATGCAGGACCTTCTTTACATACCATTCCCAAAGCTTTCAGCTCTCAAAAGTCTGTTTACAACAAACATATATGCAGGACAAAAACCAAAAAAGTGATCAAGGGTTCCTGATATTGGCTCTGTAATTACACTACAACAGCTATAGTTCAGGCATCTTTGTACCTCCCTAAGTCCCAATGGGAATCACAACTAACAAAATAGTGAACAGAAGCCTCAATGCCTACAGCCACATTACTCTTATCTATTTAGTTGACATTTATGTGCCTTATAGTTAAGTCCTGCATTTTCTGGACCACCTTTAACAAAGAAGGATAAAGCAAGGTCCACGATTCAGACTAACCAAAAGCTTTTTAGTTCAAAACTAAACTAGGAGATTAGAAATTTGAGTTTGAGATTCATAAAGAAATCTAACAGAAGCATCTTGCTCTACAGTGTTTGAATACACAGCCTATGGGAAAACACACCATTTGAAGCAGGAATTTAAAAGAACAGGGCTTGTAATGCATAACTGATTATTGCCCCAAATCTTCTTCTCATTTGGAAAATGAATTAATTCCAGCAGCTAATTCAACTGTATGAACTAAATACTGCTCATAGCACTGCAAATACATAAATGTTTATTCAAGAATATGTATCTCTAAAATTAGAAAAGATACCTGCTGATGTAAGCCTGCTTGAAATCTGGCCTCATACTAATTGCTTGTCGATATAATTGATCTGCTTCTTCAAGGCGAGATTCATTTGCTCGAATTAAGTTTGCAAGATTAATATAAACATTCAGATGGTTAGGAGCAACTCTTGCTGCATACTTTTTACCTGGAATAATCTGTCAAAAAGAATATATGTACCAAACACAGATGAGTAAAAATATAAAAGACAATTAATACAGATGTCCTCTTCATCACATTTGTTTTAGGGTATCACTGGACATTAGTGTGCAGGCTCTTAGTGATTACAAGTAGCAACTCTTCTTTCCCAGAAAATAATACAAAAATATAAACAGGATATTTTGTCTTCTTTAATTCTATGAAGAAATATATGACTCATATCATATTTAACATATCAGTTAATTAAGCTCTGCTACTACCTAATTAGGCTCATGCAGATAGCCATTAGAAACACACCAGACCTTGCAAAACTTTCCCCATTCAGACAAAGAATATTTCCTAAAGCCTAAACTGACATTTTATCAGACATTTTAATTCTTTTTTTTTAACCCTCCAGCCTAAGATAAGTGTAAGATTTTACCAGCCACTGATATAGCAGATGAAAAGTAGTCATGAAAGATGAAAATGACACTGCAACTGTTGTACTGTTTATACTTTATCCATATAGAATCTTCATACTGTTTCACAATACAAACTTTTTAATGCCATACTTCTACTCAAGGGACTGCTGATTTTTGTTGTCAGCCTCATTTTACCCACAGCTTTTGTTACCTTCATACATTCTCCAAAATATTCCTCTCTTTCTCCTCCAGAGCTAGAATAAGTAATATTTGCTAGGTATAAATTTAACTTAACAAATTCTAAAGGCAACAAAGCACTTGTTTTTAAAAGTATGTTCAGGCAAAGAATTTCTTTGTCGCTGCTGCGGCTACCTTCTCCCACCTCCAGTGCTGCATTTAAGACTTCTCTTGGGAACTCAGTCATCATCAATGTATTAGCTGTAAGTGAAAATAAACCCACTGTGACTAGAAACTGTAGGTGTACATTTTTAACTGCTGCTTTCTTTTATATCCTCGATTTCAGCAAAAAAACCCCAGAGCAGTATAAAAAGTAACTTAAAATAGTTTTACTGAAGAAGTGCCAAGTTAGCATTTTTTTTAACAGCCACGATTGTATACAACCCACTCTTTTAATAGATAGATTTAAAAAAAAAAACCCAAACCCTAACAACTTTAAAGTATACAGCAACACAGAGCTTCAGGAAAAATACAAAATAGGTATCATGAATATAGGTCTGAAAGAGTTCCCTCCTGTGGTGGTAGATAAAATAAAGTTACTAATTACCTGTGGCATCAATGATTTAGCAATCATATATGATTCTTCAGCTTCTTTAGTTTTGTTTAAGTTTTTGTAAGTTCTTCCTACATTCATGTGGGCACCAATATCATCTTAATAAAGAAAAGAATGAAATTTCAAATACTTCCATGAACTAAGTATCACAAAAATAAATACCTATGCCTTCAGAGTAGCATGAAGTACAGGTACTGCAGAAAGACCACCACCACCAAAAAGCAATTCTATATTATTTTAAATCTTAATTATGAAGCTAATAATTTAGCCATGAACCAAAGATGGATTATAAAGTTACTTGGGAAGTGGTAAAAAATCTGAGGTCATACTTTCACATATCTATCTTTAATCTCTTGTTATAGTAGAGACACATAAATTGAAGGTTATTTATTAGGCTTCTAAAGGAAAAAGGAAAGGTTGTCCAGTACTACCTAGAACTTCTTTTGCAACAATATGTAAAATAGAATAAATGTGCACTTTGATACAATCTAGATTTTGTAATTTTTTTATACACCTCCTTAGTTTTAAATAAGACAATTAAATAATAATTATGTTTCATAAGAAATTACACAGAAAGAATGTCATCCAAATAATCGTTTTAAATGGAAAGTCTTTTCATCTTTTTATAGATAGAAACTCTTCTGGAGGACTTCTCTTGAGTTTATTTCCAAAAACTATGGATCAATTAACTTAGTGTATGACATTGTTTGATGCTCAGTTGGAGAAAAACAGATCATTGAGACTATTTTGTTAAGTAAGCTAAGCATACTGAAATACTAGGAATGCGGAGATGCCATTCAATGGCAACGTCAAAGCTTTTACCTGGTTGCACCTGCGTGGCTTGTATGAAGAATTGCAGAGCTCTTTCAAAATTCTTTTCATTTTCTAACGCATGCCCCACATTGTTCCATAGTTTTGCATTGTTCTTATTTACCTAAAACCAGAAAAAAGATACCAGTGCATAAGGTATTAAGCTAAAATTACATAACAACTTATTTTCTTTTAACTATGTCTTAAAAGATGTAAAAATGCACAGCAAATGACAGATTTCATTAAGCTGCTATATGTTAAGAATAACAAAACACTGCATACAGAATGGTTACATTGAACTTGTTGCTCGACATCCATTTATTTTAAGTTATTTGCCCCTAGATATACCAAACGTTTTAAAATTCATTATAATTGTTATGGGATGTTGTACAAACTATTCTATCCTGCCATATGCACATTGAAGAAATTATTCTATGCATCAAACTTGTTGTAGAGTTTTGTACTGAAACATATGCTTTCATCCAGATATGAGATTACATTCAACGGCTTTAACTCAAGAAAAAATTATCATGTATTTCTTGCACATGAATTCCCATGTGTGCATCACACTGCTTTTAAAGCATTCCCAAAAGCAACTAATTAGACGTTAACACTGTCAATGTAGGAATAAAAGTGGCAAAACAAGCATCATTTCTCTCCATTTTTATCATGCTCTGCTGCAGCTTTTTGAGAAGGACAGTAACACAAACTTTCCATTATCCTTTTCAAATAGAATACAGTACCTTTAAAGCTGACATAAACAATGTGTACTCTGACTCCCAATCCCAGTTTCTGTGCAGTGTTTTTAAGGCATGAGTGAATAGTACCGCAGCCAAACAAACCCAAGAAATTTTTCTTAGCACACTATTAAATAAAACAAAGATTTGTTATAAGCACACAAACAATTCTAATTTATGCTAGAGTATCTCATACGCTAGGAGGCAAATAAACTGAGGACCATATTGTGAATGGTATATTCCAATTTATTTGCCTCATCACCAAATGGTGCACTCCAGAATTTGAAAGGGAATAATAATAAAATTAACTTGAAATTGGACAGTTACCTAGGTTTTTGTTATCACTATGTAATTCACTTAGGAACAAATACAATCCACATTATGCAATGTAAACAAAAAATATACAAAAATTATACTTCTGTTGGAGCTTATCTGTAATTTAAGGCAATGAACATGATCATGATGTCAAACAGTGAGATTCTTCAAAACACTGTACAAAACATTAAAAAAATAAAAAAAGCAACTACAATATCATCCCATTCTTTTGTTTCCTATCAGTCAATTCAACACAAATTCTTTACTGCGCACATCACCAATCTTTCTGACACTGCAGAACACATCTTAATAGAAAGGTCTGCTGTGGAAACTACCCGATCTTCCATAAGCAAATAAACCCCTAGTGCTACTGTCACATCTAAATAGGAGAAAGGTTTAATGTCTTCACAGCAATTTTATTTTTAAAACTGCACATTGGGGCAGAAGTCACTCTCTCTGACGAGGTTGTCAGGAACAATCATCTGGATTTCGTGCAGTTTATTTTTCTGGAGTTTAAACATGACTGACTTTAACCACAACAGATATAAAACATACGCTTTAACATGCTGGTCATTTGATCTCTGAATTCTAATCTAATTATGAAAAAAATATGTTAAACAACCAGTAGCCTCCTTACAATTATGAATATCATTTTGTTTTTAAAAAACTCATTCTTGAGCAGACATACAGCTATTCACCATTGCCAGCTATTTCTTATACCTGACTTATGCAACAGCTGTTCACACCACTCTGTACTTCACAGGGGTTTGCTAAAAACTGAAAGGTTTTTTTTTTCCTTCCATTTTTAAGATATACAAAATGCTGTACACACTTAGACTACTGTGCTTGGTTTTAAAAGATATTACAAAATAATAAGTAGAACAGAAGAATTAAGAGAGAAATTCTAAAACATTAGCAAAGCAACCAGTGAGAACTGGCATACACAGTAATCTATATCCTTATGAGAAAGTCTTTTCTTTCCACGCATTTCTAAAGCAAGGAGCATTCTCTCTCTCTCAAGACTTTTTAGAGTGCTGATTTCCAATAATTTTGTAGTAAATGACACTGCTGCCTAATTTTTCTCCCCAGCCATCCTCTCCTGGTTCCCTGCTTTCTTTCGCATCACTTCTATTTTTACTGCCTCGTAGTGCGACTTGTGGTAATACTTTATCCTCACTCCCACAAGATATCACTAGTTTCTCATTATCCAGTGCTGTCAGCTTTGGCAGCATCTGTTAGCATTAAGTTATACTGCAAGGCCTCACCTCTAATGATTGCAGACAACATAGACTGGGAATTGCTGCCTTTTCATTTGTCTGAACTAGCATTAGGATGCCATTTGGGTAACAAAGGTAAAGCATCCAGGTCAGAGGGAGGTACGCGCAGATCAATGTAGAAGATAGCAGAAAAAAAAAAGGTGCATGCAAAACGTGCTTTTAGAGCAGAATTTCCTAAGGAGAAATTGTTATCCAAAAAATTCTTTAGTTAACAAATAATGAATGGCTCTGATGTCCATTCCTAGCATGGCATGTCTGAAAATTTAATCAGTAAAAGACATTCTAATATGCTGTGGACTGATATACATGCATTATATAAACTTCAGTCAGTAATCACCTTTGAATAAACTACAAATCAAATCTGGCCAAGAAATTTTTTTGCCTAATCCTTAAAAATGTCTAGGATTTAAACAGAAAATATTTGTATTTCTTTACAAAAAAGAGATGGGTTATACTACTAGGCTTATACGTAAAGTTCAGTTTGTAGCAATGTGTAACGTTAAGTTACACTGCATTCTAAAAATGTATGGTGCAGTCTGAGGCTTTTTTTAATATATATGCTTATACATATATAAAAAATATATATGCATATACATGTATGTGCGTGTATATATACTTAATTAAATGTTATAATACCCTCAGAATAATTCATTGGTCTCCTAAGAACTTCCTCGTCATTTGTTCACACGACTGCCAAATGGTTTCTTGGTCATTACTCTGTGTTAAGAGCTTGAAAGAGAATAAGAACTATAAGGTAATAAATTCATACTGGTAAGAGCTCTACTGGGGAAGCCTGCAGTTGTAAATACAGTTATCTTATGAAATTAAGAGAGATGAGTTAAACCAGTCATAGGTAACACTACTTTACCTTTTATTTGATAATTTCTTCCATCCATGTGCTACTAAAATGCAGAATCCCATGCTAGGAACATATAACACTCGTTCTGCTACTACGAATCCAACAGGAAAAAAGAGGTTTGAAGCAGGAATGAATGGTAGCACTATTAAGCAGAGTGCCTAGAAAAGAAACCCAAATGCATTAGTAATCAAGATTAGGCAGTGACAAATTGTACCCAAGAAACAAATTATGAAGCAATTACAAAAAAAATCCCAGAAAAACAGACATACATAGTAGATCTTCGGGTTTTTGCTTTTTTCTTTTAAAAATCAAGATCTGTTTTACATTGAGACCATTCTGAACATGGCAAGTTTTAACCTGCAAATGACACTATTCCTTACTTAAGGGCCTACAAGTGTATTTGCTTTTCTATACTACAGAAAAGAGCAGCTGTATAACAAAAGACTAGGATCAAAGGATCAAATTCAACACAATGTTTTAATAAGAGTTCCACATACAAAACCATGACAGTCTGAGAACCTTGGACATTATCTTTTGTAACAATTAAAAATCTATACCAGCTTATATGATGCATAAAGCAGTTATTTTTACAATACAATAAAGTGCATTTTGAGTTTCTGCAAAAAACGTGAAGCAGTAACATAAAAATCAGAATCAGCCACTGAATAAACATCAGTGTTTAGACAGTGCACTAAGTACACCCTGAAATATCTAAAATGACAATGAACTTAAGAACTGCATAATTGCAGCTCTTAGGTGGGTGACAGACATCTTAACAAAAGGTGTGTTCATTAAAAGACAGAGAAATCCATCTGCTGCAAAGGAAGTGGACATGACCATTCGCTTTAAGTCCTAGGTGATTGTTAAATAGCAGCTTTATAACCTCTGGTACCAGAAAAAAATAATTATTTCAAAATATCTGGCCTCCAAGTTACAAAAAACAAAACCCATACAGAAATGGAACGTTTCTTTGAAGAGAGAAAGAGGAATTTTCTAGAAATTTTCAATACAACTGGCTGTCACCTTCTGTCTAGATTTAAACATAACTTTAACTGTTTTTTCCATGCTAAAATAGTTAACACATCCAGTTTGAAAGTCAGTCTAGGATTTCATATATAAAAATGCAACACTGATTTAAAACTTCCAAGTAACGTTTTAGCTCATATTTCAAGGGGCCAAGAATATGCGCATGGATCATTAACACAGCTCAGCTGATCCACAGCAATTCATTAAGCTACACGAAAATAAATACATAATTGAGCTTTGAAGAAATCACAAGCACAATATAGAGAATATGTTGATTACTTGGGGACAAAATGTAATTTAATGCCATTTCACATTCCTCTCCCTTTCTCCTTTACATTTTTATAGTACATGCTCCTTACAGAGCACCTACCAATCTGTAAAAGTAAAAGCCTCAACACAGAACTCTAGACAGATTTTTGAAATGCAGGATTCATCATGCTATCCCCAAGCCAGTCCTCTAGTTTAGTCATAGGAAATGCCTTCACACTTTTGGGGGTGGATTATGGAAAGTGAGGGTATCATTCTGTATTTCATTCTGTTTTGAGCAGCCGAATGCATTTCTGAGTACAAAAGCACGTTCAAAGTGTGCTTTAGCTAACAATGTGCTGTTTTGCAAATGTTTTTACTCTAATGTGAATAAACTCTATTTAGCTTTATAATGTAAAGCTTGTACATAGGCTTAAATTAACTAACTTATTTTATGAAATCTTCTGATAAGCTCATTTGAAGAAGTCACCTCTTAAGATTTTAAAAAATTATTGGTTTATATTATTGCTCAAAAAATGCAGGGATTTTTGTTTTGGTTTTAATACAGTAAGGACATCGGTCGCATAGCTCCATGAGGTCAACAGATGTATAGTGAGAGCCAATTCTTTCCATTGGGTTTGAGTGGAAAGGATTCTGCTGCTGATATAGCAAGTGCTCGGTCTCCACTGAGTGCTTATGATCTAGGCGTCTACTAAAAAGATTTTTGCATGTTCTGCTCTGTGCAATTCCTCTGACAACAAATGTTACACAATGTTTTGCCAAACTTCTCTTTAGATCCTTTTGCCTCTCCTCAGTACGCTGTCCTTCAAACACAATTTCTTGGGCAATGGAATGAAAGCCCTAGTGCAGATAAAAATGCCTTCTCTTCTGTTCATCTATTCTTTCTTTTTATCATAGTCCTTCAGCAAATGTAGAGGCTCCATTCAAAAAATATCCTGGTCAAGGCAACTAAAAACAAAAACAAAAAACCACACACAACAAAGACAGAAACCATTAAAGTATGCAGGAAGAAAAAAGCATATGACAAAACTCTAAAATACAACCATAAGCTATGAAGAGTATCTGAACTGCTAAGTAAGCAGTCAAAAGTTCACAAGGAAACATTTCAAAGCCTGAGTGAGGTGTAAGCACACGGAGTAGAGAAATAAATATTGTTAAATTTAGAAGTACTGATGTCCTGGCACAACACTTAAAATTGTTAAAAACTTACTCCAAGAACCCTAAGGATACCTGTCTGTTCCTGACAGTTGCACAGTAACAAGCCACCAAAGTTTGCAGCTAAGTAGCATGGAGTGCTGTCTTATCAGAAGGGAGGTAAAGCACCCTTGTTTAGGACACTTAGCAAATACCGAAAGATACTAAAAAGCTGTTATTAAATTTCACCAGCCAGCAAACGAATGTCTGTACCCAAGAAATTCTGTGAACAAGGGCCATGATCAAAGCTTGATTCTGAAACCTACTGAAAAGCCACCAAAGTAATTTTAGATCAGTACTATTCTTAGTAGTCAACACTTTCAGTATGTATAGTGTAACCTATTTATAAAGGCCACTTAGTCCGACAGTCAAGTTATCTGACTGTTCACAGGGATAAAGTAAACAGAAAATATAAGAGAATTTAGCCGCTCATACATTGTTTCCAGGGCGTGTCCTTTACTAATATAAAAATAATCAATTAATTTCAAGCAGTATAATGACACCGACCTGTCAAAGCATGTGTTTTGATTTATAATATACAATCCCATTTTTTGGTAGTTTAATACTGTCAGCTGGTAAAAAAAAAAAAAAAAAAAAAGCATTTTATCTGTTTTATCCTCTCCTAGTTCTGTTATTCTGAAAAGACAATTTTAGAACCTATGGCAAAAATTAAAAGACAAAATAAAACATAACGTACCCACTTACCGGGTTTATTTTTTCTAGAGATGACTGGCATCAAACAGATGAAAACCGACTGAACATGTGTCCTTCAACTTTTTCATCTCCCAGTAATGAGTTCATCCTGTGAGACGGTACTTGGGGAGAACTGTGAAATGTCCACTGGCACATAAGGAAGCGAGAGAAGGAATCCCTTTTTCTGTCTTGTCCCTCAAGCAGTACAGCACCAAATCCATATCCACATCAGCAAATACAGAAAGACACGTTCAGGCATACTTGTGACCTCCCTTCTCTTTCGCATTTTGTATCCCTCTCTTTTGCCTTTTTTTTTTTTTCCCCCCAAAGTCCGAATAAACATCTTTAATTCTGCAGCAGGTCTGAAGTTGTACCTTTTGTGATCTCATAAAAAAGTAACTTTAGACTCTTCCCTTAGATCAGGCTTCAGCACGACACCTCAGGGTCTCACTGAGCTAGCAGAAGAGCCAAACCATGCTAGAGATTTGTAATGGCAAAAGCTCTTTACAAAGCCCTTTATTACTCCTTGAGAGTGACGCTCATTAGACTGTGAAACATCAAACAGGTCAATCATGGTACCAGCTGTGATGAAGCCACCATTATACTAATACCATGTGGCATCCCGATGGATAGCACACAGAATCCATACCTGCCAGGGTAGTAGTTTATTTTGACCAGCAAAAATGCAGGCTTTTATTGGCAGAACTGAGAACCAAATGTGAAAAAAAGTTTTTTTAAAATTAGTAATTCAACACAGTTATCTGGAACATTGCCATAATTGTGTAAATTAGTATCACTAAATAAAGATTCACCTTCTTCACTCTAAAGATGGTACTATGATTTCTCTAGTAAGTGAGACTAAGAAGCCATCAGAAAGAAATTGTTCTCTCCCCCTCTCTCTCGGCAGACTACCCAGTCTACATAAGGACATTAATGGCTTACTGGAAGGCAGAAATAGGTTTTGGCCTACAGTATTGTTGCATGTTATAGTACATAACAATTAATTTTTAATATAAAATATTGCACTCTCATTTCCTAAGAAATTAGCTTCCAGGCACTTAGATATTATGTCTGAAAAAAATCAGCACCATACTGAAGATTATATACACAACATAGGTATATATTAAAGGAAAATTACTTTCATTAAACAAGGATTATATTGTTAAGCAACACAGACTCGCACACTGGAGTGAATGATCTCGGAAGACCCCTCCTATAAAAAACACTTGGAATAATAAAAAAATAAATATTAAAAAAACCCACCCTCAAACAAAAACTGACTTACAACAATGTATGCTGACAATTCCATTAACCCTTTCCTCTTCTGAGCTTTACTGGGTAGGGAGTAAACATATTTAGGGAAATAAAGAGCCTTAAAGTTCAAGAGCTGTTCTAAGAAAAAAACTGAACCACTCCCCACGCACATTTTTACTGCCATCAGTGCAGTGGAGAAAAACTGTTTCAGCTCATGTAAGAAGGAAGATTAAACTACTCTTGTTACATTTTTTTAAGTGCTGTAAAACTATAACATTTTTTTCTGGGTATGTCACCTTGCACATTTATTATATCGATAAGCTACCTAAGTTTCTTTTCTTCATACACAGTTTCCAAATTCAGGACAAGAGGCTTCATCAGCAATACTATAGATCATTTTCACAGGTTTTCTAGTGAAACAAATTGCCTCACTCCAGTGACAAGACAAGAAAAACCGTATGAGTCAGTACTGTTAGGTCTCTCTGAAGTGAATCAAAGTTTTTCAGCTGATCAGCGAAGCAATCCTTAGTCTTAAGTTGTGCATAAATATTCCCACCCATCTGAAACTTTTGTTGGCTGAGTTACATATTAAAAAAGTACATTATTTCTGAAGCAGACTAAGATCTGTGCATGCAGGTTTGTTGTACGCATAATTGCACCACCGATTTAATAAAAAACATGGTATCAAGTAATCATTAATCTTGTGAAAATTTGCAGTGGAAGCATTCAAAAACATGACTGTGTTTGGATGAAAAAATACTTGCTCATTTGCTCCTTTCCCTTTCCTCCAAAATATTCTTTCCTGTTAATCCATTTCAGTTTTAAGGTCACATAATACTGACAAACAGGAACTGATCTTAGAGGTTGACAAAATTACTTTTTCCTTAGAGTATGGAAAAGACTACAGAAGAGTGCCTTTGTTAAAAGAACAACAAAAAAAGAGGAAAACTTATATTCCTAAGTGCCAAAATATGTCCTTTTCTTTTATACCTATGAGAAAGAAAATCAAGTCTTGCTAATACACAGCATGACTACTGACATCTAAATAAGGCAGACAGTTTGCGGGACGGAAATGCATTCCGATCCTTAAAACATACCTAAGTTCTATTGAAAACCCCCATTTGCTAGTTGAGTTCTGAATACCTGAGAAAGGCTGCAATACAGTTTGCAAATACATAACAAAGGGCATATTTATTCTCATCTCTTGTGTATTCTTCTCCTCATCCCTGACACAGTCACATACTTCATTGCAATTTAACAGTTTTGTTGCTACAATTTTCCTCTTTTCTCATGTGTTCATTCTAGCCCAAAAGGAGATGCATGTAATACCTCTGGGTCACAGCAGATTAGACATGTAACCAAACAACCTGAGCCACTTATACTCTTAAAAAAAGGACAAAACCAATGCATCATTCATACCATCAATACAGTCTTGGAGGAATCCCCACGGTATCGGAGACTGAAGACAATCAAAGATCCCAGAAAGCAAAAGAAGGTAAGGGTGGCAACATTTCTAACATCTAACAAAGACTCCACGAGAGGAATAGTTCCCATTGTCCAGTCACAGCATAATTCTGAGGGGTTGAGAAGCAGCCAAGCATTTACAGGGAGGAGGTAGTTGAAAGTCAGCTGTCTTGCTGGGGATGGACTAACAGCAGCTGGGTTATCAAACCTAAAGCAAAAGAAAGAAGAAAAAGGAGCTTTTAATGAAAAAAGATATGGTCTTGACCCATTTTATGCTCAGAAACCAGCAAACTTTAGATTCATAGCTAGAACTACCAACTACAGACATGTACAATGTCCTAATCTTCCTGCATTTGTCAGGTGTGTAACTTGGGAACCATGCACGATGATTCATCTTAGTGTGGGACACAGCTTCCTCCAAGTTTAAGAAACTGGTTTGGGATATAATCAACCTAAGTTCGAAGAAACAGAATAATTTACACCTAAAGTTGGGTTCGGTGGTCCTTGTTTGTGTTTTTAATAGTTTGCCTCATTTTTCTAGGAAAATATTAGATTCTTGTATTTCTACATTGCTCAGACACTTTTAAGATAAATGACAGTTCTTCAGTTCTAACATTATTCATATACACTTAGCTTCAAGCACCGTACCTGAAGTCAACCATGCTTTCTGCATAGTACATACCTAAACCCAAAAAAATATTTTGTATACAGAAGAGGAAAAACTTATTAAGAGGTTTGGAGTATTCAGCCAAGGTTCAAACACATAGCCAATAAAAAATATTTTACTAATAAAACATTTCATTTCTGAATTACTAAGACAAACTAACAATCCTAAGTTTTTAAAAATTAATGCCTGCTCAGATATCTCAGTATTTTGGATGTTCTTGTCAATAGGTACTGAAATATACCATTTATCAATTTCAGAAAAAATTTAATATTGTACAGTCATTACTTACCGATATTAAAACGAGTTAATAAACACTTAAGTTGATGTATTTTTAGCCATTTCATTCAGACCTTATTAAGCCACATCTTATTTACCAGTGTCTGTGAATAAGAGACACTTTAGTATTACCTTGTAAACACTGGAAGCTGAGATTGGATAACCTGGACTCTGACAACTACAAGCAGCAGTGTGCTGAACATTAGGACTATGAGCTTCAACAGTGTTTGGAGCATAGAGAAAGGAATACTGCCCTTCCCTCGAAGAATCTGTACAGCTGTGTCCAACAACACTGGCAAGGTGTACTGCAAAGGAAAAAAGTGTTAATAATCAGATAGTGTACTCATTAATCCCTTAGATAAATATGAGCTACCTTACCTTTTTTTTGTCTTGGTTTTCTCTAAACACCTACTCCCAATAGTTACTTAAGTCACCTTTTTAGAGCTTTCATGACAAGCCCCAAAAAGAAGTCCACTATTCTAATAAAAATAACTCTATTCAATTATTCTTGCTAACATTATCATAGCTGAACTTCTATGCCTGTAGTCCTGTATTTTGCACTGACAGATTAAAAAATTTACCATCTTCAGAGACTTCAATAAACCAAGTATGACCATGAAATAAATTTTGAAGAAAAGAAATCACTATTTTTAGAATTATCAGCCCCTCTGAAAACTTGTCCTATAAACAAAATTCCTCAGGAACAGTAGCAATACTATTCACTTCCTGACTGGCCTTGGATTTCTATTTTATGCCTTTATTGCAGTAACCCATCTCTCTCTGCCTCATGAACATTATAATCTTGCACAGTTCCCTATTACATACCCTAATTTCTTCCCTATGTATCTCTTTTGCTTCACATATACTGGTTGGCTGAACTACAGATATTGACAGGGTTTTGAGAACTGCTCAAACTCTTAGTTCATGCCACATCTGTGCCCTCAGAAGAAGCCTCACTTTGGATTTTATCTTTTATACTCAGTTGACTTACACAAACTTGTTAAACTTTCATGAAATTGAGGATCAGATCAAAAGTTACTAAAAGAAAAGGAAGAGTGGATTGAAAAGTATGGTCACATACTGGTGATTTCCTTAGAAATCCCGTTTGAAAATTATATGCTTATTCACTAGTCTTGCAAAGGCAACAGTTACAAACACACATATTTCTGTAAGCACAAAGAAAACATGATTTTGGTATTTTGGCCTTGAATCCAAGACAAATAATCTTTTCGCTTTTACTGGTGCAGTTTTTGCAAAATATTCCTTCAAGTAATTAAGGAATAGTAAACTAGAAAATTTTCTTAGAATATGCAATCATACATTTTTAAATTGCATATGGCTTGACGATTAAAAAGCCAAGAACTACTTCACTGCAGGAACATTTTGTTTCTCTAAACACAAGAAATTACTATTAACTTAAGGACTTATCAATGCTTAAGATGAAACCTATCAGATCAGAAGTTAAATTTAAAGGTATTCTTAGAACAACAAATTTCCTAAGACTATTACTGATTCAAATAAGACTACTCTAAAGTTTCTGGTTATTCATTAGAATGTGATGAAATGCATTTGTATATAATATGTTCTCTATTTACTACAGGAATTAAAAACAAATAATCTCCCATCTTTATGCACCTCAGACTTTAATCAAGACTGTTACATGCTAGTTTTACAAACCTCAGTCAACTAAAACCCTAGGTTTCCATTAAGACATGTCAATTCTTTACTGAGTATATTTGGTAACACCTCTGTATAGCATGTAAAGGACAACTTAGAAGTCATTGGATTCCCTCACCATGAACCGTGCATGTTAAACATTAGTTGAGTCAAAAAAAAAAAAAATCTGAAAAATATAACAGAACTATAGAGTTAGCCTGAACTGACAAAAATCAGTGCTGAAATATGACACTTCAAAGTACTTAATGTCTCATTACAGAATTCCTGAGAAGAAATCCAATTTATTTTTAACTGCTTACCCCTTGAGCAACGAATACTTCATACACACAGCATATCCCCACCACTGTTATTCCTTGTTCTTTACACAGTGTTGCAACAGCTACTAGAAACACAGTCACTGCAATTGGAGTCCACACTGCAAATAAAGAAGACGTTATTGAAAATGTTCTATCTTACAACAAAACTAAATATTTAGTAAAATAACCTAAAAAGTGAAGGCTTTGGCTCTTCATGTTTGAACATGCTATGTTCTATAAACTTATTCAGTATACCAATTGTTGTTAAAGGGAAGATGACCAGTTTTACTCTACAGAAAACAATATACACGTGTCAGTTTTAAAACTGCCTCCCTTAAATTGAAAGAACTAAATGAAAGGCAAAAGACTTATCTATGATAGGAAAACAAAAAACCCCAATCTTTCCTAATTCACCAGAACACTTTTTCAAATGGAATGTTTTATAGGGAATCATGAATTTTCACAAGGTCAATTTGACTTTGGAAAAGAGGCAAGCCTCCTACATCTCCACAGAAACTTTGCAGCTTACTTGTGACTGTCTGTAGCATCTCAGCATACTTCCACTTACTTGCATTAATAGAAGTCAGTGCAAGAGTCCCCTACTCTAGGTGTCACAAAGCAAGTGAAAAAGTGCTTAAGTCTTGAAGAAAAAAAAAAAAAAGCAATTTATAATGGAAAGTACTATAACATGGGTATCTTGGGGTTAAAGGTGTTTTGTACACACTTGCTGAATAACAAATACAGCCATATTACCATTTTAAGAGCTCTATTATCAGTGATACAGAAATTAAGTTATGTATATATTTGTCAATCATTTACCTATGGTATTATCTGGCCCTTTAGATTTTGTATATGACAAAAAAGCAGCTAGAAAAAAGATAGATGATAAAAGCTCTGCTCTACCCACAACTCCAGTTACCTGAAAAGAAAAAGAAGAAAAAACAAGATTATTCTTCTAGTGACCATTCTAGTACTGGAATAGTGCATGAGTGATATACTATCAAGATATGCATAAACAAGATCTGTAAACCAAGCAAAAAAGGCTAAGAACAGTAAGACTGCTTTCAGTTCAATCAGTACTGAATTCAAGAACAGGATGATACAGGTGGCTGGTGGCCACCTTTGGCTGATGTACTTTTTTTTATCTTTAGTAACACCAGCCACAAATAGCATTTGAGGCAGAATTTGGGCATGATAACAACTGCTTTCTTCATAATACTTGGAAGAAACTAGCTTTCATCAATAGAAGCTTTAAGTGAAGCCTGACACGGACTGTTGTATATATACATCCTACATACAGCGGCATATAAAAACTATGATTGCTATTCTTGTTCATACCTTTTCTGAGTGAACAGATCTGAATCTGAAAGAAGCATTCTCTTGACTGGTGCTATGGCAGCTCTTAGGTGAGCAGTCAAGAGTTACAAATAAATCGATGGCAAGCTCTGTGCAATGGAGTTAAAGAATTACTCAAGCTTTACTACAGGTCTGGCAATTTTCTGAATGATAATTTGGTTGGCAATATTAAAATTGCAGGTAGTGCCCCCTTTGGTAATAAGACAGAAAGGAATGGATTTTATGAAAATTTAGAGAAGTGCTAAAATCCATAAGGGAGAAGATTGTTTCAGAATCCCCAATGAAATACAGATTAATTTCCATTTCAGGAGCTGTTTTCAAAAAACACTAAGGTGCAACCAAGAACCAGAGATGGAAGACAGGTCGCTATATTAATGGTTACTGCAGTAGCCACTGTGCTGACCACAGTACCGTTTAGGCCTGCCTTTCTTTCTCATTTGTCCTCTTCTGTAATGCCTCTGCATCCAAAATTCTGCAAGTAAGCTGGCTGAAAAATGGCATGCTATCCCAAGGTAGACAGTCATATTTGGCTAAGGAAACCTCATAGCTCACCATTTAATTATGACGATGCTGAAAACTGACTTTCAGCCATCCGGACCCAGCTGGAAGTATTTATTGCTAGGTACATTCTTGGTCAAGCATGATTCATCCAGCACAGCATAAAAAGAGAAAGTAACTCAATATCCAAGGTCACAGTGTAAAGAAAAGTATTCAAATCTGAATCTGAAATCATGTTCTGGTGCTTCCATTGGGACTACTGTACGTTTACCAAAGGACTCACTGAATCATGCACTGACAAAGCATGTTTCAGAGTTTGTGTTAGCATTTTTTGATAGTATACAGGTGTTTGCTTCCAAAACGTCTTAAGATGTTTCAAGGATTCCTGGTCTGGGTTTCAAAATTGTCCAGCATTAAGACAGAAATTCAAGAGAACTTTGTCTGTAGATTAGTTGAGAGAGATCATTAGTAAAGTAAGTGTGCTGGTGTGCCTCCACAGTCCCCTGCCAACAAAACAGAGATTCTATTTCTGGATACAAAGGTGACTTCTGAGACAAAATTCCAGCATTCACAAGGTTAGTTCACATCCCATAGCTGTAAAGGCAGTCAACATGCCTCTGGCCAGAACAGTAGCAAAGTAGCTAGAAAGACTGAACTGGAATTCTAAAGACAAGGACAAATGAAACTATGACGCTGTTATTCAACCCATTTCCTCAAAACTTCTTCCTCAGATAATGAATGATCCACTACCACCGCAAGAGTCCAGCTTCTCTCTGAAGTCAAGCAGAAAATTATTTTTTATTTGTCCTGCTCTGCTAACTTTTCCAGGAAAAATCCATTTATTATAAGATAGGTAAAGGTTTGAAATGTTTACATATTGCATCTGCTGTTTCAAACTCTTGTCCAGGGGAGTAATAAGCAGGAGACTAATTTGAAGGAATTCAAATCAGATACATTTCAATTATACAAGATACAAAAGGTGCCATCAAATGATATAAAAACTGGGAATGAGACCTGTTTTGGAGTTTTCACTAAAGTCTGAGTAAGTTAATCAGCACCCAAGTCCCCATTTCTAAAATACAAGTCATTATTACCTCCTCTTTTCCATGTACGGAAACTTCCAGTTGTTTTGCCTTTTATACATGTGCATAAGTCTCAAATGCCAACTCTAAGAATCCTTTCTTGGTTGCACGTTAGGCAGAATTCTCAATGCAAACAATTGAAAGGATAAAATGCACTGTTTCTCAAAAGCAGAAAGCTGAAATTGAAAAAGGTGGGGGAAGGAGGAAGAAAACCCCTTAACGGATTCTTCACTGAGCACCTAAGTACAACAGCAGGGAAATTAAATTACAATTGCACTTCAATCTCAGAGTCTTTAAGTGCTTTAAGTACAGCAAGTTCTACCAATCACGTAGCCTTAAAGTGCCCTCATGTGGCCAATATCAGGGATTACACACTTATTACCAAATTGCTTCATAACTGTATTTCATAACTTTGTAATATATTGTCTTACACAACAAGAGCTTTCATTACGCAATGTTTTTAAGGATTTGTATGATACTTTTTTACTAACTCTATTGCATAGTACTAAAAGCAACTGTGTTACTGTTATCTCATACAGAATCTGACAGGTCAAACACGATAAAGAATCATCGTATTTGCAATGAAAGTGATAAAATTACATAGGATGATCTAAGCCACGAGCCAGTAATGTAAGTCACTAGCAACTTGCTAATGCTCCTGTAAAGATACTACCACATTTACTACAAAGTGGCAAAGTCAAACTTCAAAATTTAAAGCATGTTTTTTCAAAGAAAGAGAAAACCAAATGAAATTAACGAATTATTTTTTTAACCCCTACTTTACCCAAGATTTTATGGGGGTTTGTGGTTTTGAGCACAAAGGCAAGAAAAAATTTTTAGGTGTTTAACTTTTGCATTTTTAAACATGCCACTAACTTCTTTTAGCAAGGACATACTAGTAGCTCAAACAGCAGCCAATTATAAACCCCATGAACTTAACTCCTATAAATACTAGCTCAAAATACAAAACTAGCACAAAATACACAGATGCAGGCTACTGAATTGCTACTGAAAGGGATTTGTGCCTTTAGAGAACAAGAGAGAGAGATGTAAACTCTTTACCCAAACAAATTGGGACCAAAAAAATACAACATAAGGTAAGAGCAAACCTTTCTCATTTTCTTAATATCAAAAGACATCCCCCCCAAAACACACACAAAAAAAGGGGGGGTGGGGGTGGGGATAACTCCTCCAAAGCAGCAAAAGGTTTAACCATTTTCTGGTTTTGAAAATCAGCTAATACTATAAGAAAAAAAGAGACTGAGAACAGGCTTTGCAACACCTGTGAAATGGAAATCTAGGAAAGCCAATCTAAGTGGTGCAGAAATAGCAGCAGAGAATTCCACAGGTCTGCTTTATCAGTGTTTCTGACAGAAACAAATCTAATGAATGGCAATCACAAGACTCCATTTACTCCACAACACCGCAAGCCTCGTTGACCATTGTAAAGTATATAATCAGACAGCTTGTATAAATAACACTTTTCACAGCAGTGAAAAACTCCTTCAGAATCAAAGGAAAGGTAAATATGCGAGGAGAGAAATGCATTTCCTCCTTCTTATGTTGGGTATGTTAAAAAATGGAAGGTTCAAACAGAATGGCCCTAAGCTGGATGTAGCATAGCAACAACAACCCTAGAAAAACTCCTGATTAGATAAAGATATTGACATAAAAGAAAGTAGACAGAACAAACTTGGTGACTAGCTAGATGGGAGTGCTTAGCGATTCTGGAAATTAAGAGGTATTCATAGTATTTGCAAAATATGATACTGGATGAATCATCACAGAACACAAATATCTATTTAAGCTAAAGTAGCCATCATCATAAAAGCCAACGTTCATAGCAGAGACCTAAGTTATTTAATAACTAAATTAACGTTTCTTTAACTATTTTTCAGTAGCTGCACGGAATACCAAACAACTCAGGATTAAAATTTGTCACCTCCACCACTTATTGCAAAGGGCAGAGTAAGTACAAGGAAAATCACATACTTTTTGGAGTTACAATACATAAACAGACACAAAAACCATTAAATCTAAGGTTAATTAATACAGCTTGAACAAATTAAACACATCACAGCTATACCTACCGCTTCAGTATGTATTGGGTGCACTGCGAAGAGCAAGGATGCAACTACGCTGCTCCTGTTGTCCAGAAAAAGCTTACAGACCTTGAGGAAGACTACACAAACCACCACATGAAAGACCAGATTTAGGAAGTGGTAAGAAACTGCATTTAACTCGCTGAACAAGTAGTTTAAGCGAAACGTAAGAACTGTAAGGGGACGATAAGATTTATGACTCCTCTCCTAAAATAAAATAAATAAATAAATCAGTCACCACCAACTTACAAAGGGACTTTTACCCCAAAATATCTTTCTAAAAATCTATGCATACATGATTCCCCCCTCTGTTCTCAGGCATCTACCTTTAAAATAAAGACCTGTCTGAAAAACAGTAATACTAAAAAAAAAAAAAACCACACCAAAAAACCTAGTAAATTAAATGAAAAATCAATTAATGTAAAATTAAAATGTTAAATAGATAAGTTAGTTCTGACTATTTTTCCTACTTCCATATAGTTTTAATGTATTATTCAAGTATTTTGATTACTCTGCCATTTCATGTTTTAGATCAGTATTTTATAAAATAAAAATTTGGTGTGCTCAGCTAAATGTATTATCTACATATTTTCAGTATGTCTACCAGTCAATATGTCTATGTTGCCAGTTACTCCATTCATAAACCCTTTTGAAAACTACAATTAACACCATCTTCCTGTTCCAAAAAGCATTTGTCAACCCACAGCCTGTTGATATTTTCCTCAATATGTCAGTAAAACAAAGGAAGTAAATCTACGAAAAAACTGGGGGGGGGGGGGTGGGGAGGTGGGACAGGGAACCAAATTGCACATACAGACAGACAAAAAAAACACAATATAGGAAAAAATATTTTAAAAGCCATGAATGATCAAATTAATCTGACTTCATTTAATTAAAATTAACCTGACTTTCAGTTAGTTTTAAGTGCAAAATCAACACTGAATGAGATGGCTTTCTCCCGCTCCACATGGGTAGGGTTTTTTCAGACTAAAAACATGTTGAAAAATGCTACTTAAAATTTTACTTGGAGGAGTTTAGGAAACCACTTACTCTCAATGACTACAGGACTAGATGGCATCTGAAAGAGTCTAGAAGCTTTCATTACAGTATTATACGAAAATTATGTACCAAAGTCTATTTGTAGAGCTAGCAATTATCTCACAAGGAACTAACCCTGTATGTTACAGACATAAGAAAAGAGAAGTTTACAAGGCAGAATGCCTTGATAGGCAAAAAACCTATGACTGTCAGAGAATTTTTATTCATTTGCTCAGCAATGGCACCATTTCCTTCTAAATTATATGTAAATCCTTAGCCATTGCCATTTAACAAAGTTTATCAACAATTTTAATGCCAATGCAGCTTTTCAGATAAAAACACAGCCACTCTACATGGGCTACAAACCAAAACCTCTGAATTCCACATAAACATACTCATTCAAATAAACGTAATGTATTCAATACCCATTCTCTAACTCCCAGCTTTGTTGCTTAAGAGTGTTATCTTTCCTTCCAGACTGCAATTAGAAGTAAATACCCTTGTATGTCGATGTCTAGCTTTTGCAGGGGGAGAAGGCAAAATGGTCAGAGTTGACCAATTTCAGTAATGAAATTAGGTAACACACAGCACCTTGAAGCGTGATACATGACTTCATTTTCTTTCAAGTTCTTTTTTTGAACAAAGGGAAAGAATATAAGCAACAGGTGTTCGTGATCTTATAGTACAAAACACTACCACCACCAAATTCCATCAGAAGCAAACTATTCTGTTAAAAGCACATTAGGGAAAAGAAGTGTAAGAACTCCCTTCAAGGTTTTTTTCCATTTCCTAAATGTCTCAGTATTTCGCAAACAGTTTACCTCAGACATTGGAGTGCCCCAGAAGTCATTTTGAAACAGATTTTTTAATGGAGTAGAAGGATGCAAGTCTTTATTGTCCAAAATCGCTGAAACGTCATCAAAAACAAAGCCACAAAAGAGACTGTTCCAGTAGCAGGCTGCCACCACACCAACTATTAGTGCTGCTTCCTTCAGGCTTACATCAGCCATCTTCTCTAAGAGTTTTCATGGACAAAAGCTGAAATATATGGACAGAAACTTGAGTAGTTTTACTGATTAAAAACTAAACTTGATAAATAAAGTCAAATTACAACATCCGGTATTTTAGAAGTTAATGACACTACATATCTAAAAATCAGTAAGATAGAAAGCTCTCCTAAAGTGTCATCCATCTTACACAACTTAGTGTTTAAAAAAAATACTCTCATTAAAAAGTCTCACCCCTAAAAAGCCCTCATATGAGCTAGATACACTGCTACATTTCATGTTTCACTAAAAAAAGAAGATTGATGATAAATTGTGATGTAGTTTTTAGCAGACAGCTATGCAGTTCAAGTGAATGCTGCAAACTATGAAAATTAAGTTCTCTAGAACCCTGAGTTGTTTACCATACTGACACAGAATACTAAGTTACCAAAAAGACAGAGAGTGTGTTAATTACTCATGTTTTTTAGGATAAAGGTGTTTCTCAAAATATTTCAAAAGCAATTAAAGAAATAAATTTCAAACATTCTGAAGAACAAACAGGAAATGAAGAACTTCATAAATACAGGTGTTCAAGAACAGGTGAAGAAGGACATCAGTAATAATAATAAGTTAAACTTACCATTGAAGCTCACACTTTGTTCATTCGCATTCTTCATAGAAGTTCATGAAAAGTATTTTTTTTCTCAACTCTGCCAATTACTCCAGTGTCACTGAATATTCATGAGAGTCCTGTCTAAATAAAAATAGCATGCAAAAAAGACACTACAAATGAACTTCATCATGTTATTTCCTCTCGTCTTGCATAAACTTCCTAAGCCCTAGACATTATTAAGCAGCAGTTTTATGATTATTTAAAAAATACATGGGTGACCTGATCAAAAGGTGAAATTACTATGTATTGGGTTGTTTGAAAACACTGTTCTCCCCTGGAAGAATAAGAAGGTAACTACAGGTCAAAGGCATTCTTTTTGACCACTGGATGACACAGCATGTATTACTGGCAATTGCTGGGATCGAAGATACTGGAAAGGTACAGACAGTTGAACGCTGACTTAGTTTTGTGAAGGAGAGATGACTGAACAAAAATATGTAGCATTTTCCCCAAAACTAGAAAGGGGTAACATCTGTAAGGGCACAGAACAGCTAATATTAGCCAGATAATGTGGACCCATAAATATGTAAAAACACTAGCCTTATGTCTATCAGGGCTCACACATCAAAGCTGATGAGTTATTTGGAAGCTGTAGTCTCTTTTGTTGTCCTAAACCCTGAAAAGCTAGTGATTTTTTTTTGCTTTGGTTTGTTGGGGTTTTTTTAATTGTGTTCAGGTTTAAGTATACTATCTTCTAAAAAGAGGTCACAGAGATACCTCATTCAGATAGGTAATCTCAGCTGTGGTTTGCAGTCTGGGCCTGAGAGCACGACAATTGCCTATCACAACTAGTGGTAAAGGAGCAGTGGTACAGGAAGGAATGCATGTGCAACAGGATGCAGGTGCAATTAAACTAAAAACCAGGACAAAGATCATTTAAAAGGAATCAAACCAATCCATTCAGTGTTACTCACATAATGGCAGTGAAGGTGTTTTCTTCTTTTGTAGTACTTGGAGCACTGGCTATTGGTGTTACTTCAACCAAGGAAGTGCCTTTTTTCAAAGCTGCCACCACCTTTGTAATAAAAAAAAGAAAAAACCCACAATGTTAAATGTTAAAGGGTGCTGCTACATCTGTTTGCCAGGCTGGATCACAGTACTTTAAAACACTAAGCCAAGGTTAAGTCTGAACACGTTTATGGTCTTCTTGGAAGCCAGAGAAATCTTATTTAAAAAGAAAATAAAGCATACTGCAGGAATACATGAAAAGACAGCCCACTTTTGAACTTCAACTCACCAAAGTTTTTTAGTTCTGCCCCCAAAAAATGTGGAGAAGAAGAAACTGCTGTTCCTCACCCTGCTAGAAACAGAGTTTGAAACTCCTTGTTTGCAACAGGTTCTCAACAGTGCACTTCCTACTTCCTGAGGTTCACTATTTCTACTGAGAAGCAGTGACATCTGAAAAGGACCTACAGCAAACATGTAATGATTTTCCAACACACATTTTTTAAATACTGTGTTCCAAAAATTAATGGGACAAGATAATATTGCCACACAGAACCAACCACAAGGCTTATTTAAATTCGCCCTTTAAGAAAAAGCATCGCAAGGGAGTAGTTTTTTGGTGATCTGTGATTTTTTTAACAATGTAAGTTTATTGTATTCGTTGAAGCAGCAAGCCCTTGCAGATACTGCTTTGCATAACAAGGAGTAATTCTGAGGTAATTCTTTAACAACCCTATTTCAGAAACAGCTACTGCTACCCAATTAGGAAAAAAAAAAAGGATAGATTCCTAAGTATAGCTTCTTATCAAAAGGAAAAACTTAACCAACCTTAATTGCTAGCTCCTCAAATACTTTTTGTAGGTTTTTACTTTTCCCTACACAGAATATATGTCAAGACAGCTACTCTACTTATCCCTTAATCCTAAGGCAATTCTGATGCTTTCACAAGCCTTTCTTTTTGCTCTGAATTTCTAGTATTTCTTCCACTCAGAACTCTAACTTTACACCACTACTGACCATGCTGTTCCCTGACAGAGCTACGTTACATGCCAACTGTAGGGAAAATACTGTTTTCATTTGAATGAAAGGGAACTCTTAGGCATAAAGAAATAAATTAAGATTTTTAGCTACATCCAAAGTCAGGTTTAAGTGGCTAGCCCACCATCAGGGAACGCTGTTTAAGAACTCCAGAAAAAATTCACTTTTAACATCACAATTTTTTAATTTGAAATTCACCCTCTCCTTTACATGCACATTTCAACCACAGACATGACTGCAAATACATGCAAATATATGGCTATAATTTGGTCTTTCAAGCCAAACATTTGAGCCACAGACATTCCACGCAATTCTGAACATCTTACTAAATTTACTGTAAGGAACGAGCATATGCAACAACGCATTGTTCTGGTTTTAGCGGCAAGTCACAGAACACACTGCTTGAACTCTGCCAAGCTTGGTAACCTGAAATGCATCACACATCAAATTTTTGTTGTTGCACACATCAAATCGCAAAAGCACTAGGAGGTCTTGGCAACAGACAGGCATAATGGATATCTGAAGAGCCCCAATTTTCCAGCAATCTGCTTCCAGGGCAAGCAGAAAGAGAAAAATGGGAAATGCAAGGCCACATACAATCTGTAGATTGCACAAAACTGTAGCACAGATACTTTACTACTTCTGACTTGCATTCTGGCATTCCAAGGTCTTATTTTCCTAAAATTTACTGTAGAGATACATGAAGTTAGGAAATTACTTTTTCCACCTGGTCCAGTAACAGGGTATTTTAATGTTCTTGCTGAATTAAAGCATAAATACGGAAGAGATGTTTTTCCAGTCCTTTATGTTAGCATAACAAGGCAGATTTTGAGGAAGGCTAACCATCAGAACTACTAATTCGTATCTGCTACTTCAGCTGGGTCCACAACCAAACTCCAAGCTTCAAACCTGCAATGACCATCAACATGTTGAAAATTCAAGACTAAAACTGAGGGAGGCCTATAAAACCTCATCTGTACTTGGTAAGCCAGGCAAAAGTATGTCTGCCATTAATCTCAGTGGAAAACAGCAATTGCTGTTTGGCAGCCAACACTCTTTTCACGCCAACTATCTGTTACCAGTTTGATGTTGGAAAGTAAGAAGCCATATAAGGACTATGCAAGACTGAGAACCTCATAGATCACAAATGTGCAAAAGACTGCTGAAGCCTTGGTATGATTGGGGTCCTCAAGTGAGTGGATATATTCCCCTTCCTGCCCAATTGACATGTTGAAATTTGCTATCAACCCAAGTATGGTCTTGCAAGTGCCAGTATTTCACCACTCCCAGTGATGGATGTATTGATAAATACCCGTAAAATGCTGCCTAACAACTTGTTTGTTAATACTGGCTTCCTGTAGTGGAGAACTGCATCACTGACTGCTCCAACACATGTAAACAGATTGACTGTCCCTCAAGTTATTTTTTCATCTCACCTACCTGCTACCTTCACAGCTTGCCATACTGCCCATCAGATACCTTAACCACCCCTTGGGCTGTACAACTGCCAGTTCGTGGTCTATGGAACAGGCACAGAGCCCTCATTTGACTGGATGAAATCAAGACAGACACATACTTTATTACCAAGATTTCTGTTGGATGTTTTAATTTACAACAATATCTGACCATGTCATGAAGAATATACAGCTGTAAACAATAAGCAGCAAGATAAGCCTTGTGAGAAACTGCACGATCATGAGACCTGATTGTGGAAAAACAGAATGCCCAAGCTGTGCAAAACACCTGATTGTTAGTCTAATTTTCTAAAGGTGTTTGGCACAGAAATCTGCGTTTTGCACTGTACTGTTCTCATGCGCGTACAGAGACATTAAGTGGAAAGGACAGACAAGAACCAGAGCTCTCAAGCAGGTTTGGCTTGTAAGGCATGTCATTTTCCTTTTCCAACTTCTTGAGAACCCTCTACCAGTTCATCCAGTCTTCTACTTCAAGAACTACAGAAAAGAGTAACACATAACAAAAAAAAAACCAAACCCAAACCAACCAAACACCAAAAACTTTTAGAAAAGTAGGAAAACAAAATATTTCTCTACAATCACTACCAAATCCATGACATTACGGATGGTTTAGCACAGCATACTGGAAAATATAGTAGTCTGCACAAAAAAATTCAACACAAATGAAAAATGCATAATGATGTTCTAAGAGTATCCTCAGTTGGGAGATTTGGGAGTGTGGAAGCCATTTTCTGCCCACATGAACTTAAGAAAATTTAGGAAGTACACATTTAGGCAGGAATACAGCTGCAATCCCTAGATATGCAACAGCTAATTAGCACTCCATAATTAGCTATCACCTAATAAACATGCTATCTGCCACCTTACATCAACAACAAACCCTTGCAGGAGCAAATATGTTTGTGTTGATTAGACATATCTTACTACCTAACTTTAGAAACTTAAACATAACAGTTAAAATTTTTCTTCTACTGGGTAATGGCACTTTTACACCCTAAAAGGCATTAATAACAACTTCTGTTCCAATCAATCCTACTTCAAAGAAAACGTTCTATGCAAGTCACCTTTTTCTTCTTTAGGAAAAAAGACATGGGTAGTGGCAGTAATAGAGAATTTGAGAACCATGGCACTTCCATATGGGAAAAAGCTTGTACAATCTACTTAATCCTGCTCAGGACTTCCACAGAAACTGACAGGAACAAACATGATCATTAAAACTCACCTCAAACAGATGTCACAATTGCAAAGTTTCAACCTGTTCCAGCTTTTGTACGCAACCTCTTACTACTCCTGAAAATACCCAGCATAATTGACATATTATTGATGTCAAGCTGTCAGAAAACTTTTTTTAAAATTCACCTTATTCACTGTCCATAAGAGAATATTAGTTACTACAATCTAAAGATTGATTTTTTTTTTATATCTCATATTTGGAGAATATTTTCATTCACACTTTATTAAATATTCGTAGATATTAAAAATATACCTGACACTTTTCAGTCATACCAAGATGTCAGCATTTTCAACCATAATCAAACTGCAGCTGTTCTCTGAAGATGACGATGTAAGCATCAGTGAAGCAACAGTCTGCAACTCCATAGAGTCACTTTGATGAACAGTGCTTTGAGTGTGCAATGTGAAGCATAATTATTATGTAAATCTCAAGGAACTTAATTTTGTGTTATATTAATTAGGCTACTGGAAACAAAAACCAGGCAATTTGCATATGGATCAGGCAGTTTCCTGAAAAGCTTTGAAAACAAACTAATGAGCATTTATGCACATACCTAATCATAAAATGCGGGCTTCCCACTCTCCTGTTTGGAGTTCTAAAGCCAGTGGAGAGATGGACATACACAAAGGAGCTGCCAAAAAATAGTCGTGCATCTCATTTACTCTGGAGACATACACTTTGATAACCATTGAAGGTCCTGAACTGTTTAAAACATACTTACAGTTCACACAGAAACCCATCAAATTATCAAAGGTGGAAGAAAACAGAGAACTGTTAAAACACTCCTAGATTTATTTTTAAACAGGTGAGCAACAAGTTCATCTAAGAGCTGGTGGCTGAATTGATGAATATCAGCAGAGATATACACAATGGGTTACTAAACCCAGTAGTATAATCATTTAAAAATGGCGTGTTAATTCAGCTTCTGAGACTCTGCTAATGTCCTAATTTGTCTTGCCTACCTGCTACCCTTTCTGTATTTTTATTTTTGGCTAAATTGAATATTGTTTCTGCTGACTTGATACGAGTGTTCAATGACAGAAAGAGATCATCATTTTGTTTCTGTTGTTCCCTTCCAACACAGCCTTTACATTTATCTTCTCTTAAAAATGTCACTCCAACGTACAGCTCCAGTATGAAACAACTTAGATGCACAGCTGAGATTTAAATGATTGGGTTTGAACCTCATATAGGTGAAGGCAAGCAGTATTTGGGAAGATGGGAGGAGGAAAAATGCAAAACATGCCTGGATTCCCACTTCATCTTGCCGAGATCCTAGAGCAGAATAAATATAACAAGAAAAGTTTTATTGTGGCAACCTTCCTCTGCAAATACTACAGGATCAAGAGGAATGGGACTAAACTGAAGTACTCTTCATTCCCCAGCAAGGCAATGGCCCCCAGCCTTCTCTTCATACAGTTCTGAAGCATCAACTAGATGAGGAATGGCAGCTCTGACATGGAGTCAGCACATGTGTTGCAGGCCAGAGGAAAGATTTCCCAGGGGGAAGACTGTGAAGAGCTTGCTGGCAACCAAGCAGCTGAACTAACACTCAGGACATTTTAGGGTACTCTGGTACAAACAAGGATTAAAACATAAAACAATTTAAAAACAGGCGAGATGAAGATACTGTTTTAGCTGGTGGTTTACCTTCAATTTGTTCAATGCAACTGATGCAACAGCAGTTGAAATACAAACCACAGAGATATGGTTTGTATTTTAAGGTATTTTATAGTTTAGAATGATTAGCAGGATCTCACACTTCAAAGTCAAACCTTTAGGGTTTTTGTTTTGTTTTTTCTACATGCAAACAGTAACAAAGTAATACCTTTTATATTTAGAATAACTACATAAAACACGATTTGTTTCCTCACAGGACACTGATGCAAAAATAGTGTCTCTAAAATAATTCTGATCAACACTCCCAGTGTTCTAGAAATACAACAGCAGAAACTGCATGTTTGTTAACTCCAAAGAATAAACGAACAAAAGCTACATGGGTGGCACAAGCTGAAAAGACAGCCTTTAGACTCTGCTGTGCATGTCCTTATTTAGCATGCTTGGTCTGTATATGACTTCTTGTGGTATTTTTAATAACATTCCACTGGGTCTTTCATATTGCAGTTTTTGTATTAGCTCTTTGAAACGGCATAGTGTTATCAAAACTGTGCTTTAACATGGATGCCTAACTCTTCTATCAGGGTAGGTCAAGCTGTGTACTATAGAGCTAAAATGTTCTTTGGTTCCAGAACCACAAGCAGGTATTCCCACTAAAAGAAGATCCACTTATACAAAGGTTGTCACGCGATTAGATGTGATGCAGAACAAAAGAAAAACCAATTCATTTGCTCTAAGCCATTCTGTATTTTAAACCTTTTCTCATTTTGTGTGGGGTTAATAATTCCATTCTTTTCACTCTTTTTTTTCACTTTTGGAAGTTTTCATGCCCACCTCAAAATCCCTTTTAGTTCTGCATCAATCTTCTTTACTAGCTGCACTACACAATTATAACCTAGATGTGGTTTCACCACCAGTATATGCAATGGTGTATTTTCTGTTGATTCTATAAGTCAAAAAAATGCTGAAGCACATTAAATAAAGCACATTAAATAGCTATACTGGCCTTAACAGCTTGTTAACATTAACCTGATGAAGAGGATTAAAAAAAAGAGTTATTATTCGAAGCATCCTAGCATCAATGGATTATTTTATTTTCTATATCACAGGGGGATCCATTTCCTGAAAGCTCATCTTGTAGCAAGGCAGCATCACTCTCTGTGGATCACCTGCTCCACCTATAGAAGTCCCTCCTGCTAAGAAATCATTATTTTACACTTGACCATAATGAATTTTATTTTTAGTAACATCTCCCATTCATGAAATATAATCCGGTCTCTTTTCCTTCCCTAACCACACAGTTTGCTTTTCCTACCCAGCACAGAGGTGTAATTAACCAATCTCTGGTTGAGTTATAAAAGTCTTTGCTTTCAATCAAGTATTAAGAGTTACGCCACGACTGGAACAAGTTGCGTAACTATAAGGAGTGCCAAGCGTCTTGCGTCTTGTCAGCCTCAATTAAATATCAACACTAATCAGGAGATAGCAAAGAAAAAGAAAACAATGAATAATCCAGGAAATGGCAAAAGTCCAAAGGTGACATTATGACCACCTTTCTCTTTCCATTAAGAAAGAAAAAAACAAATCCTCTTCAGCTCTCCACAGCTATTGAATGAATACGAAGATATACACACACCTCGATCGGTTGCTGGGTTTCCATTCTTATTTGAAAAGCCGCGTTCACACCCATTTACCTAAAAACACAGGATCCCAAACTTTTTGGGCCATCGGACCACTACCAACGCTCAGCCTTCCTCGCTGGCCACCAGTACCCGATGGATCCGAGTAGTTTATAGATGCCATCTTTTCCCTGTACTGCTCTGCACGCTACCTCCGGGGCTCCGACTCTGACACACCTGCCCACGAAGCACAAACCTACCCGGGCGGTACTGCAGCCCTCCCCTCAGCCGGTGGTGCGGGAAAAAGCAGGCTGCCCGCAGCCCTGGGGCGAAGCTGGAAACGTGAGGCCAGGCCGGGGGGTGGGGGGGCCGCCGGCGGGAAGCCCGAGGAAGGGAGCGGGCCGAGGAGCGAGGCCGCAGGCCCGTGCCCCCCCTCAAGCGGCGGGGAAGCGCCGCCAAGGACCGAGGCCGCACCGCAGCGGACGGCTCACGGATAAGGCCCGGCCAGCGGAGAGAGAGAAAAAGAGAGAGAGAGAGAGAGAGAGGACCACCCGCCGCCCCGGGAAACTACCGCGGGCAGCAGCTACGCCGGACCCAAGCCTCCCACCCACCCCAAAGCCCCTCGATGAGGGAACAGCCCGCCGCTGCCCGCCCTACCTGAGGCCGCGGAGGAAGCGGCTTCACCGCTACCGGCTGCTCCGCCGCCCGCACCTCGCTCCGCCAGACACTGCGCATGCGCACAGCACCCCGCCACCGCCGCTCCGGCCAGCAAAGGCCGCCGGGAAGCCGCCCCCCGCCCCGGGACGGCGGGCCCTGAGGCAGGCCGGGAGCCGTGCGGCACGCCGGGACGCGCAGTCCGCCGCCGTTGCGGCGGGGAAGCGGTTCGCCCGAGGGGGATCGGTGGGCGTCCTGCCCACCCCAGCGTCTCTGCCCACCCCCCCCCCCCCCCGCACATTGCCGTGCAATACCTCGGGATTGGGAGCGCCCGGGCGGCACCCTGCGGCCCGTCGTGCCGGCGGAGCGTTGACTTTCCCCGCGCCTACGAGCATCCGGGTCCCCAGGAGCGGAGCCGGCGGAAG
This sequence comes from Harpia harpyja, assembly GCF_026419915.1. Taxonomy (NCBI): domain Eukaryota; kingdom Metazoa; phylum Chordata; class Aves; order Accipitriformes; family Accipitridae; genus Harpia; species Harpia harpyja. The sequence continues at coordinate 7,239,000 of NC_068962.1, forward strand.
AGTTTGATGGCGTCGCCTAGCAGCGGCCTCCGCCACCGCCGCCCTCCCCGGCGAGCGGTGAGGTCCGGGGCGGCGGAGGGTGCTCTGAGGAGGAGGGGGCCAAAATGGCTGCGCTCTGCGCTGCCGCCGCCCGGGGCGGCCCGCGATCCCCTGGGGAGCGCCGTGGACAGGCGGGCGGGCGGGCAGCCGGGCCGGGGCCGCTCCGGTGGTGCGGGAGGGCCGCGGGTGACGGGCAGAGGCGGCCGGGGGCCGGCGTCGGTGCCCGGAGGAGGTGAGAGCCCGCTGTGTCCGCTCTCGCCTGCCGCCTCAGCCGTGCCCCGTTGTGAAGGCGGGCGCAAAAGAAGGCGGTTTGTTAATTAGTTCAGCGGAGTCAGGAGGCAGAATTGTCTCCCGGAGGGATCGCGGTCTGTCACTGTATCGTTCCTGGGGCTGGGTTATACAAATTGGAAGAAAATAGGAACTCTGCGCAAGATCCTGTTTCGGTTGGGGCTTTGTGGTTTTAAGAGCCAGCGCTCTGTGGAGCTAGTGGATGAGAGCTAGTCTGGGTAATGTAGTTTGAAAATCAGAAGTAGCTTAAGCCGGGTTAGTCCTGCTAAGCTGGTACGGAGTTAGCAGAGCACATCTCCCGCATGACTGTGCTGCTTCTTGGTATTTGCTCTTGCTCAAGTATGGGTGACGATGTGCTTGCTGCACGTTATACACGCCTTTATGGAAAATGACAGCTGTTCCTACTGATGCTTAATTTCACTGAGATGATAAGGTGTCATCATGGTAGCTTAGCTGCCTCTCTACATGGCTTCTTTCCTGTACGCAGCGCAGGACATTATTGTTGTTCTGATAGTACTTGAACGTGCCCGCCAGACCGCCTTTTCTATCTGCCCTTGCTGAACTTTGTAACATCTGGCCGTTTTATGTATGTTTGAGTCCTTGAGTAAGTCAAGAAAATTTTGTGATAACTAATGTCAAATGCAGATCTATTTCACAATTTTTGTAGAGCCATGATCTCAGTGTTTCACCACACAGATCATCTGTCGACTAAAAGCACAGGTTCTAGTTGAGGGCAAGGGATCAGCTAAACTTTATGATGGAAAACTCTTCAATTAAATGAGTTCTCTCTTATTGTCCTTAAGTATGTACATACTGTGGAACATACTATATGCTTAGGTTGTGCCCTCTGCACCTTACTACAGCTGGTCTCCCAACAAGTTGGGTTATTTTCTTTATGTACAGATATCTCTCCTTTTGAGTAAAATTTTAGGACTGATACTTTCTTAAGATGTTGTTTTATAAGTTAAGAGAAAAAGAGATTTGGAAGGTGGAAGGTACGAAAAGATTGACAGTAGTAAGGTTGTGTATTTGCTTTCAGAATAGTTTTGATTGTTGGGCGTTTCATACCCATAATTCCTACATCTTATTGTTTAAGAAAAAATTAATGTTTTAAAAAAACCAACCCTTAAGTATGTTAGTGAAATCAAGTAGTATTCAATTAACTGAAACAGTAGGAGTGCCAAGATCAGTATCCGCCTGCATGTGGTTTTCTCATATTTTCGTTTACTATGACAAAGCAGAAAAGGAAAAATGTATATATGATGTCATTCTTATGCAGTCATGCATTATATGGAATGCATGTTTTCTAAAACATTTAGCAAACACTGAAGAAATGGTAAATACAGGGGACCTCTTAAGTAGTTCGCGTATTCAGAAAAGATGAGGGAAGTTTGATTTTTGTCCTCCCTTAAGCGTACAGCTGGATTTCAAAGTCTTAGAGCTCTTCTTTCAGAGTGCTTAGGCATATTTTGGAGGAAAGTAATACCAGTTCAGCCTTCCATTAAGGAAGGAAGTTGCAGTTGTTGAGTCTTTAAACTGCTGAGTGATGAAGAGGGTGCATGATGGAACAGATCTCAAAATATCATGCTTAGCATAGACCATTGTTACAGTTACTGATTGAGCTTTATTTTTTTTTCTATAAAATATGTATCCCTGCTGTGTCATTAGTTTTTTTGAATAATAATGAATTTAATATTCTAGTTAGTTTTATTTCTTTCTTAATTTTCTTAACTGTTTGTGCCATATTCATAATTCAGGGCAATAAGTAGATTAAAAAATGTTCTGTTTTAAACTTGGCAAAAACTATTTTTTTGAAATATTGATAATAAAGGCTAGAGGCAGCTCCAGAGAATAGAATAATCCAAGACTTCCAATCCCTTCTGCCTTTTCAGATACGGCATTGACTTTCAGGTGTATGAGAAGTCACGGTGACCCACAGTAACCAGTAGGTAAGCAGCAGAACAAAACTTTGCACCACTTTCTGACCAGATTTTTGTCAGTTTCCAGGCTGTTTACTGTCCTTTATCAACTCAAATATTCTAATCAAAAGGAAAGGATATTTAATACAAGAGTTTAATATCTTAGAAATTAATGTCAAGAAGTGGATACTCATAGTATCAAACTAAAGCAGGTGTTGGTTGTGTTTTAAATATTAGAAATAATGATTTTGTGACTCTACGGAGATGTTTATCCTACAAGGGCTGGTTCAAAGGACATCTGATTGTGTTTGATTGTTAACATAAAAATACTGCATTGAGAGGTGGGAAGGAAAATAGGGATATTAAGATTAAAATAGAGGTTTCACATGTGTCCTGATCTTCACTGTTAGTGTCAGAAATTCATTGAGTATGCATGATGTCAATTTTAACTTAAAGAAAAAACAGTTTTACTATAGTCATCTTGTTTGCAGGAGACCAAAATGTGAACACAATGTTAATCAATGTTACAAAATCGATAACCGTTATTAGAATCATCTCGTGTGGTTCAGTGGCCAGCCTCCTTTAAATCATTTGACATAAAATTGATTGGCACTGATAATGTCTGATAATTGTTATTTTAATTTTTGTTCCAGGAAAAAATTAGAAATTCAGTATGGCACCCATTTTAGATTGGAAGAAGCTTATGAAAGTTGATCCAGATGCTCTGCCTCGTCAAGAGGAACTAGCGGAAAGGTTGCTGGAGAGCATGTCCAAGGTATTCAAGGGGAAAACAGAACATAAGAGTTTTGTTATACATTCTTCCCTAAACTGTCTCTGGTTCTTCGCATACATAAATGATTTATTTTGTGGATTTCATTGATGATTGTATAAAAACATTGTTGTCTCTTTCCTCAGGTTGATGGGAAAGACTTAAAAACTCAAACTCAGGAACAGCTGATACATCTTTTTAAAATCACTCAGTCGCTATTGAAGGTTTGTATTAATCCTCACTTTCTACAATTCTGCAAATGCATTTGTTTATTTTTTGTTTAAATGAAAGCATCATTACTCTCGCTTTTTTTTTTTTTCTTTTCCTATTCCTGCATTGAAAACACTGGTTGCTCCTAAGAGCATTTATATGCTAAATGTGTGCTTGCATCAGAGTATCTGCTTGCAGCTGTTGGGATTATGGCATGTAGCAGTTGGAAGTGAATAGGCCTAACATAGTTGTATAGTTAAGGAACCTTAGTTTTATAGATGGAAAATACAAACAAATATCTCAAAAATTCATTAGATGTTTTAAGCTGTTGGTAACAATTTTAATTTTAATAGAAGTTTTTGTGGTATGTTGATGTTTTAGAGTAAATAAAAATGTCACCATGAATGAAGAAACACTGCCATCCTAAAACTGATCCTATAAATCTATCATACTTTCTTGTATTTATTCATAAATGTACTGAAAGCAAGAAATAATGGCAGCATAGGTTAGTACATTGGTTTTAGAGAGGCTTTTTTGCTGTTTTTAATTCTCAGCAGTATGCTTTTGAATGTTTAGGTAGCCCTGTGGAATAAATTACTAAAGAAGTTATTTCGACAATCTGAACTTCTTAATTGTCAGTATGGGGAAAAATGGGAGTGGCTTCATTTGTTTAAAGAGAGAAGATCGATATTCTTTTGTAAATGTTTTCATCACTTTAAACATGAGGTCTATGGAACAATCTTTTAATTTACGTTAGTAGTAAATATTTCTTCTTTGTTTACTATACTTTTTTTCCCAGATGAAAGCTCAAGAGGTAGAGCTGGCACTAGAAGAAGTTGAAAAAGCTGGGGAAGAGCAAGCCAAATGTGGTAAGCAAGCCTTTTTATGCTGTTCCTGAATGATTTGTTAAATGTATTTTTTAATTGTGGTTTTTTTTAAGTTTAGGGAACTGAATAAAATACCAACTGCTCTGAAGTCAATTGCTTCAGTGAAGCCATATATTTAAAGACTAAGGTTAACCATTGTTGTTTTATGTACTTTTACCTTGTTGGGTAATTCACTGTATCTGTTCTGTTTTAACAGAAAATCATTTTAAAACAAAGGTGATGAAACTTCAAAATGAATTAGAGGTATGTTTTAAAATTTTGTTAGTTTATAGAGTCCTGTTTGGTGTTTTTTGTAAATGAGGATTTTTAGACTAGTATTCTAATCTAGAAAAGAGATGTAATAGCCCTACATTTTAGCTAGTATTTTGTATTGGCTTTTGAATATTCACAAGCGTCAGGTTTGCAAAGAGCTGTATGTACAATGAATTTTTTTTATGCTTTAATTAATCCCATTTATTTTTAGAGATTTCTGGGTTTTGTTGAAAGAAGCTAGTGAGCCCTTCCTGTTGCTGTTCGTGAACATTAGGAACGTTAGTCTTAGCATCAGCTTTGGTTTTTTAGTTCTTTCTATTTTGAAGAACTGTACTATATTTATAATGTTATTTTAATGCTCTTAAGACGGCACAAAGATCTGCTGGTGGTCGTGATACTCGTTTTTTGCGTGATGAGATCCGCCAACTGGAAAAACAATTAGAACAAAAAGAGAGACAGTTAACAGATACAGAAAAAGAATTGGAAAAAGAGAAGAAAGTGAATGAACAGGTAAGAAGGACCTAGCCCAACATCTCTGAAAGCTGGTCTGGCACATCTTTTGAAAAGTCGCTGTTCTGAATAGAGCCTCTGAAATTAAAAAAAACCCACTGATTAAATAGGACTGCTGTGCATTCGTTTTCTGTTTTGTTTCTGGACTTCTTGGTTTTCATAGTTTGTGGTGTTAGTGATACGTATAAAGGTTTTCCGTCTCGTTCTAGCTTGCTCTTCGAAATGAAGATGCCGAAAATGAAAACATCAGATTAAGGAGAGAGGTTAGTAAAGAATTACTGCTGATTTACTGTATTTTTAACTTTATGTATAAATGCATTATTAGCTTTCTGTATTTATAATCTTTGGAGTGGCATGATGTTTAATTCTGTTTTAGAATGTTTCCTGGTTACTGGTACAAAGAGAATATGGAATTTTAATCACATTTAGCAAATATATAGTACGTCTGCTCCAATGAAACTTAGTTAATTGAGGTCAGGAGGTGTCTACATTTGAATTTACATAGTGCATTAATTTTGTCTGGATTTTGTGTTTTGAATTTTTGGTATTTTTCTTAAATACTATTGACAAGTAGATTTGGTGGATATTAGAAAGGATGGGGTTTATGCTTGCTGCCTTTGCTAAGATTGTCTGATTGGTTAAAATAAAATTATAAAAAGCCAAAAGTTACTATAACAGTAAATGCAAAAGTAGAGTTAACATTCTTTATTATTAGGATTTTTTTTTTAATCATTCTTGTCAAACATTTTTTTCTAGCTGTTTTTGGAAAAAAATGCATGTTTTAGAGCTTTTAATACCTGTAATCTTGGCCTCTGAGAGAATAAAACAGACAGCAAAAGTTAAATTAATGTCCTGGGGGGAAACCTTGAGAATCATTCCTCAAAATGCCCTTTTACGTATGTGTGTGTATGCATGTACATGCATGCATGGGTATATAGAAAAAACTATTTTATTTTGTCTCTATGTTGATTCCTATTTAGTCTTCCTAAAGCAAAGATAATTTCTAATATGTTTCATGCTTTGTTCTCTTGGTCTTGTTCTCTCCTTTTTAATCTGAAGAAAAAATGCATAAAGAAAAAGGTGAGGCTTCTAAGTTTTTTTTTTTTTAAAAGCAGACTGTAGGAATTCGGACAGGTTTTGACTGTCTTAGCTCGTTGTGTTAGATTGCTAGAAAAGCAGCAACTTTGTCTTCAACTCTTCAAAACAGATTTAAGTTTGGATTGCTCTCTCTGCAGAATGAACAATTGCGTCAGGATGTAGTTGACTATCAGAGGCAAATAGAGTCTCAAAAAGAAACAATTCTATTACGAAGAGGAGAGGATTCTGATTACAGATCGCAGTTGTCCAAAAAGAACTTTGAGCTTGTCCAGTATTTGGATGAAATTCAGGTAAAATCTATGCATACTATTGAATATTTATTAGAATATTACTGGCAATAGTGTTTTTCACAAAGCTACGTCAATTTACTGATCATGTGGAGTAAGGGAATTCGTAATGCAGTTGGGTTCTGTGATGCATATTCTCTGCATCTGTGAATCTGGCAGAGGTGAGGTAATGAAGTTACTGGCAATGGGAGATGTGTCTTTTATTTGCTGTTAGGATTTGTTGAAATTGCTGATCTAGAGGTGAAATACTCTCTTCTGTGCTAATTTTATGTAAGACTTTCAAGTCTTGCATTTAAGGTAGCTATCAATTACTGCTTGTTCAGGTATTAAGATGTGCTCTTTTTAAAAGTGACTTTTTCTTTAATTTTGCAGAATTTGACTGAAGCTAATGAGAAGTTAGACATTCAAAACCAAGAAATGAGGAAGAATCTTGAGGAATCAGTGCAAGAAATGGAGAAGATGACTGATGAATATAACAGAATGAAACTAATTGTGCAACAATCTGATATTGTTATGGATCAGTTAAGAAAAGAGAAAGAACAGTACAAATTTCAAGTAAGAACTGACTCATATTATTGAATATAATTTTATTTTAGCTTTATACTGTATTTTCATATTTTAGCTTAAATTAAAAAACATTCAACATATCCAGTTAAAAACACACGGTCTATTGAAATAACACTCTCTAAAAGTAGTGTGGTCTTTAAATTTGGTGCAAATTTTAAAACTTGACTGCAGATCACAAATTTTTTTTGTACAAAATGTTAGTCGTGCTGTTCTTAAGAGACATGACCTTCCCTTGCTGCTGTAATGCTAATCTGTTAAATTGTATGTGCTTGATGTAGTGTGTTTGTACATACACATTGCTTAAGCAAAACATTTTTTGTGATATGATGTTCATCCAAATGGCATTTCTAGGTTCAGGAGCTTTCAGACCAGCTGAAAGCAAAGAATGAGGAGGATGATCCACTCATGGCAGCTGTAAATGCAAAAGTTGAGGAATGGAAGGTACTTTTTTAATACTTTTTAATTATTTTTAGGAATTATTTCAAGTGTTCTGATGGTATTTTATCTTCTTTTCAGAAAATCTTAGCTTCAAAAGATGATGAACTCCTAGAGTATCAGCAAATGTTGTTTAACATGAAAGAGAAAGTGAAAATGGCCCAACTTGATGTAGACAAAAGCAATATACTGGCCCTTCAGCAGGTACAGTCTATGTGAGAAATTACACAGATAGAAATTACCATTCACTGAATATGCTAGTGACCAAATAATTATTTAGCCTTTCACAGTTTACAAATACCAGAATATGTATTACTTATGCTTGAGAATTATGAGACAGGTTGATTCATTCCACTACAAAATTAGCTTAATAGACAGTACACAAAGGAAACTTCTCTTGCTGCGTGTATGAACTGTTGGCATGGATGCTGTTGGTATTTGGTTCTGTTACTTTCATATTTATCTTTTCTAGCTATTAGTAGAGTGATTGCTTTAATATCTAAGCATCCATAATTTAATGTTTTTAAATTATAGCTTAGTTCCTGTCCTCTAACTTTGTTAGTAAAGGAAGAGTCTTACCTAGTGTTTAATTTTCTGTGTTCCTTTGTCTCACCTGATGCCATACATTAAGTCTGTGGTTCAGCCGATGATAGAGCTAGCTGAATTTAAGTATGTCTCATATTCATGCAAAATTACATAGTTCTTTTATAATTTTGAATTTCCCCACTTTCTTGAAAAACATAAAAAGAATAAATAAATAAATAATGTGGCCCATTAGGAAGCCTGAAATATGCATTATGGAAAGCATGCTGTATACCAGGATGATTCCCTGCCTTGCTTCAAGTTTTTTAAGTAAATGTGTCATGACATTTGTGTTACATGTTGGGCCCTTGTAGACTGAGCGGTATGGTGAGATGTATTTGTGCAGTCTTCCAAAACTAGGAACAGATAGCCTCTCAGGAGAAGAAAAACAAAACTGAAGTACAAAACAGCCTCTGGTGATCATAAGAAGGCAGCAGCTGAAAGTAACTTTGATAAGTAGTTGTAGAGTCTGGTTTTAGCTGACTAGATGGCTGTAGGAGTTGCTTTTATTGATAACCGTCATTAGCATGTTTTTCAACAGTTTTGTGGAAATAAGCATACTTTTAAAGCGGACACTTAAAAGTTAAATCAAGTTACTGCACTGTGTTTTAACTCAGAATGGACTGAGCTTGTTATAGTTCAGTTTATGTTTACATTCTGAGAGGTTATGTTTAGCTTCTTACAGCTTTGCTAAGCTCTTTACCTTTAGATTTGAAATGTGGTTATATTTGTCCCCTAAGAAAGCCTGAGCTTTTGTTTTTCATAATATTGGTATAAAGTAAGGTCAGCAACTCTTGAGATTTTTACATTATAATTACTTTCTGTAATTTTTTTGCAAGTCTCTTTTTTATCTTTTTCCTCTTTTTTCTTTTGTCACAGAAAAAATAACATTAAGCTGTCTGTGATATTTCTAAAGTTCATGTATAAGCACAGAAATAGTACAATATCAATAGAAGTCACTTTCGCAGTCTGTGTGTACTTATGGTTGTATATGCATGCAAAACAAGGTGTGATACGAATTTTTAAAAGTTGGATGATTTGCTGAAAGGCAGTCTGCAATACAGGTGTCATGTATGATGGATTGTTAGTCCTCCCAATCTTGAACTTGTATCTCTCGGTCCCCACTGGCAATTTTTTATGAGGAAGCTGTAAGAAACCCGTATCATCTGAAACTTTTCATCATATATTGGCTAACTCTTAGAGAACTGTTCTATATAAAATTGATATAGTAAAATACTACTTTTTTGTGTGTGTTTGAATGCTTTATTTTTACTCTTTATTTTTCCTGCTTTGCCTTTATATACCCAACTTCTAGATAATATCTGAACTCTATATTGTAAGTACAGTATATTTGATGTTCTATAAATTGTGTTGTATTAGATACTTGTAATTTCTTCATTTACTGTGTGGTGTTCTATATTGGTAGCTTGCCTGTTAGTAAAGAAGAATTCTCTAATGGAGTTCCTTGTTTTTGTGTGTGTAGGGTGTGCAAGAGCGAGATGCTCAGATAAGATTGCTTACTGAGCAAGTTGAACAGTATACCAAAGAAATGGAACAAAATGCATTTGTTATTGAGGAATTAAAAAATGATCTCCAAAAAGATACAGGTAACATGACCATTTTATTTTAATGTTTATGGAAAGGAAAGTAAGAAACCACAAATTTACTGTGCAGTCTTTATTCTCTAGAAATACAGAAAAATATTTGCAGTATTTGAGTAATATTAGTCTCTAATTGTTTTTGTTCATTTCTGTTTATTGAACATTCATGAAGAGTTTAAATTTATTCACAGTACTTTGGTGGGCTTTATGGCTAATACAGTGCCTAGTAAAACTATACCTGGTCTTTAAGGGTTAGAGTATAACATGCAAGGTCTCAGCTCTATCAAGAATTGAAAATGAGTAGTAGCATGCAATTCAGAATAAATTCTGATGTCCCTTCCATGCACTTACTTATAAATATTGTTTGAGTGAGCAACTGGGGAAAAAAAAAAAAGCTCTTATATGTAGTCTTTTGTAATTACTTAATTAAAAAGAGCAGAAGATTAAGGTCTCCTTTATAACATCATCTGAAGTGTTTGTTTCTTGCTTAATGGCTGACAGCAAGAATTCCCAGTTGAATTGTAAACAGATCAAGGTTTTTCTTTCCAGGTCACTCATCTCTTGCTCAGCAGAATCGTATTGGGGATATGCAAGAAAAGTTAAAAATGCTAGAAGAGAGAACTAAGGAGGCTGAGAAATCAGCAGAATTAGCAGAAGCAGATGCTAGAGAAAAGGACAAAGAGCTCGTTGAGGCTCTGAAACGAATGAGAAGCTATGAACTGGTAAACAATTTGTCAGAGTGGACAGGGTATTTGATCATATTTTTAGGAGATCATTTTGTCCTTCCATTTTTTATTAACTGTGTTCTGATTAGAAATTAAATGAATGACTTCTGATGCTGTTTTGTTTTTTAAATTTTCTTTCATAGTAACATTTAGTGGTCATTGCATGCAACTTGTTAGCCATCCTTAAAAATTTTTACAAGTTGTCAGTTTTAACATATTCATATGGACTTCTGAAGTCCATTGAACATTAATTGAACACTCAAGATAAAATTCTTCGAAGGATCATGTAGTAAGAGGACTAAATTTTGAAATAAGCAGAGACTGCTCTACTGTAGTCAAAAGACAGATTTGCGGGATCTGATTTTTATTCAGTAACTTTTTTCACTAAGCATAGTGCAGAAGAGTGATACAGGTTGCAAAGCATTTTCCTTATCTGTGTAATGATGAAAGACAGATTCATAATTTATTTTCTTACATCTTCTGTTCATTGTTTTGGTTTTACTTCCATTTGGGTTTTTACAGGGAATATATGGTTTGGAAGAGGCTGTTGCCGAAATAAAAGATTTAAAAAAGCAAATCAAAATACGAGATCATGAGATCGAAACATTAATTAAGGAAGTCAATAAACTTGAACTTAAAATAAATGATTTTCTTGATGAAAATGAAGAACTGAGAGAGCGCTTAGGTATGCTATATCCGTTACGTTTTCAATTATTTGTTGTGTAAGAATTGAAATAACATTATATCATGGAAATCTTTTACTATACCAAATAACTACTTGGAAATAATTTTGTATATTCTGCTAATATTTGCAAGTAGTTTTAGTTAGTTAGGACAAACTGCATGAATGTACTTGCCTAACTTGGCTTACAGATTTTTTTGACTGAAGAAAGTAGGAGAATAGGTTTTGTAGTGCTTTTTTAATTTTGATTCCTCTTTGACTCTACACTGCTTAATTTCATAATAGGTTATTTGGAAACCATAAGGTACTGAGGTTGTAATGCTAGTCTGAAAAACACAGAGAAAACTTTGGACAGGCTTATTTTTACATAAAAGAATCTAAACATAAATACAGTTAATTTTAGGTGGCATTTTATTGCATTTTGGTTTTTGAGTAACTGAAGTAAAACTATGCTTTCTTCTGGTGTTATTATACAGGGAGTATAAGATGTGTATACATATAAAGGAATACATATATATATTCAACTATCAACATATTTTTTTAATTCTACCTATGTTCTTATTTAAATTAACTGCATTCTAACGATTACTAACATTAATGTTCCTCCTTAATGAATAATTATACAGCATATACTGTGTTTTAGGTCTTGAGGCAAGGACAATGATTGATTTAAGTGAACTCAGAAACATCAAAGCCCTAAAGCAGCAGCAATATAGAGCTGAAAATCAGATTCTTTTGCAAGAGGCAAGTGAAAAATCCTGGGTTTGTGTAAGAGCTACATAATAAAAATGTATTTGGACAAAATGAAATACTGATCTGTGCATAATAATATGCAGATTGAAAGACTAGAAGAGGAAAGAATTGAACTGAAAAAACAGATTCGTAAGTTGGCTCAGGAGAAAGGAAGAAGTGTTGCAACAATAGGTAGGGTTTTTTTATTATAAACTGTCCTTTCAAAAACATGCTGTCTATACTTATTAATATAGCTCTGTTATATTTACTCGTTGTTCAAATTACAAGGCTAAATATATTTCATTGAATCTGTAGGAAGAGGTGAGTGGTTTTATATTCTGTAGTCTTACAGCCCAGTAGCTTTTTGACTTGTGATGGCTAGTAATGCATCACTGAGAGTTGTGTCATTGGCTTGCAGTTCTTGGCTTGCAGGATGATCTTGCCATGACTTCCAGTAAATCTATATAATGTATGTGTTTCAAAAATCTTAAAATTTCAATTCTGTGCCACCCAGGGAAGCATAATGTGCTCAAATGGAAAGGTTTACAGCTCCTTACTTTGCAGGTAGAAAACTAAAACTCAGATATACTAAATGGCATATATTCCCTTGCTTGGAGACCAATTAAAAGTTCATAATCATTTTTTACTTGTACATTTACTTGCAATTAGGCTTGGGTGCTGGTGATGTGCAGATAACTGATAGCTTTACTGAAGAGAAGGGAATGAATAAGAGGAAGTTGGATTTCTTGAACAGACATGATATTGCTGAAGTAAAAGCAAAGGTAGGTTCATAAAGCAAGTTCATAAACATTTATTGTATTTCTCTTACAAAATAACATTATTTTTATTTTGAAAATATCTGTTCAAATATTTCTCCAGGTGCTTTTATTAACTGCTTTTAAAAAATCAAGAAATAATTTGTAATTTTTTTTAGGAGACTAATGAGTATTCTATATTTTTTGTGAATATAGGCTAGCAGCTCGTGTAACGTGGAAGGGAGAAACACACTTGCAGATAGAGAAGCATCAGTTAGACTTTTGAAGTCAGAGAGAGATCTAGCTGAAAACAGTAAGGCTGTGGGAAAACTACGTGGAAGAACTTCTGGCACACTTGAGAATTCATATGACTTGGAAAAAAATAGAAATACTTTAGTTCATTTAGGTTCAAAACTTGTGACAGTGTGGCAACTAGTTAATGACAACTGTAATTCTGAAACTCTTACTATACACGATCTTTTCGTATCACCAGAGCTACAGTTTGCACAGTCATCAGGGATAACAGATTATACAGACAATAGAGAGATGTCAAAGGACTTAAAATCAGACCACACAGGTTTGTTTTCTGCTTATCAGCGAGCATGTCAGACCTCAGAGGTAAATAACCAAAATTACAGAAACAAACCATCTTTTCAGAATCAAGTGTCCATAACTTCTAATTCAGACCAAAAAAGTCAGGAAAATTTTTACCCAGGACTCTCTCTCGGCAATAAATCTCTGATTTCTTGTGCATCTGCTCTTGGAAAGCCCTTAATGCACAAAACACGAAAGATGACATTGAAGGATAAGCAAGACTATTTGCAAGTAAAGTTTTCTGATTTAAGTTCCTTTCAAGAAGACAGAGAAGGAAAGAAATGCCTAACAGAATTGTTGCAAGTAAAAACCTTGGAAAGTGGACTTGAAAATGCAGAATCAGAACGCTCAGGTCAGGTAGATCCTGTTGAAAATCTCATAGAGCAATTGAGGAGAGAATTAGCCCTTCTTAGATCACAGGTGAGACACCTTTATAGTATGTGTATGTTTGTATCTGTTGCAGTTATTTAGAAGATAAATTCAAATAATAAAGATGTGTTAGTTTACTTTCATCTTTATTAATTAAAGCTATAAAGGATAGTTCTAATAGAATTTAAAAATTGTTTTAAATAAATACAGAGAAATACAAATGGTAATTTACAAGCATTAGTTTAATGAAGTAGGGACTGAATCAGTCCTTTGGTATGAAAGATAGAAGATGAGATTTCTGTTAAAAATTTGTTATTTGACTAGAGGATGTCTCCTACCTCCAGAGAGAACAGAGGGTGTAAAGTTAGATTTTTAGAATAAGAATGGCCTTTCCTTCTGGGAAGCATCTAAGAAGTTCCTGAGTTGGTTCTTCTATCCTTTTATCCATTTCCATGCCAACTAACAAAGATAATGTATATCTTTTCAGAAAAAAAGATTTCCAATTAAAAATTCCATTATTTATTAAAATTATCTCTAATGATAAAATCTTTTAGGTTCTCAAAAGGATTTTTGAAAACTTTTTATAATCAGTGAAAGAACAGGTTGGTTTCAGGATGCTTGCTGTGTTTTCTTTTATTCACATGATAAATCATGTAAAAAAATTATTCACAGGTAGCTTCCTAAATTGGTACCTTGAGATGCTGTGTTAGTTTTCTGTAAAGTGGAGGACGTTGCTTTAGTTGCTAGAGATGCATTTGGGGCATGGATCAAGCCAGTCCCTCAGAGTCTCACAGACTTTTGGTCTGTACCCCGCCGTTGCAGCTGATGCCTGACCCAAGAATACACGTTTCCCTAGACGGTGTTACATGGGGCACACCTTGTGTAATTCTTCCAGTGAATTCATCTCTGTTGCTGTTGCATTTCAGGCAGGAGATTCATATGTGGACTGGGAAATTTTCATGAAGGCATGCTCCAAATTTGAAAAAAGGCTGGGATTAGAACATTAGATTGCTAAAATTAGAATCTGTGTATTTTTTGTCTGGGAGAAACCATCTAAGAATGTGATGAGGAAACATCATGGTTACAATGTGTAAGATAAGCAAATGGGTCTTTCCTATCTTTAACTGAAATGTTTTGGAGTTGGTGGCATTTCTGCTGAGTCTGTTGAGCTATGTAACTGATCAATGGAAAGTATAATATATATATCAGACTTTTTTTCAATTATACAACAGTTTTTCCATGCTACAGGAGTATGCTTTGCTGTTGTGATTTCTCTTAAACTACTGTGTTAGCTAAGCCGTGGAATGAATAATGCCTACTAATTGCATTTTCAGTAGAAAAGAAGTGGGTTTTGTTATATTGCGGAAGAAAAGTCCTTGAAATATATTTTTTTTTTTGTATACAAATGAAGATAGAATCCTATACTAACAACTTACTGTTGGGTTTTTTTAGAATGAGCAGATATCCAGAGATTTGTTGATCAGGAGTATGCTAAATAGTTATATAGAATTAAATCTTGAAAGATGCAGAAGCCAGGCAGTGCAGGTAGTACAAGGCTTTAAAAAAAACAAAACAGGATAAATATTTATATAAAGTTTATTCATGGTTTAAATAACTTTTTCTTGATAATTTTGTTGCTGCAAAGATGAGGCTATTTCTTTGATTGTTGCCTTCTATATAACATGCTCATTTTGGTTTACACACTGTAATTTCCCTGTTGAATATATATGGATTAGCAATATTTTCAGGCATTTATTCTCATTTAACCACAGTCTTAATGAAAATTCTAATACCAGAATTCCTAAATTACAATTTTTGAGTTGTCTTTGTTCTTTTCTTTAGAATGAGTATCTTGCAAATGAATTAAGTGTGAGAGAGAGAGATTTGGAGAAGAACAGGACTGTAATAGTCAAATTTCAATCTAAATGTAAGTTGCAACCTGTTTTAAAGCTAGGAAATATTATCAGGTACCTGCAGACAGTTTGCTTGTTTAGTTGTTCTGTTTCTGTGACTGTGACCACAAATATCTGACTTCACAGTTTCTGTTTGAAATGCAGTTTACTTTGGTATCTTTCAAAATGATAGAATTTGCTGTGTACATAGAAGTTTATTACACAATCATTCTGATACAATTCTGAACTGTGGAAATTATGGTTGTGAATTGGTCCAGGTGTGAACACAATGATTACAAAACAATGAATGTAAATGGCATTTATCGAATTGGAATTTCTTTGAATTCTCATTAATGACTTTAAAAAAAAGTTTCGTGTTTATATTAGTGTATATCTTTTGTATGCATGTGTATAAATACATATATAGTGTTGCTAATTTTAAACTTAAATTAGTGATCATTCCTGAAACATAGTTTATTCATACTAAATACATTAAACTAGGATCTCTTATGTTTTTCCTTCCTGAATCAGACCTAAAAAGGGTTTTAAGTCTGAGTGATCCCAGTTACAACAATTATATGAGTTACTTGTGTAATTGTAGTGCTTTTCTGGCTCCAAGGAAGTGTTGGGGAACAAACCCACTTGCTGCTTATGTATATATGTATGTTAGCTGAAGTGCACTGCTTGCAAACTCTGAAATAAAAATAATGCTAATTTCTTTAGACAAGAATCTTAATTTTTTCCCAGAGAATGTGAATTCTAAAAATTCTTTTTGACTTTTCAAAATAGACTTGGTGAAACTGCTCAAACTGCTCCAAGTTTTGCAGTTCACTTCTGGGTCTTCAGGACAGTTAGCCATATTGTTAAGATGCAGAGAATGTATTGACAGGTTTGTTGTTTTTTTAAAGTTTCCAGACTTCTTGCCCTGTGCCAGAAACTCTGGAATTCCACTGAGAAATTAATGGTGGCGGGAAAATTGTATGTCTTGAGAGTCCTTATTACAGACAATAATTTAAATGTTCTTTTTTCGCAGTCTGCAGCAGGAATTCAGGCAATTCCTGTATACTTCATTTTTACACTGAAACATTTCCAAGATAGCCAGTTTCTGGATTTGTGAAAGCCAGTCAGACAGGCTACTAAAGAAGTGAAAAAAGTGGCAGGAAACGTTGACGACGGGAGGGTTCAATAAAGTCAAATGTGTTCCCATGAAGCATTTCATTATTGTTTTCTTGGTATTTGTCCAGCAAAATACACTCTCTGGATGTTCCTAGCAGCAATACTTTTAACTTCCTAATTGGTTATGTCTATATATAATATGAACATTCTTTTTATATATCAAATCAACAAGTATTATGATGAAATGTCCTAGGAAACCTTAACTCATTTTTTTAGTCCTTTTAGACGCATTTACAATTTTTATTACAATTTTATTTATTAGTAAAAGAATTATCAGAAGAGAATAAACAACTTGAACAAGGAATGAAAGAAATATTGCAAGCTGTCAAGGAAATGCAGAAGGATCCTAGTGTGAAGGGAGAAGAAACAGCCTTAATAATTCCTAGTCTGGAACGTTTAGTTAACGTAAGCTTGCTTTCTGAAGTACTGTTTAGCTTTATAGGATTTACAGGCTTTTTTTTTCCTCCTCAATTATTGTATAATTAAATAGTAGCTTCCTTATACATATGCTTCCATAGTTACAAGTAGAAGTACACAGTGTGATACCTCTTTAAAAATGCGAATTAAAAATATACAGCAACAAGAGATTGCCAATAAAAATTAAAAAAAAAAAATTTCTTCAGCTGGATAGTATAAAACTGTCTTTGACAAATTTATTGTCCCAGTCATAAAGCTTAGGTAAAAGTTCATTTGCATGTCTTTTATCTCTGTGGGACCTGCAGGAAATGTTTTAAGAAAAATTCTTTATTCAAACATCTTACAAAAAAAATTAGTGTTTTTACAGGAAAATTTAACCATTTAAATAGCAGTCTATGGCAAATATACCATCAGGAAACTGATATGTAGATGTTAAAATGTTACAATTTCATGCTTTTTGCTAATTTCATGTACAACAAAGCTTTTCTGCACTTTTTCTCTGTTTTGCTAATTAAATATTTACTGCATTAGGCAATGGAGTCAAAGAATTCAGAGGGAATCTTTGATGCTAGTGTGCACTTGAAAGCTCAGGTTGACCAGCTTACAGGACGAAATGAAGAATTAAGACAGGAATTGAAAGAGACTCAGAAGGAGGCAACCAGTTTCTCTAATCAGCTGGCAAATGCAAATGAAAAGGTATACAATTTACTTTATACAATTTATTTTGTACTTGAAAAGTGGCTGCTCAGATAAGTTAGAACAAACCACACAATCTATAAGATATTGAATTTAGCTTATCTGAAGAGTGTAATTATACAAATCTTAATTAAGTTTATGTATTGAATCTACCAATTTGTCCATTTTAAGTTCAAATCTTACTCTTCTTAATGTTACTGTATCCTTGGAATAGCCTATCGTGTTAAACAGCAAGCGTGCCTATCTTTTGGGGAGAGCTGTGCCCAAAAAAGCTCACAGATTTCTTTCTTCAAAAAGCCACTAGTCTTGCATTTGTTATTTATAAATAAGTAACAGAGATGAAGTGTTTTAAAATCCTGAATTATTCTCTAAAATCCTGTCTCTTGTTTTAAGTTGTACAGTTGATTCTGTGGAATGCTTCTTCCAGGACAGAAATGAGGAATGGAATATTAACCTTACCAGACGCGAAATTTAAATTTGCCTATTAGAACAGTTTTGGTGGTGCAAAAAGATTTGCCAGTAACTAATATTCTAAAATAGTGTTTTATGTACAGTTAGAACAGAGAACCAGAGAGCTTTTAAGAAGTTAAATGAAACAGCAAAGATTTGTTTAGAATAAACCATCAAGTAACCACTGCAATAATTCTTTCCAAAATTTCCATCTTTTTAAAAGGAATAGAAATGCACTGTGTTTTAAATCATTTGGAATAAAACTGTGGTGAATCCTCGGTATGTGAAGCTGCCCTGATTGCTGGAGTCATTTGATAAATTTGGCTTAAGATATTATGCATTTAATGATTTATGGAATCACAGCATTTTTAAAAGGTTACGTTAAAGAGTGTTTGAATGCTCTAGAATGTAAGTGGAAGTGAATTAAGTTGTTAATAACAACTGATGTAGCACAAGAAAACAATATATTTTCCATCATTTTTTTTTAATTGAATAGCAAGAGCTACTTCTTTATGGTTTTGTTTCTTTTCTTTAGATTGCACAACTGAAAAATGAAATTTGCTTATTACGTCAGTCAGAAGGTGCCAATATTGTCTTCCGAACAGTGAATCTTCCAGAAGGAATGGTTCCTTCAAGTGTTAATATGATTAATTCTCTGAATGAATATTTAATACGTCTTATACAGGTAACTCATTTACACCGTAATGTCAAGAATATTTGTAACATATAGCTAATTCCTCCAAAATCTAGTACTATGCCAGGTATGGACATGGGAGAACTCTCCAAAGCTATCTTGAAGTTCTGACATCCAGTAAATTCTTTGGGCTATTCTGTTTTTTTAAAGCTGTAAGTATTTTGCTGTGTTGTAAGCCTGGAAGGTAATACTTAATTAAATTTTTGACAACAATTTAGATTTTTTTGTTTTAAATCTGAATTTTGATCTAAATATTTGCCCGCTCCTACTTCTACAGTTGCACTCTCTATGAGAAATTCTTTCTTACTGCTGTCAGGATTCCACACCTGAGTCTGCATGTGCAAATCCTACTTGAACAGTTTTTCTCTATACAGCAAAGGTCTCTATTTATTTACCATGTGAATATTCATTCCATTATTTGTCAAAAATATGTCAACATTTGTAAACAGAGGCATAAATACATTGAAACCAAAGCCAGTGATTCCCATGGAAAGCATAGCAGACAACCATATAGTAAAGAAGATTTGACTCTCAGAACTGGAGTGAAAAGAACTTACCTTTTTATTATTATTATTATATTATTTTGTTCTGTCTTTGATCACTTTACTTTTGTTGATTAGACAATATTTTTCAACTGTATATGATAGTAGAAGAGTATTTGGGAACATGAGAAGTAAACATCGCTTTCCAGTTAGACATTCAGTTAGTATTCTGTGTGTGGTAGCAACATGTCATGGTGTTTTGAACTTTGAGGGCTGTAATCCACAGTGCAATAATGCACTGTTTCACACCTATTAATATGAATGCCAAAGTTTATTGCGCTTTTTTTCATCTGTTCCTTCTAAAGAAAATACACTTTTCATACCTGCAGTTCACACAGTTCATGACAGAAGCATCTGTTGTGAAAATACAAGGGACAACTGGCATTTTCATTAATCCCTTCATGTTTAAAACCTGTGTTAATCACTTCAATATTTTTATTTGGAAAATAATCACTAGGAACTGGAAAATAAAGAACAGTTACTTAAACAATTAGAAGATGCAGTAGAGGACTACAAGCGAAAATTTGCAGTAATTCGTCATCAACAAGGCTTACTGTATAAAGAATATCAAAGGTATTGTTCTCCTTTCTGAATTACGAAAGTTCAACTATCTAAATGTTTAATAACTCTGAACAGAAGATTTGCTGCTGTGTTGAAGTAGTTCTTTGGTTAATGTCATAAATGCTGCTGCTCTTGGATATGGACTCTGTATATTTTCTTTAGTCCTGTAAAGATTCAGAAAACTCTTACAAAAACATTTTCTGATGGACTCTTTTCATATTGCATACTTTATAATGAGGATTGCATTGTGCTTTCTGCCTCTGATATCTTGTATTTTATTAGAATTTGGTATTATGGAGTCTTCAGTCTCATTTTCTTTTGCTTTCAGGTATGGGTCCTAACATTTTTTCTGAGTGGAAAAAAAAAAAACCTGTTACCCAAATACAGTCACACAAGATCTCTGTTTCAAAATTTCAGATCATCGGGACTTCATAGTTGGTTTTCTTTCAGACTCTTTGTTCCTTTATATGCTTCATTGAATCTAATTTCTATAAAATTTTTCTTATGGTCAAAAATCCAGGATTTTCATCTGTTAGGAGCATAGGCATGAATATTGGTGATTTGGGTTCTTCAGTTAACAGACTGTTAGTTGTGTCCTCTTTATCTTTGGGTTGGAATGAACAGTCACTGGATGGCTTTTGGAATAAGGGTTTTTCATCTCTTAGGACGTTCTGTTTGTTCTTTGAATCAGTTAAGACTTCCCAGATAACATTATCTCTGTTTAGCAATTATAGCTTTTTGAAAATATTAAAGGCTATAATATACTACCTCATTTACTACTAGATTAGAGATCTCCAATGACAGGGATAAGATGATGATTCAAGGCTCCTTCTCCAAACCTGTTACAGATTGAAGATAGGGGAGGGGATTCTTTGACTTGGCATCCTATAAAGACTCACTTTTAGAGCATTTTCTTTCCTTTTCCTCCATTTTCTTCCATTATGGAAGAAACTAAGAGATCCTTTTTGAAGAGAAAATACTACTTCTGAAATACCCTTGATTATTTGTTTAAACTATCCTAAACTATCCTATACAGTCTATAGAAACTTCCTTATTAAACATGTATAAACAGTTCACAGTCTTTTCTTGTTTCCAAATAAATTAATAAAAGTGGATAGAGGAGACCAGTTTGGGCCAAAATGAAGTTGAATCTTTTTATGTTTTTGTTTCTTTTTCACTGAAATAGAAAAACTATGGTGGGAAATTCTGTCCTTTATGCATTTGAAATAAAATGAATGTAATAGAAGGAAAGATTTGCAAAATGATTGAAAAAATTGAGGTAATATTACAGCCATTGCCTGCCCTGTTCTTTAGAAATCTGACCTCTAACGCAGAATTTGGATATGGGAAACCTAAGTTTAATTCTGTCCCCTTCCTGAGGGAAATTTGGACCAACATCATTTAAAGAAAAAGCTAGCTACTATGCTGTGGGGAATTCTCACAGGATGACCGAGTAATCTTTGCCTTATGATACTGTACTGTTCTGTATGATGAATTAAAAATACTTAAAAATCAACTTAGGTATTCTGTCTCTCAGGAACTGCAGAAGCCTTGTTCCCCTTGCAAGTTGTCTCTCTTAGCTAATGAATGTGCAAGTGCTTCATGCAAAGGAAATGGTTATGGAAAGAGACATTAATTATTTGTCAAGCCATTTTATCTAGCGGTAAATCTTATCAGCCAAATTACTGGGCACAGTTGTGAATATCTGCTGAAATCTGCTGGGCCTAGTCTGCTTCAAAAAGAAAAGGCCCATTTCCAGACTCACAGCGTGGTAAGTGCCAGTAGTATGATTTTTGTGTCCCTTCCTATAAAAGGGAGACCTGGCGTTTCCAGAGAGGTACTCAAAAGTGGAAATGTTTTTATTTGCAAAGTTCTAAACTTCACCTATTTTTACAAAGACACGTGCAAGAAAATAATTTGAAATACACGTGTGTAATTTAAAGCAGATTACATCCCATGTGTGTATATTTTGGGGGAGTAGGGCATCTCTATCTCTGCACTATAGTACACATGTGAAGAAGAGATAACACACTTTAATTCAAGAATTATTTTCATCATTAAACCAGCTGCAGCCTAAACAGAGGGGATAGTTTTTCAGGAATCCATCTACAATTTATAATGTCGTTTTCAAATTACGTTACTGCTAAAAATAAGTATCTTGGTCTGCAATATTTCAGGGTTGCTGTTTCAGTTACAGTTTTAAAAATCATCAAGTCTTTCATCATTCTAAATGAAAATATTTAATTACTCTTTTAGTCAAAAGGAAAGCTGGCAGAAAGAATCAGAAGATATGAAAGAGGAAAAGAAAAAGCTAGAAGAGCAAAAAGAACAGGATGCTACAAAAATAAAGGCATATTCTGTAAGTAATTTTGTTGCTTTCATTTTTCAAAAAGGTTTTAATAGAACAGAGGGATTAATACAATACTGTAATCTGTTAGATGGGGAAAATGTTGCAGGGAAAAACTGCTCGATTCAAATCAAATCAGAAGGGAAGTGGTTTATTGATTTATTAGTGGAATGTAAATAACTAGCAATCAGTGAACTATACATGCAGAATCAGTATCAATACAAAAGGTAAATCCCAATATTAAGGCACATACAAAATGTTACTGTAGACCTAAAAATCTCTAAGCACCATTCAGGAATTAATCCCAAATATTTGTCATCCCACACATCCGCATTCACACAGTTACGTTCACTCCCTGGCCCCTTCAGGTTACCAGCACACCCCCCCTTTCCTCCACGTACACACCCCCCTCTCGTGCGTGTGCTCCGGGGTGCTGTGTACGTGCGGGGTGCTCTGGTGTTACGCGTACCCGTGTGCCTCCCTGCAGTCTGCTAATCCGTGCACTGGTGAGAAATCGCCCCAGGAGGTCACATACGCACACGCGAGGTGTGGGTGCCTGCTTGTGGCACTGGGTACCTCCAGTCCGTTCGCTGTGGTGCTGAGGCTCGTGGCGTGCAGCAGGGAGGAGGCACTCACATCTGCAGGGACAGTGGGGAAACTTCTGAAGCTGAACTAGGTTATGAGTGCTGCATTATAACTCTCTCTGCCCCCGCTGTTAGAAGTTTTCATGCTTCTTTTATACTAATTTTCAAGCTGACTACTTCTTTATTTCAAATCTCTAATTTTATGGTTACTATTCAATCTCGTTGATGGTCATCTTTCTCTTTATCAGTTTTGAGCAAATGCCCCCTCAGACAGTCTCAGGTATTCTGTTCACACACACTACTTACACTCACGCTGCTCTCTTAATGGCAGTTGTTATCCAGGCTGTTTGATTGGGACGAGGAACAGTGCAGGCACCCCCATGGAAAACACATTAATTTATACTAAGAATTAAGGTTATTACTTTGAATTACATCTTATTTATGTATACCTGTTACTGTATGTGTATCAGTGTTTCACAAAAACAGGAAACAAAATTCATCTTTCTATTTTGATTTACTTCCACCAAGACTGAATTCAATATTCTATTAAGAAAACTGAAAAATAACTTTTTAAGAAGGTAGTATTTAAAAGTTCCTGGAATTGATGCAGGCGCCTAATCACAGACATAGTGCAATTTTAGATGGCTTCAGGTGTCTTTGTGCAGATACCAAAAGCTGCCAAATACAGCAGAAGACATGTGGGACACGCGTGTCCTTTTAGAGAAGCAGACACAGGGCAAGGACATCACAAGGTGTTGAACATGACTGCAGATGCCTAAGTTTGGACAGCCAAGTTCTAACCCTTTTCTTTTGCTGAGTGGTAACTGTAGTGGTACGTGGTCCTGCTTATAATCATGTTCATAACTGTAATTGATTTGCAAAATAATTGTATCCTAAAGGAAATGAAGTCTAAATATATTTCCAGAAAAGTGAAACTGAAATTGTTTTCCAGATGTTTCTACTGCACGTTTAAAAAAAACAAAAGAAAGATAGAGAGAGTGCCATTTTACTTAATCTGTCCAGTATCTTATTCTGCATTTCCAAAGTCCCAGGAGTAGATTGTAGCAGGATTAAGATATTTCTGGGATTATTTTTTTAAATGTCTTTAAAATATAATGGAGTTTTATGATGTTAGCAGTGCTATCAAAGTATTGCTGAGATCTTTTAAGAAATTACTGTTTCCCAATAGCTTTTGTTTCCAGAAACACATCCTATCTAAATATAAGAAATATGTACTATTATTTAGTATTATTTTTTGTTAGTAATTTTGATTAGAATTAGGTGAACATTTTCAGATTAAATGTTTCTCTGAAATTAATTCACTGTGAATGATCAGTGAAAATGTGTTGCTTGCTCTTAAAATCTTAAGAAAAAAAAGGCTTCTTGATCAGATAAGCCAAATCTTTGCCAGTTGTTACAGAACTAGATTTTTTTCATGGCTTCAGGCTTCCAGGACTCTGGAGTTTTTTTCTAGCTACCTGCTCACTTTTCTTCGTTAGTCTCATAGGAATCTGGGATTTTACAGCTTCAATTTCTACTCCCTGTCTCCTTGGCAAGCTGATGTGTGCGACAGCAAAGCTAAAGCTCACATGCCTTCTGCGACCTGAGTTGCTGTAGTTCCCTCTCCCCCTGCCGCCCCTCCTCGGATTTATACATGCATGCAAACACATGTGTGTGGACGCATACACACAAACATACATGTTTCCACAGGAGGGGTCCTGTGGTTACTTTACAAATACTGGTTTGGTCCTCACAGTAGGATGTTATTAGTGTTTGTTAGGAGCCATAGGGATTCTATTTGGTTTAGGAAATTGTTCCAATACATTTGTTTTGATTCTAGTAAAAGGGGGAAAGACTGATGACAATGAATGCATAAAATTATTTTTATTCTAAATTTTGAAAATTTCAGCACTAACTAAAATTCCAATTAGTCAGCGAGATGTATTTAGTTTCTTTTCCTCAGAAACTAATGATTTTGAAGATTTAATTTTTTTCTTTTGTTTTATTAGAATATTGTATGCCCATGCATGTGTTGAGTGTGAGTATATGTTTTATTAGCAAAAAGAAATTATTTCAGGCAGTTGAACAGAATTGTTACACCTAGATTAAAAAATGTACAAGAAAGCTTGTCTACATAGCTGAGTTTTACCATATTTCTGTACAAAGTTCTTATTAAAAAAATCATTTTACAGAATTTACTTAGTGCACTTCAGCTGGATCCTGATGAAACAAAAAAAGTGCTTGCAGAAAATAATAGAAAAATAACTGTTTTACGAGTTAATGAAAGGTCACTAACAAGGCAGTATACCACTTTACTTGAAACGGAACGGCATCTTAGAAAAGAAAATGAGAAACTAAAGGGTGAAATAACACATATGGAGACTGCAGTTATAGAAAAGATTGGAAACTTGCAACGATTCAAGGTATGGTTTATAGTAGTAATAGTACACATCTTTATTTTTACAATTTGGCAATAAAGACACTTTTTTTAAATGGAGGCAGTACTAGTTTCTTGACTGCATTACCCAAATACTTGTTAAATGCTGTTATAAATATTGTCAAAACATTCTTTGTATTTAAATAAGCATCATAATACGAAACCTGTC
Source organism: Harpia harpyja (assembly GCF_026419915.1). NCBI lineage: Eukaryota > Metazoa > Chordata > Aves > Accipitriformes > Accipitridae > Harpia > Harpia harpyja. Next base: position 7,264,266 of record NC_068962.1, read on the forward strand.
AGTTTTCCCCTTCTGAAGTTGCTTCAACAAGTTCTTTTTATTGAAAGTGTCATATGAAATCAAATCTTACTTTTTGGCCTTGCAGGTTGCTAGGGCCTGTATTAACTCATCTTTATAAAATATGTTTTTGACAGTGCCTTATGACTGAGAAGCAACTATTTATAAAATTACCCAGAGAGTTGGAATACCAGAGAAATTTTGTCAATGTGTATTGCAAGTAATTTATAAAGATGGACAGTAATTCAGTAAAATAAACCTGTATTGTGTTCTAAAGCATTATATTAAGTGGTATTCTTTTTCCGTGGAGTAATTTTTCAAAGATCTAGCAGACCTTAGTAACACATTGTGTTGATTATTTTCATAGGAAATGGCTAGCTTTAAGATTGCAGCTCTGCAAAAAGCTTTGGATGGTAGCGTGCCATTGTCTGAGCTAGAACTGGCTAATAAGCAGTATAATGCATTAACTGCTAAATACAGAGATATGTTACAAAAAGATAACTTGCTCATCCAACGGACAACAAACATGGAACACATGGAGGTAATGTTTGCGTTATGTTTGAACCCTAAGGGAAAAAAACCTCATTATACATTTGTTCTGCATTGGTTTTTGTCCTCACTTAATAGATAGAACAGAGGTCCCCGTGCTAGAACTGCTGGTTATAACAGTTCCATAGTGGGTATGAGATGTTGTAGGCAGTCTTACTCTTGCTATCGAATTTTAATTTGCTTACCTGGTATTTTCAGTAGATTAAGAAACATACACAAAGTCCCAGATTTTATGTCAATGGGCATACACAAAAGCATTTTGTTAAATTGTTTTGGTGGGTTTGGTTGTTTGTTTTTTCTGTTTGTTTGTTTGCTGTTTAAGTTAAGCTCTGGGTATGTTCCCTCACAAAATATTTTTAGTTCTTTGATTACCAAAACAAGGCTGGTAGAAGGAATATTTGCTATCATCCTCAGTTTTGGAGGTCATAAGGAAAGTAGAATGAGTGTAAACACTTTCAAAGCTTTCTCTCAAAGTAAAGTGCTCTTACTAATTCCTGACTTAGAAGAATGAAATGTTTAGTTCCAAAAGGCAGTAAACCTTTGGAATTTTACTTCAATAAAAAAAGTAAATAACCAAAGATTGTTCACAGTGTGTTTGCAAAATGTCATAGGGACTGCAAATATGTAAACATTCCTTTGAACTTTTATTCTCATGTAGAAGGCAGCTTCTTTTCAAGAGCTGTGAAGCTGGCTTCAAAGATACGTTACTATCCCCTACTTTTCATTTATATCAGAAATAATAGTCCAGGAAAGTAGTAGTTTAACCGGTAGTTAAAGCTCATGTCATGTTCTTGTCTGTTGGGTTTCTATGGTTGACAAGGGTTAAATACATGTGGTGGGTAAACTTACTGAACTATTAAATTTGTGTGCTTGGGAACAGGTAGGTGCATTTGTGTTAGCTAAAGAATGATTCCTTCTCTGTTGTATGAAATTTTGTGTGTATGAAAATTTGCATTGCCTATTTCAGCAATTTCATAGAGCTAGAGAATCATTTATCAATAGCAAACTAAAAATGCATTTAGAAAACCAGAAATTGAAAATTAATATTAAGTATTCAATTTGTTTTACTGGTTAATGTGGAAATTTGTGTTTCTATTTGGAGGAGTAAAAGAACATTTACAAAACTAATGTTTGGCATGATATTAGATGCCTAAAAGAACTAAAAGAAGCATATGCTCAAATATGTATTTATGTGCAAGATGAAGTATCCTGTGTAGGATGAAATATCCTCCAGAAGTTCCTTCCCACTGTTAATGAGGTGTTTAGTATGACAAACATAGATTTCTTATCTAATTCTAGACACTCTAGGAATCACAGTCACTGTTGATAAATATTCACAGTAATACTAGTTGACAGTAAGATACAACATAGAGAGCAAAGACTAGCATTTTTACACTTAGGAGGAAACTTAGGCTCTTCTGTTGCCATATATGTAGATTATGGGTTGTGCATAGGTAAAATCTGTTAATTTAAAAGATTTTATTGATACTAAACATCAAGTCTGCTACAGTTAAGTAGTTTGCTGTTACGTTGTTACTTTTTTGTCATACAGCGTGAGAATGAATCCTTGAAAGCACAGATAAATTTATTGAATAAGGAACTAGAGATTACGAAAGAGAAACTTCACACTGTAGAACAGGCTTGGGAACAGATGACTAAACTAGGCAAGTATGAAAGTTATATTGCAACATTAAAAATCAAATGGTATGTCCTGTTTAAAAGTAATATTTTAAAATGTTTTAAAATTGATGTATCTTAAAACAACAACAAAAAAAGTCAAAACTATTTTGTATCTTTCATTAACAGTCTTAAATTTTTTTGGTGAATTTTTTTATTTGTTTGTTTCATTTTATTTATCTGTTTGACCAAACCCACGTTTGGTATTTTCCTCTGGAAACTGTTCCACATTGACTTTTCTTGGGTTACTGGGTCAAGGGCTTAAAAGCTGGAACTTGTAAAGCAACATCACCTGGTTTTGTTTTTTTTTTTTTTAATAAGGTGCAATATGTTCTAACTTGATTGTCAGCCAAAGTATTTCATAGGTTGTCAGGAAAATTATTTCTTTTTCCTGGTGTCATGCTCTGCAACGAAGTACTTTTTCTTGATAGCTGGGGCTTCTTTGTGTACAATTTACATTCCCATTATTCAGGAAGAACTCATCCACATCTATTTCTTTTACAGAACTTAAATTTAATTTCCTGAAGATTTACCAGCTGAATTAAGGATAAAGTGAAAGGCTACATTGAAAATAGTTATCAGTCTCAATAACCATGGTTGCAGATATACCCATTTATAATTGATAATAATACTTTATTCAAATTAGGTATTTCTCAAACATGTAATAACGCAGGATAACCATGCCTCCGGTTTAAAAAAGTAATACAGGTGTTTCAATAAAGTTTATCTGACAGAGAAAAAGCAAAACTCATGTTCTGTTTCATGATGCAAATTAGTTGAATCAGCTTGTGTATTCCCTAATTTAAATATTTTTTAATGTAGGGGATGACAATGCCATGAACAAGGCCACAAAAGCAATAACCAACAGTGAGATTTTGTCCATTTCTAAGAAAATCACAATGTTGGAAATGAAGGAACTAAATGAAAGACAGAGAGCAGAACATTCGCAACGAATGTATGAACATTTACGGAATACTGTAAAGCAAATAGAAGAACGTAATTTTGAATTGGAAACAAAATTCGCTGAGGTAAATCTGTTGAGATTTAGCGACATAATTTGGTGCATCTTAAAAGTATATTTTTGAGCTTTTCAAAAAGTATTAATCTATTCTGTATCACGACTGGCAAATAAGCTTATGATACAAAATACAACTGCCTTTAAGAGCTGCAATTTTGCATGCACAGGACATTTTTAAAAAAATATAACTAATTAATTTGTCAGTAGTTTATTTCAGACATTAGTTAATCTCTGTAAAACGTGGTATCTTGACAGACAGTTTGCTAATTTTTCAGCAGACTGCTAGAAAGAAGTCTGTTCTTGACCTGTTATTTCTTGTGTCTAATTCATATGATCCCTTTTCTGCTAATTTTCCCTTAATTACCAATGTTCTGAAAAATGTTAGACTTTTGCATCCCTTTTGCAAATGATAGTGTCATGATTTGGCTGGCTATGTCCTCTGTCACATGCCAAATATTATAATACAGGAACAGAAGAGAAGTCATGTGCCATTGAAGCTGATGATCCTTAGTATTCCTGTCATATCAGTCTTAAATTTCTTAGATTTTTTTGTGTCCACTATTTGTATTTGAAGTTTGTTACATAAATTCATTATTTAACAGTAGGAGACTTTATTATAATTTCCAGTCTAAATTTATTTATAGGCAGTTGTACACATTTGTTCTTGTGCCAATGTTGGCCTATAATTTAAACACAAGGGAAAAGAAAGAATAGTTATGTTGATGGGAACGTTGATAGATTGTATTCATGCCCCCTCTTTGTGCTTTGCTAGACTTTAGCCTAGCTATTTTAGATTGCTGTTAACTCACTCACTGTTTGTTGGTTTAGTAGTATTTGTTACACTGTTTGATTTGGGACATGGAATAACTGAAAGCGTATAAAGCTTTTCAGCAACTGTATTGTTAAAGCCTTTTCTGATGGCATGACTTCTTTTATTTCATTAAGAAATACCTCAAGTGATGAACCCTAGGATCACATTTTCCTTTTTCTCTTTTGCATATATTATTAGCTGTCTTGTGATACGTTTAGGTATGCTCGTCTTCCTTCATTCTGAGTTGATGAACTCCTAATGCCACAATTTTTTCGTATTAGTTCCTCTGTGTATCCCTTTTTTCCTCCTTTCTGTAGCTCCAGGACGTACATTTTCTGTTTTATATACTCTTGTTGTCAGTGCCTCCTAAGCTGGCATCACTGCTTTTTTTTTTTTAGAGAGAGAGAGAGAGACATATATCTAACAAGATTGTGCTAAGGTAATTAATGAAAGTTTTAAGTGATACCAGTTGAAGAACTGGTAACTAGAAGAAGTCTACTAGTCATCTCCTCCTAAACTCATAAATCTACTTCAACACAATTGTTAGTTTTCCAGATAGTACTGCCTTAAATATGTGAAGTGCAGATAATAAGATACACCATGCTTTTTTTGTTTGTTTAGGAAATCAGTTATTTTATTAAGGAGTGGTATCAGATTAGTCTGCCACAACTGTATTTACTAAACTAATTCCAGAGGCTTCTCTATGTTGCCTCATGCTTTCCAGATATCTGTCTTTTCTTAATGCTCTTTGGTTTGAATTGAAACATTGATTACTCAGTATTTAACAATCAACTTGAAAAATCAGGCTGTTTGAAAGAATATCACTTAATTATGAAAGTTCTTTTTAGAAAGAACAAAAGAACTACACTATTGTGAGTCTTGGCACTTATAACCTGTACTTGTGTTGCCAATCCTGATATACTAGACAGTACAGAAATATATAGGTAAGCCTGTTCATTTCCTAAAGAGTTTACAGTCTTATTCTTTTTTTTTCTTTTTTTCTTATTTTAGTTTGTTATTGTGGTAATGTTTTTAAGAAAATTCACTAATAAAAATTGTGTTTAATTTAGAATCCTGTTCTGGGCCGACCTGTGTATCTGTTCCTATGTGTATGCAGTGCTGCAAACAAGACGTTTAAGCAGAGAGGAAAGGAAATTGTTTTTTGAACACAGCTGAACAGTGTTTTGTAATGACTAAAAAAGAAAAGATACTTTTGGCACTGCTTTTTCTTTGCAGGGTTGGGAGCAGTTGTGTGCTTAGGATACCATTTTCTTTGTTTCTGGTTTTGTTTTTTTTTTTAAGCTCACCAAAATCAACCTTGAGGCACAGAAAGTCGAACAGGAATTAAGAGATGAACTGTCAAAGAGTGTAAGTAAGGCAGTAAGTGATGCAGATAGACGACAAATCATGGACCTAGAGAAGCGTGAGATGGAGCTCAAGACTGAAGTATCGAAGTAAGTGTTGAAGTAACAAATTTTGAATGCAGTGTGTTCAGATGCACACAAAAATGACTATAAAGAAAGTAATTTGCTTCATTTTTATTTGAACAAGGAATTAAGTGCTGGCCTGGATAGACATGGGTAAGTGTGCACTTAAGATACTTATTACTAGTATTTTTAAACTAATTAATTCAGGTTTATTTTGTTTCTGTGCCACAACCTCCCTTAAATTTATGAAAATCTCATAAAAAATATGGGAAAGTGATTCTTACTTTCAAAGAGTCATAGATATCGAAGATTAAACTGCAGGGGGGGTGCCATTTACTTACAAGGGATTAACTTTGTATGCATAAATTGAAAAACTGATCTTTTTAGATATGTTGATATGGACATTTGTCTTTGAGTAAATAATGTAATCCTGTTCTACTCCTAAAACAGCAAAGTCTGTGGGGATGTTTGCAGTGATTTTTGACACTGAAAATGAGTGATTAGACTTGGGGAAGCAGAGAAAGGAATTGAGAATGAAACCATTTGAGCATTTATGTCCTGAAGTGGGAGAGAAATAGAGGACAGAGATGCTTAGTTCAGGTAAAAACCATGGCATTGTTTTCCTGGAATAGGTTAACTGCTAGCAAACTTCTGTGTAACTTACAGGAAAACGTCCTGTGAAAAAGTTGAGAGACAATATAGAAGAATTTTCGTAACAAGGACTCTGAGTAGTAGAGAAAAGTATGCTGAAAAGAACAAAGTCTTCAGATGTTTTGATATGAGGAAACATACTAAGCATCTTTTCTTAGCATTTTCTATGTAGAAAACTTAATAGGTTATTCAGTGGTTTCAAGTGACACAACACTCGTTTTCCCTGTAAGGTTAAGAGAACTGTCTGATGTAGCAAGAATGCAAGTTGAAGCTCTGGAGGCACGCCAGCAATACAGAGATAAAGAAGTGGAATCTCTTAGAATGCAAATTTTAGACTATCAGGTAAAATTCAACCTTTGTTAACACTGCAGTTTGGATTTTTCTCCCTGGAGTGAGAAGAAATGAAGTGATTTTACAGCGAATTAGGAAACTGCAAAAGCATTTCAGAAGGCAGTTGCCTTGTAGTGGCCATACCCTTTCAAGAGTTCTCTATTACATTAAGTATTCCCTTCTCCATTTTTTCCATTTCTAGCTGTACAGCTATTACAGATCCTGAGCTTTTTTCCATGTTATTTAGGTAATATTTATTCCTATATGATTAATAGCTCATGATCAATATTTAAATATAATATCAGGAAAGTGTGATCTTTTTTATAAGACAAGCAATGACTTGTAAATCTTGAAGACTTGTAGTAGACTTATTAAATTGCTTTGTTATTAGCTGAAAGAATTTCTTGGGATTTGTTTTCATGTTCTAGAATGGTTTGAGTGTCTAAATACAACACTTGTGTCAGCTTTTACGTTACCATATTTTCTAAGTTCAGGTATACATTTCTTCCTCATTTTCTCTGGTTTGGAAAGATACAATTTTTAAGATCAGTATCTGAAAAGGTGCATTTCTAAAATCTGGCTGTAGAAACAATAGTGGAAAAGTAAAAAGCTGGTTTTAGAGGCTAATTCTTGCTCTGATCTATGGAATAAAATACATGCAATATATAAAATAAAAAAAAAACCCTAATTTGTTTATATTTACATATACACTCCATTGACATATTCAAAATGAAAAATAAATTTGTTCTGTAAATTTTGTTCTTAGGCACAGTCAGATGAAAAAGCAGTTATTGCAAAACTGCATCAACATATCATAGCCCTTCAAGGTAGTGAATCTGTTGCTATAGGCAAATTGGAGACGCTTAAATTGAAACTACAGAAGGTGGAGATCCATAATCTACGTTTAGAACAGAAGCTTGATGAGAGAGAGCAAGCCTTATATTTTGCCCGACTGGAAGGAAGAAATAGAGCCAAACATCTACAACAGACAGTTCAGTCTTTGCGGCGACAGTTTAGTGGTGCTCTGCCTTTAGCACAGCAAGAAAAATTCTCTAAAACAATGATTCAGCTACAGAATGACAAACTGAAGATCCTGGAAGAAGTTCAGCATGCCCAGCAGGAGCGTCGAAATGCAGAAAACAGAGCATTAGAGATGGAGTTAAAACTGAAAAGTTTAGAAGAATTAATAAGTGCATTGAAGGATACAAGAGGAGCTCAAAAGGTTTGCTGGTTTACAACTTTGAATAGCTTCGTTCATCTGATCTGCATTTAAATTACATTTCAGATCAGCTTGTTCCCTAAATGTCTGTTTTAATGTAGGTAGAACTTAATGATTTCAAAGTACACTTTATTAGAATATGACAGCTACCATTTTTTGTTTTCCTATTTTAAAAAAGTAATATATCATTAGTTATTTGCCCTGTAAAAGTCAGTGCCGTCAGATTTACTAATTTTCTTTTGTGGCCAATTAAGAGTCATAGGAAGTAGAGGCTATCTATGAATTCAGTTATATTAAATTGAAGTAAATTATGAATTGAATTAAATAACAAATGAAATTAAATTAAACACAGAGTAGCATTCTGAAGTTCTGTTTCATGAGCTTGCATTGAAATCTTTACTACAAATCCATGCCCTTTTAAATAAATGCAGGGGCAATAATTTAGGCAGCATGGTCAGACGTTATTGTACTCATGTAATTCTACTCAGTCATATTTTGCTAGTGTAAACAATGATGCCTTGAAATTTGAATACAGTTTTCTCACTTCTCTTCCAGATCACTGTGTATTTTATAATATGTTTATATTTGTCATAACTAAAGATGTCTGCATGTAAGCAATAGTTGTAGCGCTCTTGGCATGTTTTAGTTTTAAGCCAGTTTTCAAATATTTTTCTAGAGCATTTTGACATAAATATGTCTGTTATTCTTAGTACATGTGCATTTTTTAACACATACAGGTTTTAATGTTTTTGAAAATCTTTTGCTGTTTTAGAAAAGTCAACCAAACTTCTTGAATGCTTTTTTTGTTAAGTCTGGACAGAGGCATAGGGTATAGCTTAGGTCATTTGAAAATTATTTGCAATGCACTTGTCAGCGTAGGGGAAACCTGTTGCCTCTCAACTTGTCTGCTGCACTTTTCAGTCATTCCGCTTGCAGTTTCATGCTCTTGCCATGCCTCCTCACTCAAGAGAAGTGAAGAAGCTTAAAAAGGCAGAACATCTTTCTTCCTGTTGGTTTGATAAGTGCCATACTGCCTCAAAGTCAAAGAGTGTAGCTGCATCTAGTTGACCTGTGGGCTTGGTAAATTACAATACTGTGTGTCATTCATTATTAGGTAATTGAATGGCATATGAAGATGGAGGAACTCCATCTGCAGGAACTTAAACTCAATCGAGAGATAGTCAAGCAAAAGGAAGAGGTGAAGTATTTGCATAATATAATTTCTGAATATGAACGTACAATCAATAATCTGGAAGAAGAAATTGTCCAGCAGAACAAGGTATGTATTTCCTGCATGCTATTAGAAAAACAGTCTATTCCATATTTCACTAGGTGACTTTTAAAAAGGAAGAGTCTTCCTAGTAAGGTTTTTAACATAGATGTTTGTATCTTGGTTCTGTAATTTTTTTTAATAGCACATTTGAGTATTTTACATTTTGGTATATCTTTTTTTCTGTTATAAAATTCTGGGTTTTGTTTATAAAATTCCCATTGCCTTCAATAAATAAAATACCTTTATCAAACATTTGTTACAGTTTCATGAAGAAAGGCAAATGGCTTGGGACCAGAGGGAAGTAGAACTGCAGCGCCAATTAGACCTGTATGATCATCAACAAAATGAAATACTTAGTACAGCTGTAAAGGTACATGCACCGAATTAACTAAAAATAGACTTATAAGCACATTTTTCAGAGCTGTCAGATTACATGAATATGAATCTTTCTGTGCAGTTAGAAAAGGCTACAGGATCGGTTCCAGACCCTAGCTTGCCACTCCCACAACAACTTGAGTTGGCTTTGAGAAAGATTCAGGAGCACATTCGAACAATCCTGGAAACTAGGGCAACCTGCAAATCACTGGAGGAGGTAATTAAATGTATAAATTATCATATAAAGGGACAAAGTTTGTTTTTCTATGCCCTTTAATTTTTATATATAATGTCGAATCCCTTATAAGTATTTAACACAGAGAAAATGTAAATAATATAATCACACTGTGACTAAAATGAAATGTTTTTTCCATTGCAACAAATTATTGGGGAAAATTTTCGAATATTTTAGATTGTTCGTTTAGTAGGGTAAGATGCTCTTGCTGTACAAAATTCAGTTGACTGTAGCTAGTTAAATTTACCAAGTGTTACATTAAATTTAACGAGTAGCACAGCAAAATCCTTTTATCTTGGGTTACTAAATTGAAAATCTGTTACAGAAGATAATTTGTGGTTCTTAAGAAATTTGAAAAACACCAGCTTCTTAATTTGGTAGCACAACATGAGTTGCATAAGAGTCTTGTGCCAAGCAAATAATACATAAAGACACAGTAATGATATTCTGGGTCTTTTTTCATCTAATAGTAATCCCATACAGCCAGAACCGAGTGCAAAACGTTTTGTGTTTACAAGTCTGTTAAGACAAATCTTTCTGGTACATTTTTAAAAAGTAAGATCTTTTTGCAGTGTTTGAATTCTGGAAATGCAACAACTGCCTTTCATTGCAGAAATTAAAAGAAAAGGAAACTGCTCTCTGGAAAGCTGAACAAAATGTTTTATCAAGAGACAAAGTTATAAATGAACTAAGACTTCAATTACCTGCAACATCAGAAAGAGAGAAAATAATGCCTGAATTAGGCAAACAAGAAGATGATCCAGAGTACCATCATGCCATAAAAATTGCTCATCAAACCATTGCAAATATGCAAGCAAGATTAAATCAAAAGGAGGAAGTGTTAAAAAAATACCAATGTTTGCTTGCTAAAGCAAGAGAGGTAGTTAAACTTTTTGTACAAAATTTCTTCTACTTGTAAGTTGTTTTAGTTGATTCTTTGTTTCTCTCATTGCTAGTGAAATCTTAAGAAGTTTCTGACCTCAGCGGTAACAGAACAGAGATGATTAGTAATTTTTTATGTAGAAAGTTCATGTAGAATTTTTTAACTTCTTAAAATAGGAGGCTTGCTCAGTCAAGAGGCTATGTATATGATGTCTGTCTAGGAATTAAATTAGTGTGACAGGAAGAAAATTAAGATTCTGCTGTGATAAGTGGTCTCAGTATATTGTATATTTATGTGGGATATTCCAGTACTTGCAACAATGATCTCTGGACTGCATCTTGCAGTGAATTTGGAAGGTACAGGAAAGACATGTTAAGGCATATTTTAAATTAAAGCATATTTTAAAGCATAAACAGTGTATCTAAGCATACTTTATATTCTTTATACCCTTAAAGCATATTTTAAAGCATAAACCATGTGTCTAAGAAGTACTTCAAGAATAAACATGCATCAGTTTTGGTGTGTTTGGGTCAGGAGCATATTTCTGAAGCAGACTTCCTATCATCTTAGCTTAGTGTGCTGTGCTTACCATGCATAGCTATTTCTTCTGGGAGAAATGAAGTTTTTTGGTTTGGAACTAAACCAGAAGATACAGTCTAAAAATGAGCCTACTGTGCTCTGTCTGCTAGCAGACATTCAATCTACAGGATCACACTGTAATCTAAAGTAAATAGACTTGAAAAGTACATACTATGGATATCACTATCCATATGGATATTCATAGTTGATGAGAACCAACACCAACTGTTTTGCTCTCCAGTTCCTGTCCTGTTGTGCCATACTGCTTGCTACATAGCTTAAAACTGCAATGGTAGGGTTTTTTCAATAGTGTTAAAAAGGGGGAAAAAAAATTATTGATTAAAGCAAGAAGAAAAGAATTTTAAGAACTGCCAGAATTAGAGGAAAATTTGGGGAGCAATACTGAGCAATGAGTGAGCAATCAACATGAAAGTACTGTAGTTTCATGACTTTCTGGAATAGTGTGCATCAGTAGAGTTGTATTTTTATTTTGAACTAACAGGAACAAGAGGAAATAGCAAAGAAGCATGAGGAAGACCTTAGAGTTCTACACCAGAAGTTAAATTTGCATACTGACAATTCTCTTAATAAATTCAAACAGACTGCTTTGGTGAGTTATGTGTATTTGTGGGATTAGTGAAGTTGTTCCCAAATTTTTGAAATTGTTGCTCAAAAGAACAGTTTTGCAGTCAAAAGTAAGTAAGAAATGATGGTGGGAAAAATAAATGGGTGGTTGATACAGAATTACTGTATTATTCTTGAGAGAATTTGCAAGAGATGGTTGAGAGTCAAGTGTAAAAAACCAAAGTTACCACCTCAGTATATACGAGTATTTTTCATATCTTCCTCATTTATGGAGACTTCTAGGAGAGGTATATTTTGTTTTCTGTTCTTTTCATTGAATCTGTGGTTATGTTAAACTAATCAATTTCAATACAAATTTTCTCTTGACACTTTATGATAATGTGAAACCTGTATTTAACTGGTTATTCTGTGGATCATTAGATGCACAAAGCTCTTTCAAACCAGTGTGACTGCTTTCTCTGCAGACTGAGATTCACATCTCAGTAAATAAACGGTAGATATTAATGTTTGGCTATATTCAGGATTGAGTTTAAAATGCATCAGTAATGTTTACCTTTGATTTAAAGCTTAAAATGTTCATCACATGCATTTGTTCTGTTTTACAGGAGTTAATGAAAAAGACTTCTTTATCACTTTCCAACAACAAACATTTTCTCCGCTTAGCTGAAATGGAGCAAACAGTAGCAGAACAGGATAATTCTCTTGCTTCACTTGTTGGAAAATTAAAGAAAACATCATCTGATTTGGAAAAACAAAAACAAATTACTGTAATGAAAATCAAAGAGTTTGAGACTATCAGAGCCCAGTAAGTTTTTAGACTGTTAACATAAATCACAATTGGATTGGATCAAGTCAATTATGTATTGCTGCTACAGGACTGGTCTATCGAATTGAACATGTTTTTGCTTAATTTAAGATTTGGCTGAAAACACCAACTCAAAAGAGTTACTGTGTTTGGTAATTGTAAATTATTTTTAATCTGTAGCGCTTCTGGGGGGCTAATATTGAAAAACCGTGGCTTGGAAAAATGCCTTTCAGTTGTTAGCTTTGTGCCATTCAATGGAAAAGAAAGTATTCAAGGAGTCTTGGTATGAGAGTTGTCTTTAAACTACCGTGCTATTTGCTGGTTTGTGTTTTGGTTTTTTTTATCCCCTGCTACATCCATTTGGGCTTGCTGCCTAACAAGTTTAAACTCACGAAAATTTAACCCCTGTTTAAAAGGAGAAAAGTATGATGCTTGCTTTACCTCTGAGGGCCAGGAGTTAGAATGAACAATGCTCTAATCTGCTTTTGCTGATCTTCTTAAGTAATTTTCTTTTTCAGTGGAGGCTCCCTTTGTTGAGTCAGTCTTTTTTTGCTGTTTCCAAATCTATGCGTCATTTGCTTTAACAATAATAAAAAATATAACATCGTGCCCTTTGTTATTTATTTGGAGTTTGCTAACTTGATTATTGCAGTGTACCCTATTAATGGTTATTTTTTATTAGGCTTCAGGAAAAGCACACAGTTGATGTGGAACAACTAAAAGATGAAGCAAATGAATTGAGGAACGTGTTATGTCAGATGGAGAAGGAATTAGCAAATGTAAAAGCTGAACTAGAGGTCCAGAAAGAAGCAAATGATAGAGCACCCACAGCAACACTGAAAAACCTGGTGGAACAGCTGAAGAGCCAGTTAGCCATAAAAGAGAAGCAGCAGAAAGTTAGTCAACAAAAATTTATCCCTATGTCACATAAAGGTTTAATGTTGCTTAATGCTTAAGAATTCTACGTACAGTACAGCAGGAGGTAGAATATAATTGCATAATATAATATAGTAAAATATAATTGCCTTTTCTTGTTTTGTAATGTTCATATTAGCAGCTTCTTCACTTAAAAGAACTTGAATTTATTATTTTTAGGCTTTGAGCACAGCACTTCTGGAACTCCGAGCAGAAATGACTGCTAATGCTGAACAGCAGGTTATTTCTGCTGCGTCACAAAAAGAGGCATATATGAATGTCCAGGAGATTGTTGACAGGCAAACAAAGGGGCTTACGGTGAGTGCTAAGTAATATCATTGTATTGCATTGTTGTATTGTTGATAATCCTGACTTTGGGGGCTTGCTGTTTTGTTTGTTTGTTTGTTTGTTTTCTTCTAGACACAGATAGAGGAATTAAATAATCAGATTACAAAACTTACAGATAACCTCAAAATAAGTAAAACCAGGGAGAGTTCTTTGTCTGATGAAAGGGATGAGTTGAACCAAGAACTTCAGAGGAAACAAAAAGCATTTGCTAAAATGTTGAGAGAACAAAATGAAATGGAAAAAGAAAATGAAGAACTGAAGAAACGGATTAGGAGGCTAAGCAGTAGCATTCAGGTAGAAGTGATTTTTAAAAATATGTTTGATCTTGGTCAAGCTTCTGCATAGATGTGCTGGTTTGGAGGGGAAAGATGAAGTACTTTCGGCAGGCATTGAGACTTATACTTGATTTTAAAATTTATTTTTGCTCATCAGCCGGGTTACATGTGAGCTATTAGCTTTTGCTGTTGGCAGCATGCCTCAAATAAAAGGAAGAGACTGAAAAATACTTGCTCCTTGGACTATGTTTGAAAGAGTTGGAGGAGTTGAATTACCACTTTCAAGGCTTCTTTAAAAATGGAATTTTGTGGTCTTTCTGGCTGTCCTTATTTCCCCTTTCAGAAGAAAAGGATTTACAGTAGAATCATCTAATTTATTTTTTTTAATTCAGCTACTCGCTGCTGTTTATTCAGTTTAGAATGCAAAGTTACATTGCAATACTTTTAATTTAAAGATAATTTTTAAAAGATCATTTAGGTTGTAAACTAATTCTACCACTTGGAATTAAAGTCCTTATTTTTTGAGTGGAGAAAAATACTTAGGTAGTGGTCATTAAACTTTAAGTTTGTAAAAGTTTGTAATTTTTCAGAGCAAAGCTGATGAACAAAATATGATAGATGCACTTCAGAAAAAAATTAAAAAGTTGGAAAGTGAGCTTGAGAAGAAGTGTGAAGAAATGGAAAAAAAAGGTGTAAAAGAAGACAAGGTAGGTGATACATAAGATTGTGGCTTTGAAAGACATCATCAGCCTAGGTCTAGGCAGTTTAACTCTCCCTATTGCCTTTAAAAAACCCAACCAACGAACCAAACTTGATCAGAAGAAAAGCAGTTTCATGAGTGTAACCTCTTCATGTTTCCCATGTTCTTTATTAGTGCTCTTGTTGCTTAGTACTGGTACATTAGTGTTTTCCTGCCCTTTTTGTAGAATTAAAGATCCGTTACAAATCTTAGAAAACTAAGATTTTATAGGTAGCAGTGAAATTGATTACGTAAGTGCTGTCAAATCTGCATTTGCAAAATCAATGCAATGATAAAAACATGAAGTACTTAGGATCAAAAGTGTGAATCTTAGAAGGGATCATGTCTGTGTAAGTGATTATTCTTCGTAGTAGTGATCTCCACATACAAGAGGTTCTGACTGATTGGAGATGTGTTCATTTTACCAGTTGTTTTGTTTGGTTTTTTGCTTGTTATTTTACTACTTCAGTAACTAATTAGTGGCTTGTCAAAGTAATCATAAAGTATGCTGGAATATTATAGCATGCTTGTATAATGACATTCAGACTATGGTATTAAATACTATTCTAGGACTGTTGTTTAGTGTCGAGATATTTTTCTCAAACTTTGCATGTTTCTTCCTTTTTCCAAGATTTTGCTTTCTGTCTGTCCCTTAGTAGCAGTAACTGTTCAGAATGGAGACAGAAAATAAAGTACAGGGGCTAACTGGCAAAGAGAGAAGTCCAATTAAAAAGAACAAAAATTGCTTACAGGAATGTTGACTGTGATTTTTCAGTAGCCATTTGTGATCACATAAGTAGAGGTTTTAACTGATGTATAATTTATAGTTACTGAATTGTAACTTTAAGTAAAAATGACCAATTTTACAGCTGTGCAGCAGGGACATACAGACTCCTGGTGAGCTGCAGAAGACAGATCTGCTGTAAATTGGCATAGAAAAACACTTCTGTTTCTTTAATCTGTCTTCTTTACTAACATGTAATTCAAAGTAAAAGGGTACATTGCACTAGCACCTCTAATTTCATAAAATGTGTCACTCCTTTTTTTGTAAAATAATTATTAAAAGCTAAGGAAGAATTTGGGAATAGCATTAAACTGCATCAGCTTTATACACCAGTCACTACAGTATACTTAAGGTATCCAGCTGGGCCTGCTATTTACCTTATCTACCATAGGATAAATAATATATGCCTGCTGTGGCTTCATGTTTTAAATTGATAAATGAAGAATATATCATTCTTGGTTTTCTAACGTGTTTGCTTATTTTGCTT